>NC_059474.1:65325801-65664015 GCF_018139145.2 Gymnogyps californianus
CATCAGAGGAGGTATGATCAAGGGTATTTACGCAGTTGAGTGTGAATGTGTTTTCTGCATGAAGAAATTAGAAGTTACATACATGTGTGATCACTTACAGGGCACTGAAGGGAATCTGGTATGAATTCAATATACAAAGACATGCACTACGTAAAACATGAACGCAAATCTGTTTTGCCCTGGGCATACAGTCTTACAGACCTCTGTGCTATAGAAAGGTATTCTCATTCCTGATGTACAATTGGAGGATCTCAGCACTCTAGTGATTCATTTGATATATCCAATGTACAGAGGAATATGAGTATTGATCTAGGCCATTAAAACATATTATACTTCTATTATTTTATAAGCGGTAACTGCATACAAGGACAACATAATAAATTGTAAAATGTATTCCAGTTCATAAAATTCACCAGTCTATTGCTCTGCCCAGGGTGACTATTAACAGTTACAGTCACTCCTGTGGAAAGCTGAGGAGCTGTGTATGACTAGTAATGCATATATAATACAAAGTGTGTGTTCTCAGTAGACCCTCGCAGCGAATTCAGTGAGGAACCAAATTTCCCCAATTCCCTTCCCTTCCTTTTTTTACTTTCCATTATTAAACTCTGTCTTGAATATGGTATGTTATGACTAATGACATTTCAGTCATTGATTATTATAGCAATATAATGTATCTAGCCAATAGGATTTCATAGTGTATATATCTGCAGTGTGAGAGTGTAATTACTGCTGGCTTTCCAGAAATCACTGGCAATATGACTAATGTTAAAAGCTTTTTTTGTATCTTTCTTTCTCCTTCTTGTTTTAATAAAAAACCTCTGTGGAATGTGAGGCTCTGATAATGACTCACTGGGCAATGAGGCAGCAATCTCAGACACTGTAACGTGATGCAGAAAAGGTCATACACTTGCTTTCATAACAGGATTATTCATTCATTCATTAAAAATTAAACACATGTGGGAGCATGTGATGCATTCAACTTGGCAAGTATTGGTGAATACTTTCTTGTAGTTTCTTAAGTCCTGATCTTAAGTTTGTGTGAGATGAATTTACTCCAAATTAAGTCCCATGTTATTTAGTGGGATTTACACCTGAAGTTAGTTAATTGTTCCTATTGAAGGCAAGTGCCGTAAGGAGGCACATAGTGTTTCAGAATCATGGCTGTATCTTAATGGGGTGATGGTTGCATTTTCTTTGTTTTTAAGTCTTTGTAATGAGCTTATATTGAAAAGAAAAACATGAAGTTTGTATTATTTATCTCTTTTTACCTAGAAGTTGCTGGTTTTTTAATTATACTGTTAAAAGTTTGGGGTTTTTTTTGAAGTGGAGTCATGCAGAAAAGTCAATGTGCTCCAAAGTCTTGTGACATAGCTACCTGTTTCAGCCTGATAGCATTACTGCAGGGTTTTTTTCATTGATGTCCCATGCTAGAATGCAGCTAGGAAAGGACTGGTTAATCAGAGCTGAATGTGGTACTATGGAATTAAGTTAAAACAGCTGTAATAGGGTACACAGGGAGGCCTGTCTAGTCTAGTGTATGGCTCCCTTGGCAAGTATCAGATGCCTGTGAAAGAATCGAAAAATAGGGTGAGCATATATGGCAGACTGTGACTCAGGGTTGTCTTGAGTCAGAGGTGGTATTTTTGAGGTTAATAGCCTTCAGCAGACTCCTTCTTAGGTGAATTTGCCTAATCATACTAAGAATTACGTTGACTTCTGACATCCACAGCAACGTGAGGCAGGAAGTTTCACAGTCTGATGAAACAGTCTGTGAAGAATTGTTTCCTATTGCTGATTCTGAATCTGTTGTTTGATAACTTAATTTGATGCCACATGCTTCTTTTATTTTAAAAAAACAGGGAAGAGTGTTTTCCTTTTCACTTTTCAGTATGCCACTCCAGCATATCTCCACTCAGACAGCTCTTTTCAAGGCTAAAAAAAATTCTCAGTCTGTGCAGTTTCATGTAAGGAATCTGTATGTGCTTTGGACCCTTCTTACCACCCTTTTCTGTAACTTTTGTAGTTGTAAGATGTTAAGATGAGAACCAGAACTACATGTAATATTCATAAAGTGGTTGTGCCATGAATTTATACAGTGACATAATTAGTCTTTCCATTTCTATAACTTTCCTAATAATTGTCAAATTAGGACTTCTTTTTTTCCTCCCCATAATAATAACTGTCTCCCATTCCCACATTGTTTAGAATGTTATTGACCTGATTTTTATTTTTGTTGATGTAGGAATATACAAGTGACATGATAAACTTTGAGGTAATGGCATCAATTACTGTAAAATTTTGCAGATGTAACCAAGTCATATTTGAGGCCATAACGTTGACGAGCATCAGAAAGAGTTTAAATCAATGTTCTAACTGATTTCTGTTGTTCACGAGCTGGGTAGCAGCTCAGGTTAGGTTTATAATCCAAATGTAGATAGAGCTGCGTTGTACTTGCACATCAGCAGACATACAAGATTTCTATGTTTACTCTTCTTTAGTTGCAGGTATTTATGAGCCGCCATTTCTTGTATTATTGTGGTGAACCTACTCTGGATGTGAAGATTGCCTTTTGTCAGGTGTGTGTTCCTTACAGGTAAAACAAGGTACAGTATATACTTCATTTTTGCAGTTCATGCCATAATAAAAGAAAAAAATAGAAGTGAATTTCAGTAGCTTACTGCAAGTAACTGGTTATAAGAATGAAAGTAAATATAAAAAATAGAAGAATGCCTCATAAAAATTACTTTTCTATTTATTTTGAAGTTTATTTTGTAGTTTGCTTTTAATGAGTTTTAATTTTGTTTTGCTAAAATGTCAGTTAATGTTCTGAGAATTTTTTTCGGTAAAAATAATAGCAGAGTTTCAAACAGAAAAAATGTTGGCTGTACTTCCAATAAACTTAATAATGAATCAACATAAATGTACGTACACAGATGCTTTCACAGAAATATGCGAATTAAAACTATTTTATTGTAGTCTCTGTTTTTGTGAGACAGAGCATTTTACATTGTAGCCCATGACTACAATTTTCTGTCCCTTAGTCTACCTTTACTGGAAGTGAAGGGAGGGTAATTAAAATTGTGGGGTTTGTCTTGTCTTCAGTTGAACACCATGTGCTATGCAGGTTCTGGAGTCATGAGACTGCACTATAGCCAATTCTGTATTTCTAAATTACCCTTGAAATTGTTTGGTCACAATGCTTGCTTGGAAATCTACAAGGCTGAAACTAACTTTGTGATATGAATTAAAAAGCATATTGATTTGTCCAGTTTTTGGTTCTCTTGGTTGGATTAAGTTAGTTAACATATATACATGAGTCAAAAATCCGTGTGCATGTTTTTCCGTCATGAATGAAAGATGACTTTTTTGCTCACTTCTTAACAGTGTTTTGTGTTTGAATTCCGTCTCTTCATAGTTTTTTTGGTGAGATGGGACACCAGTAATCTAAGTAGCTGGAGGGATATTAGGGACATTCTTCATTTTTTTGAGGGGTGAGAACAATGCTACATTCTTAGAAATGGAATTATGGTAAACACTGGTTTTTCCCCTTTATATTACTTACGGAGTCCAGGTAATTGAAAGTACAATTCTAAAAGAGAAAGGGCTATTACTTGTATGTAAGAATTTAACACAAAACAGTGACAGGTGTTGGGAGGTTTGTTTTGTGTTTTTTAACTCAGGTGTACTAAATATTTGTTCTGCTGAGAAGGCTGGCTCTGCACTTAGTAAATCATCAGCTCTAGGATGGATCTTGGCTATTCGGTTTGATAATCTGTGTAACTGTCTTCTCTGTCTTTTTTTATCTCTTGTTCTTCATGTGTGTATGTTTATCTAACTGGCTTAGATAAACACTGTTTTTTAGAGAAGAAAGGATTTTGTCAAACATAGTATTTTTGTAATTTTTTGACAGAGTTTGCTTGCAAAAGAAAAAAGTCAAAAAATTTTGCACAAATCTCAAAAAAGGATTTTTCCTCAGATTGTATGAAAAGGGCGTTATTGCTGAAAAAGTTACTTTCATTGTGCAGAATACAGTTTTTTGCATAGCTCTGCTTGCCAACTTTCCTCTCCCTTTTACTTAGACCAAAGCAGAGCTGTACAGAAACATTTCCATTTAACACATGCAGAGGAAAGGTACTCTTAATCACTTCCTTTTATGTTCAGTGCTCCTTTAGTCTTGGCATCAATCAGTGCGTGACCATGTATAGCCAATGCTTTCTGTCACTGCACTCCGGGTTCTTGATTTAGTGGAAACATGCCACTGTAATTATTCCTTTGCTGTTACCCTAACTTAATAAAAGGTGTTCAGAGGCACATACAGAACCAAACGTATTTACAATGTTTTTGTTAAAGTATATATGATGAAATCAGCAGCTTTTTGGATGAATTTTTGTCACTGAATGAAACTGATTCATGTTTAACACCTACAGCAGATACCCAAAGAGGAGTCATCCAATACATAAATACAAGAGATACTATCCTGACATTGTAGGAAACAGCATTCTATCCTTCAAGCACTTATTACACAAATACCTTTTCAAGGTCTTCAGATCTTCAGATTTATTCTCCTGAGGATAAAAGCTGGTTCAGGCTTCATGTTAATTTATTCTCTCCATAAAGATAGGCCCTGACTCAAATAACAGTTAAGCACATACTTAGCGTTAAGTACAAGAACAGTCTCTAAATTAAGTGTTTTGTTGCATTAAGACCTTAGCTGTCATGGATGCTGTTCATTTGTATTGCTTAGGGCGGGATGTGGCTTATATCTGTATCCTGGTAATACTTGGTCCAAACATCCAGATCTTTATTTAGAGACTATTACAGTCTCCAGGTAGTAATATTGTTTATTCCGTGCTTATTCATAATGCTAATGTGGAAATCAAATGCCCTGTGATTTACTAGTAATTCTTCTGCTTTAAGTGTAAAGTTCGTTTGTACCTTTGAGAAACTTCTATCTGCTGAATCAATAAATCTAAGAGGTTCAGGAACTACTGTTAACAAAAGATGATGATATGACAGCAGAATGGTTATCATCAGCAAGAGGTAGATACTGCCACTCAAATCGTGAGGTGTCTACAACTGACAAGGATCCCAGCAGTATCTAGACAAGAGACCACAAAAATGTAGTTTCCAGTGAACATAATTCAATTCAATAATTTTTTCATGTGGTTCAACAAATGCGAAAATTATTTCTACTATATAAGCATGCAACAGATATCAGAAAACTCAGTGTGGTATAGTTCGATCCTGCCCTGTTGACCTGTTAAGATGAGAGCCTCTAGTGATGGTGTACTAGAATATACAATTTTTCCAATGGACTACGGCAATTTTGTGACTCATATTTACCACGTAGAATAGAAGTTCGGCTCCCATTTGGAACATGTGCATCACTGCAGACTTTCTACAAAGTATAGAGTTGTGCTGAAGTGTCTTTTATAAAGGTACAATATTGAAGAGTACTCCAATGATTGTTAGTACTGTGGACAGATTTTTTTTGTAATAAATATTTTGTGGCGATTTCTCTCTCATGGCCTAAAAGGCATAGCTTTATGTGCTATGAAAGAAAGTGACATATACCTAATTATAGGCTGTTCCTCTTGACACAGAGCTTATGTCATTGAGTATACTAGTTTTATGTGATGAAATGGTAATTCAGCAGGAATAGGATCTTAAGGATTTCCAACTTAAGGAAAAAAGAAAAGCCCTTCCTGAGAAATACTCGGTAGCATAAGTGGGGTAAATATGCCTCCCCCCCCCCAACCCGCCCCGTTTGCAGTATAAAAATACCTAAGTCTGTACATTGCTAGCCAAATCATGTTCTGAAACAGCCATCTTTTTTAAGGCTGAGGAAAAGGACATCTCCTTTTCTATCATAATAGAAAGGTAGGACAAGAAGATTTCTTTTTTAGGCTTATAGAATTTCATTAGACTTTTATAAGGTTGATATCACCAACAAGTTTTATCTGTAGGACCCTACACATTCTTATTGAAGTACAGCATAATGCAGAGTAGTATATTCTGAGTAGAATAGGACATCAAAGTTTAAGTGCTTAATAATAGCTAACAATGTCTAAAGGATACTGACTGTTTCATCCATGTTTTCCTTCATTTAATTTTTCATTATTTTTTTAATCAACATCAAGATGTGTATAGCCTGTCAGAATTTTCAAGTTTTCTAAACTGTAGCTGCATAGGATACCTTTATTTAGAATGCAATTGTATGATTCTTTTTACTTGGAGTAGTAGTCCTGAATTTTCTTGTCTTTGAAAAACACATCTTTATTATTAGAATTTGTATGTCACAGTATTTCCATAGTGCTGCAACAATTAATCTTTTTAACAGAAAAGCAGGACATGGGATTACTGAGATGAGATATCAGGGACCTGGCCATGCATGTTAAGAAAACTTTTAATGTGAATCAGGAATGTAAATTCACATGCTAATTCTTTTGTACGGCATCATCACTAGTCTTTATTGCCCAGTTTAAACAATTTCATGTCCCAGATAGAGTATGTCAGTGTTTTTGCATACTGAAATTGGAATTGGTGCTGTATTGATGCCACTGAAAGAAAACCTTAGAATGAAATTTTAGTTTACATGTCGAGGGTATTTTTGCAAACTTGTACTCAAAGTACAAAAAAGTTTGGCCTTTAAAGAAGCCCAAAACAAAAATATTTTAAAAGCTTTAATTTCTCTCTAGACATCTTTTTTTCCTTGTATTCTGCTAACTTGCTTTATTTCCACAGTCATGCTTACCTGTCTTGAACAGAATGTGTATAGACTTCTGTCGTGGTTTAACCCCAGCCAGCAACTAAGCACCACACAGCTGCTCGCTCACTCCCTCCTGGTGAGATGGGGCAGAGAATCAGAAGAGTAAAAGTGAGAAAACTCATGGGTTGAGATAAAGACAGTTTAATAGGTAAAGCAAAAGCCATGCACGCACAAGCAAAGCAAAAAAAGCAATTCATTCACCACTTCCCATCGGCAGGCAGGCATTCAGCCATCTCCAGGAAAGCAGGGCTCCATCACATGTAATGGTTACTTGGGAAGACAAACACCATCACTCCGAATGTATGTCCCTCCCCTCCTCCTTCTTCTTCCCCCAGCTTTATCTGCTGGGCATGACGTCATATGATATGGAATATCCCTTTGGTTGGTTGGGGTCAGCTGTCCCAGCTGTGTCCCCTCCCAACTTCTTGTGCACCCCCAGCCTACTCGCTGGTGGGGTGGTGTGAGAAGCAGAAAAGGCCTTGACTCTGTGTAAGCACTGCTCAGCAATAACGAAAACATCCCTGTATTATCAACACTGTTTCCAGCACAAATCCAAAACATAGTCCACACTAGCTACTATGAAGAAAATTAACTCTGTCCCAGCCAAAACCAGCACAACTTCCTAGATGCAATATTGCATCAATGGCTGTTTAAAAATCACATGATTTTAAAAAACTTTTCATTTTACACACAGAAAAGACCAGCTTTATTAATTGCATTGCTCTCCATTGATTGGTTGATTCATCTGGTCTGTTTTTTAATTTTATCCTAACTTTGATAAACCACTTTAATTACAACTAATGCTTTAATCAGATTGGATGAAGTTACTACTTTGACCATTAAAGAAACTGTCTTGATGCAGAATGTCCTATAATTACGCCTTCTATCCAATGGGAGATTAATTGGTATTCATAAGCCATCAACGAGCAGTGACCTGTATCTTAGATTTCTAGGACTAAAATGATACTTCATAGTATCAAGAGCTGTCTATTTCTAACAAAAGGTGTGATTAAATTATTCAGCTCCTTATAGTCTTTACTTATAAAAGGGAGAATCTTTTCATTAGCTATTGTCTTCACAGCAAATACTGTAATATAATTATATTGAGAAATTTAATTTTTTGTATACTTAATCTGTACTGTTGTTACGTGCTGCTTCTTTACCCTTCTTTTTAAAGGAAACCATGATGTGCATTGGGGCATAGTATTTCGTATAGTCAGTCTTCTTGCTGCCCTGCTTGCGTACTAGAAGAAAGCTTCTTAAACAATACCCAGCATTTCAGAGTAATTCCAGTTTTCTGAGAAGTGTAAACCATTTGAAATATACTGTATTATCAATATATGCAATAAATAAAGAGGAGCTGTTAATCCCATCTTGGCTCTCCTATGCTCTTAACACACTGTGCTTCTATGTTCCCTTCACTACTGTTGATAAATTGAGAGTACTTTTCATTCCTTAGTGTTGCGATGTTTTGGCCAACTTTTAGTGATCCCATTTCTCTTTCCTAATCTTAATTGTATCTTGCTTCTTCCCATGTTATTGCTTCTTTTTCAAATCTAGGGCCTCAGAACAAACTGATTAATACAAACTGCAGTGTTTCCTCTCTTCTCGTTTCTCCTGCAAGTTAGATGTGGCTGCTGCCATTGCTTTCCTCTGTTTTGGACACAATTCCACAGTGTGTCTTTGCTAGCTTCCTATCTCTGGAGCTGTGCCTGAATGAGATGTTTCCAAACATCTTTACCGTAACTTTCTGACTGACTCTTAAATCTTTCTTTCCTGTATTTTTGGCTACATTTTCCATTTGGATCACTGATTAAGTTCCTGTCCATAAAGAAACCTTACTCTCAAAGAATCTTTTCTCTCAGTGTTTCTTGATCAGTCTTCTCATCCTTACCTTCTTTGGTACGATGACCAGGGTTGGATGTTACCTGTGTGTCAGTGTTGAATTCTTCAGGCATCGGGGGAATGAGGAATCATTTTGAACTAGTTGTTTTGTTGTGCAGATAGTCGCATATTGCTTGTCTTTTAGAAGTCTGGCCTGGAATGAAGCAGGCACCTTTGGGTCACAGTGACTTCTGAGCAACATGTTATACCACAGTTACAAATGAACTACAAAAATTTTATGCCTGTAAGAAAGAAGCAATTAAAAGTAGTTAAAGCTCAGTGAACATGTGGAGGACAAGTGAAGAATATGTAAATAGTGCTTTGCTTTGTGTTTTGAGTAGATACCGATGAAAAGGAAACAGAAGGCAGTCCTGCTGCTTCTTGTGTAATCAGAACTAGGTAAGAGCCAGTTCTGAAGATGCTGGGTTTTTGGTATCTCAGTTAGAAGAGGTTAAACAAGGACAGTGTGTTTAAACAAAAAAAACCCCAAAAATCCCAACCAGCACTTAAATATTGTACTACATCTAATAAGATGTTTTAATACGAGTGTTTTAATAGGATGTTTTAAAATAGAGTGAACAAAGCAAATATAGTAAAAAGATCAATGATTAATTGATCAAGGTTGAGTTGTTTGCAAGGGTCAGTTGGCTACTTAAAAGGCTGACTTCATAAAGGAGGGTAGATTGTGTCTGGGGGCTAGGACAAGACTGCTGGAGAGAGATTAAAAGAAGGCAGAGAATTCACCTGTTAAAAATCCCACTCAAAACGCACTAAAATCAGGAAGACTGGGTGACTAATACAATCCTTACAGGATGGGAATGAGATGGAAGAATGGGGAACTGTGGTGTGATACAGCTGATAAGATAAAAATCTGTAATACTACACCCAAACACACACACACATACACACACACACGCATGCACATATACATACACACGATGAAAAACCTATTTTTTTCAGGAGATTTGATCACTATCTATGGACTTTTGAGTTCGGGGAGAGCCAGAATAAGTGACAAGTCTGGCTTTATGGTGAGAAAAATAGATAATATTTCTGCCATAAATGTGGCATATACAGAATACACAATGAAAAATAATTTAGTAGGCCTTTCTATGCAAAGATGCTTTGTGTTTCTCAAGTGGCAGCTTCTGTGGCCATCCAAATTTACACAGCAAAACTTGTCACCGTTAAATCCAAAGCAGAGGGTTCAGTAAATGTCTGTTCATCCCAGAATTCTGGCACTTGAATCTTCTGAGAAAATTACAGCTGTACAAGTGGGAGGATAGCCATTAAATTAATAGCATTGTTGACTTAGCAGATGCACACAGGTGAGCAGGGCTTGCCTGTATGTACATTTTCAGAGCTGGCAAGAAGACTCTGAGGATTTTACCACGCTTCAGAATTTCAATTTGTATAATCTCAGCGTCTGACTTTTAAGGTTAAATTGTACCTTTAAGATATTATCCTTTCGGATCCTGAGGGAATCGAAGGCATCCACCTCTGAAATGTGCTGTCCTCCATACCAGTCCCTTTGTCTGAGATGGGGTGGAGACGTGGGGGCCCCTGGGGAGCCATTGTGATTGCTAGCTCAGAACATCCTCTCTTTTGCATCCTGCTTATCTCTGGGTGCTGTGCCAACTGCAAATTAGGAGTCAGCCTTTCAGTCTTCCTTCTAATTCTTTTCCTCGCCTGCATTCATGTGGAGTCATTTAATTGTTTTCAGTAGCCTTGAATCATAGCACCCTTAAAAGTTGATGTGTTCCTGTAGGTATTTCTGTGTGCAGACAGGGAAGGATACTAATATTGAGGTAAAGCTTCCCCTCAGCTGATGCCTGCTAACAGACTGTGACAGCACTCCCTGTCTTGGAAATGCAAAGGAGAGCAATTTAGCTTAAACTGCCATTAGCATGGTTTGTATTTATAAAAGCTAAGATGTATGAGATATACTGCACTGTAAGAAAGTGTGATATTTTAGGCTCATCAGTAATAGGAGGAATGGTGTTCAGAAACAAAGGTCTGTCAGTGAAATTTAATAAATATAGTTCTTTTATGGGGTACAAATGGACAAATAAAATGGGCTATCAGGAAACAATTCACCTCATAATACAGAAAATAACATCATTTTGTTTCTGTTGTGCTTTTTAACCCTCTCTTTTGCTCTCTATGCTGTGAAATAAAAAAAGGAAAAGAATACAACTCGTAGCTGTGTGTGAGGCAGTAAGTTATTTGAGTTTCACCGAATTTTCAAGTAATTGTTCTTTGAAAGAAAAATACATGTTCTCTAAGCATTTAGTAATGGTAAGAGTATCTTTTTCCTTCATCTCAAATGCTTGAGTCTTGACAGTTCATTTTCTTTCCTCCTCCCCCGTTGTTGGGATATTAAGCAAACATCATTGCAGATATGGCTATGTGTTTAAGTGACCCAACAAGGATAGCTATGTTTTCAGGTCTGAAAAACTTTTACTTCTCTTACTCTTAAATTTCCCAGTATGGAGGAAAGAGAATGGCATTGGGGGTAGGGTGGGTGGGTGCGTGTGTGGGGGGGTGTGTGTTAGAAGTTTTCAATTAGATACCAGAAAGAGAAAATAATGGTGCGTGCATTCTTGTACACGTGAAATGAAAGTTAAGTTCCAGTCAGTGTTGAAGCAATGTAATTCCATTGTCCAAATATTTATGGAAACCAAGAACAAATGGCACTCCAATGCATACTTTGTCTCCGCGGAATAATCTTTCACGTTACACAGAGGTCTGAGAAACTAGATGTATTTTGTTCAAAGCGAAAAGGATGGAGAAATTTGTGGTTTTTTTCACACCTGCAATGTTTACTATTACTTTGGGGCCCCAGTATTGTAGCTTGCCCAAGTTCATTTGAAGTTCACCTGAAAATTTATTAACTCAGTGAAATTCACTTTTCTATATGAGACCTATGCATCTTTGCATATGATATCCTAAGAGTAAACCTGATTGCCATGTGTATGTATACCCTCCCTTTCCCCAGCTAATTCTTAATGAAGTGCTAGTTCCTAGTTTCTTAAGATGTCAGTATCAATCAAATTTGAAAGAAGTTTTTGTTTTAGGTGTGTATACAGAAGGGTGTATACTGGAAATTCCCAGCCATGTGTTACTTTCTGCTGTCAGATAATCAAAGCTTTGACTTAAGCTGCCAGTACAGAACTTGTAAGCGTTATGCAATAGAACCTGAATCTGAAATAGTGTAGACGGGGGATGGGGAAAGGGGATATTAACTGCTATACCAACGCCAAGGCTTCTAGAAGGGGTTTGAGTGAGCACTGAGAATGTAACAGAACGAGACCAAAATGTGGTGTGTAGGTTTCTTTAAGATCAGCAATGTGGATTTGAAGACTTTGAGAAGAACCTTTTAATCAGGGTTTGAAACTAAAACTAACATTGGCATGCTCTATTAAGATTATGAATTTCCTTGCTAATGGGAAAAGCTTTTTTAGCTTAATTTGAGAGTGACACAAAACTGCCATTTCCTTGTCCTCATTTAGGAAGTGGCTATTGTATCAACTTGGAGATGGTTCATGATTTGATTACGTGTCATCTTGGTTTGGGGATCTGATCAAATGTAATTAATCCAATAACACTGTTAATTCATTGATTTAGGGATTTGATTTAAATTATGATCATGACAAGGATAGTTATATCATTCATCTCCTGGTTCTTATAAAAGTAAGCAGTACTTTGGGCTTAAGCAGTAGGCTTACAGTGTTTTAATTTCGCTTATTTGGGCTTTGGTAAAAATCAGCAAAATATAGAGAGTAGGTTTTTTGTATTTTTTTAGCAGTGTGGGTTTAAAGGGAGGAGGCAAACTAGTAGATGACCTGGAGACTGTTTGACCTGTCCACAAAGCTGAAGTGTTTCTCACTCAGAGGAGGCATTCTGCTTGGAGTGAACTTCAAACTAAATCAGCCTGTCTTGAATTTTGTAAGTAATTCTTGGTGTTGATATTTTCTATCGAAGCTCCTTATGGCTCACAGATTTTTAAGTAGACAGACTTGGAGAAAAATATTAATCTAAAAAGAAAAAAGAATTCCATGAAAAATAAAACAGTCTTTACCTTTCCTACTCACACACAGTTAGGAGTGGATTGTCATAGGAACAGTGTGTTACGCAGAGGAGAGCTGCTCATCAGGACCCTTATGTGTTCTGACCAGGTCTTGCTGGTTGTGGTCTTCTGCATCCCATTGATCAACATCACTTTAATGGCTGTTGAAATGACTGAAGCGATTGCGTATATTAATTATCCATATAACTGAGGTACTACAGAGTGGTTCTTCTGAGCTGTTTTAATTGATTTTTAAGACATTCCTGGATTTAAAATAACCACCTGCTGGAACTGCAGTAGTTCAGAAATCCCACTGTAGGCAGCGTGGGATTCCTGAGGCCAGCAGTTCACAGGGTCAGACTAACTTAAAAGCAAGTAATTTTGGTGTGCACAGGATTCTAAATGTAGAGTGACAAAGTATCTTTTCCCATGTAGCTCCATACCACATGATGAACTGTTGGGTAGCTCAGGAGTGAGGATGCAAACAAGTTGTGGCAGGCCTGGCTCACCCAAGCCTTAACAGAGTTATCTGGCTTGTTTAAAAAAGTCGCTGTATCTGTACTTCCAGAGGAGCTGGCTATGAGTCAGGCTCACTAAGGAATGCAATTTTTATGCTGACACTTTATGTAACATTGGTTTCAGAGTAACGGGTGTTAATACTGAATATCATCTGCATTGTTCTGATAATGACATCAGAAAAAACCACGCTGCAAATGTGTTTGTCTAGCCAGAGGGAGCTGTGATTATTTCCTGTCTATCAGGAGCATATTATTAAAATAAAGCCTCTCAATTCCAGGTCTGATATGAATAGCTGAGCTAGCCAAATTTATGCATCTCTCTTCACGTAATGGAAGGAGTTTTAAGACTAAGGCTACACAGTGCGAATCAGATGCAGTCTGTCTTTCTTCAGATGAGAAAAATTCAAACCTCTTTCAGAATCATTTCACTCTCTGTAAGCTTGAATTTAGCACTGTATCAGTGTCCATAAATCTCTCACTTTCTGCATTTAAAAAAAAAAAAAAAGCCTTGCCCTGTGTCTGATTAACAAGTAAATGTAATGTTTCTAATTGCTCTTCTGAAATGAGATTTTCTGTTTGAATGAACAGCTACGTTTTTATTAAAATGTTTTGAAGTCTCTAAATGAGGTGGTTAGGATTAACCAATGCTGTCCAGTGACAATAGGCCTTCCAGTGAGATAATGGACAGAAAAAGAATATTAATCGTCCTAAGGCAAACCTGAGAATCCAAGTTCTCAGCAAAGTCAGTTATCTGTTTTTAATGGCCAGCTTCATGGAACACTGGAATGATGTCCTTTTAAATTGGAAAAATAATATTCTCCAAATTTACTTTACATTTTTCCCTGCTCCATCAAAATTCATCTTAGTAGTCCATAGTCACATAACACAGTTGATTATTCAGATTTTTTGGGGAAAGCAATTTATAATAGAGCAAATAAGAAAATTTAGAAGCTGCGTTTGCAAGCACTGAAAATAAATGCACAGGCAGAGAGAGGAATGTTTGGGTTTTGCTGCTTCTTGTAGAAAGCATTTGGAAAAGTCTTGACTTCCATAAGTGGATTGTCAACTACTTGAGGACAGATCTGTTGTAATATCTTGAACTTTTGCATCCTGTGCTTAGCATCATGTAGTATAAAATCCTAAATTACAAACACTAAATTCTGATTTTTATCTCAAATTACTATATACTTTGCACCATAGTCTTCAGGCAACTGAGCTCACTAGTAGTCATAAAACGGTTACGATGTAACTTTTTGCATAGTAATTCTACAAATTTGGGTGAAGTTACGGCTCTGCAGTGCTAGCTTCAGTGCAAGCATAAAAAGTTTACAGTAACTTGTCTTTGTGTCATGAAAATTAGCCTCTGCTTAGGACTAATGCATTTGTCAGGTCACGAGAGCAACTCTTCTATCCTTAGGAACCCAGAACTTGGGAAGATCTCCTGAGCTACTGAATAATCTCCATGATACTGAGCCATGTCAGGTCACAGTTCATCTCATAAACTGCTCTGTTTCTTTTGCAACTCCTGTTGAAAGGTTCTCAAGGCCTTTATCATGTGCTCAGGGAAAGTTTTAGCGCTCATGTGAATAGACTTATTTGCTCTATCAGACCAATGATGAAGAGCCTAATTCCTATGTCTCTTGTCCCACTTCTACACTGATGGAAGTCTTCTCATTTTAAAATAAGGTATTTATTGCAATACAAATGAGGACAGAATCAGCATGAATGCATAAGCCAGTAGTCATAAAGCAGCAGTAACAGCAAGCAGAGACCAGTAGTTGAGAGTAACTGTGTCACAACCATCAGCTGGAGAATTCACAAGCTTTCTTTCATCAGTGGCTTTTTATGGTTACTTCCTGGGTGAAAGAGGGTTTGGTACAGTCTTTGAGAGCATTTGAGGATTCATGTAGATCTATGATAATAAGCCTAAAATGACAAGAATTTATATTGCAAAATTAGACTGACTGTGTTTTGTCAGTATTCTGATGTTTTACCAGCCTTGGTTTCTGTGTTTTTTCCGCTCCCTCCCCCCTTCCCTTCTTCCATACAACAGGGATTTGGGAAACAAGTGGATGTGTCGTATATTGCCAAACATTACAACATGAGCAAAAGCAAAGTTGACAACCAGTTCTACAGCGTGGAAGTAGGTGACTCGACCTTCACAGTTCTCAAACGCTACCAGAACTTGAAACCTATTGGCTCTGGGGCTCAGGGAATAGTTTGGTAAGTATCAGCACTTTCTCTTATGCTTTTAAATGGGATTTGCCTTTTGCATTTCTTCACAGTTTGCTAGCCACAGACATTGTCTAAAATTGCAAAAATAACAGTCAGGCAGCAGACATCCTGAGGCAGAAGGAGCCTAGTGGTTCCCTAATAACTTCTCCTGCTGGTGAGAATGATAGCACTAGGTTTGTTTCTCCACATAGCAAAATGTAACTAGCAAGAAAGCGGGAGAAAGATCTTATCATAATTGACAACTGTGGCACTACTTCCAGAGGCAGTGCAAATAATATCCCAAGTAAACCCTGCAATTTTAGTCTTTGTACAGTAAAAGTCACTGAGAGCAATATAGAAGCTTGTCACATCCCATAGCATTCTCAAGTATTCAGAATGGAAGCCTTTCGAATCGAGGTAACTGCTAATGTTTCCTTTATTTCTTAAAAGAGATGTTGCAATGTTGTGAATAATGCGAACGAAAGACACAAATTCAGTAGCTCTCCTAAATAATACAAAAGGCTTATGGAATTCAAAATTATTATGTTCAAAAGTTGCAATATCCTGGTTGGCTTTTGCCTCTGCATTTTTAGAGATGGCTCTTAAATTTCAGTGGCTTGTATTTAAATGTCTCTTGTGCAGACATTTGTAATCTGTTTAATTACGAGGCATTAGGGTAACTAACACGATATTTTATCTATAACTTGATCAGAGATAAAGTCTAATTCCGTCTGTCATCTTTATCACTGCTCTTTTCTGACTTTGATGTAGTGTTACCTTACAGTTGGAGGCACTGGTGAAGGAACAGGTTCCTTTAACCTAGGGGCAAGTGGGCTTCCATGGATCATTGGCATTGGCACCATAATTGACAGTGTAACAGCAATTAGCAACACATCCGTAGGTCTCAGTCTGTCACTTCCAGTGTTTAGTATACTTTGAGGCCACACAAGTCCAAAGATTGATCTAAATGATCAAGTACTTTATTTCGTATCTTAAACACAAAAGGGCCAAAGGTTAGTTTAAAATCAGCTTTGGGAAAGAAACATACTTTCTGTTGAGTACTATTAATGTTCATTTTGCACTGTTTGTCCACTTCCATATACAGCAACAGATGTTTTTTCTTCCTACTTACTTTCCTTTATTTGTTTTAGAGGAAAATCAGATTTTATTGAACCTCTCTGCAACTGAATTGCTGTAATGATCAATTATGAGCAGCAAAAAACACATAGAAGTTAAGCTAAATAAAATCAATAACATCCTGTGAATTTGTCTTTCATACTAAGAGTTGACAGGCAAAAATTAAGAATGCCTTAAAGAAAATCAAATCAGAAAACAAGTAAGTTCAAATGAAAGTTAACACAAATCCCCTGAAATGGCTGAGCAGCAGGGAGAGGCCATAAAAGGCCTTTTATAGTTTGATGATACAGATACAGAAGTATTACGTGATAGATGGGGAAGATAATGAGCATTTTTGCTTAGTATGTGTTACATTGTAATCTACCTGTCACGAGGCATAATTTAGCAGAAATACATTAACAAACTATGAGCAAAGCATGAAGAATCAATGGCGAAGTGATAAATTAATGAAAAAAATTGTGAGATAAATATTTATAGTTTAGCTAAGGGAAGACAATACATGATAAAAAAATCTTCAGTTGTGTAAGTTTCTACTTGCGTAATAATAATTATATAGTAATAATAATAAGTTTACGTAGTAAACTTAAATAGCGTAAGTTTCTACAGTAGAAACTTACGCTATTTAGAAACTATAGGTATTTTGATGGATATAGGGTTACATCCAGAAAAAGCAGATGAAGGGGAAAAATATACTGAAAACCTGCCTATTTGTGGAGTGCTGCTGGCTCTGGTGAGGGAGGTATTTTGCCCTGCTCATCTTGTTCTTTTGCAAAGAATAGCCATGAGGAGTGCCTCTATGAAAACAGCAGGAAAAACCTAGGTCATAGTTTCTTTTAGATCCAGTGGCTCTGTTTATACTTAATGACTTGTTTGAGAAGCGTAACAGATCTGGCATGCAATTCTGTCTCTTAGTGCCAGAATTAGCAGAAGTGTAGGAGCTGAATGAGTGATTTCTGATTGTTCCCTCTACCAAGGGCAGACACAGGTAGGATAGCTCAGAGGAGTCTAGGCTCAGGCTTCTCATAGCATGCACTATTTCTGGATTTTCCTTCCAGATAATCGTAGGTAAAAAGACACTACCTGTTGTCTGGCTGGAGTGACGGGCTACCCAGCTACCAGAGACAGCTTTAGTGCATAGTGACATCTGGTTTTATGGAGTGATAAAGGTAGAGTATTATTGGTAAATGCTAACTACCCTTTCAGGACTGAGCTGCTGCCAGCAGTTGCAGCCAGTGGCCTGCTTCTTGACTAGTCTAAATTTTTGCAGCTTGGCAAGTGGAGTCCATGCTGTCTTCCCCATGCTGGAAGAGCTGAGCTGCTGATGACTTTTCTGCTTTGTCTTGTACTTGGCCACACAACTGTAATTCCCACATCTTGAGAAAAAGGAGCCTATTTAATAATAGATTTTTCAATAACATGACATCAAATTTCTCAGTATCAATCAGGTGCAAGATATTCCATACCAAGGACTACCTCAGCACTAACTTCAGGACTAAAATCCACTTGCTAGCAACGGCTTCCCTCTGAACTTGGATGTCGGACCCCACGTGCCCAGCACGCTGGCTGCCTTAGCACCTTGCCAGATATACTTGGACAGGCAAACTGTCTGCAGCCCAAGAGGTAATTGTAGAGGCAGAGGGAGATGGAGGAGAGACATGACGTTTTTCAGGCTGCTCTGCAAGCTGGTGTTGCAGGGTTCCTAGGCAAAGCCACAGAGTACTGAAACCTTTCTTATACAACTCTATAAATAGGTGTCAACATAAGCAGGAGAATTTCAGTGGAAATAATTCATGTCATGGAACAGAAGCAGGCATGGGAAGCAGGGAATGTGGTTATGAAAGAAGTTGGGACTTGATTTCACTTGATTATTCTGAAAATTACATCAAAGACAAAATCATTTTCTTGATATGGAAGCATTAAAGTAAAGATATTAAGGTCTTCAGGGGATGATAATTTATTAAATTATGTGAAAAAGAGAAAGCCATATGGTGTGAGTGTTAGTTATAATTGTCATTGTGCCCATGTGAAATAATTATAAACTCAGTGAGAAAGTGGTACTGGCTGTAGACATAGTGCATTCAATATCTTCGGAAATTAATTGTGGGAGCTTTCAATGGGATTTGTGTTAACTATGTTCACAAAATTATTTTTGCCAGTGGGAAGAAAGAAAAAGCTGCTTGGAATCTCTTAAGCGGGGAAGTTCCTCTTCATTCTGCAAAAACTACTCTTAATGCAAGTGTAGGCTCTTTCCTCACTGTATATCACTCTGACATCTGTAAGAAAGACTATATAGGGTATGTTTGCATAAAATTATCATGTTGTTATAGGCGTGATGACAATGAGACATAGCTGAAACAGAGCTTGTAGTTTATTAGACCAAGCTGTAGTTGTAAAAACTACACAGGCTTTTAACCGCACAAGTTGATCTTCAAGTCTGTGATAGAAACAGAAAATGTCAAAGGTAAAATGAGTTGAGAACAGTTTTCTGAGTTTAATTAGATACGTGCCACTTAAACCACTGAGAGAAGAGGTAGTTGATACCCCTCTGCAATGTTAGAAGGGAGTTGACAACTACCTTATTTTACAAAAGGGAGAGAGAGAGACAGGTCGCTTCCAGCCTGCAGGTATAGATGGTTTAGATGAGGGTGGAGGGAGAGGAATTCTCACGTTCCATAAAATCAACAGAAATATGCTGATGTTGGAGTGGGTGTTTCTTTGTGTTTTAAATGAGTGCTTTTTGCCTGGAAGCAAGGCAATTGATGTGTAGGTTTTCTGCTGTGGTTTGCAAGCTATCATTTTTTATATTGCCTGTGATATTTTTGATACTGTCTGTGATGTCTAGAAAAATGATGATGTACAGGAATATTTCAAAAGCAATTTGAAGGGGCTGTGATAGTTTTTGAATTTATGATGGAAGCAAGGGTGAAGTCCAGTTTTCCATGGCAGGTAGCGAAGACATCACTTACAGGCTTGAGGATACAAGTAATTAAAATCTTAGAAGCAGCTTATGAAGACATTTGGCCTGGTTTATGACCACATTGGTGCCTATACCTGTGTGCATTATCAGGAGCAAGTGTTAGCTTTGAAGACAAAGTTGTCTGGGTGAGTATCAAATAGATGAGTCTGATGATGTCTTTCAGCTGAAATCCTGAATGTTTGTCTTGCTCCTTTCTGAAGAGTGAAGACAGGTTTTCATGCTGTATGATGTTGGGATGTGGTCTAATGACGTGTCAGCCGGACCAGGGGAGTGTTAGCTGGGAAGTGCTTTATGCTATCTAGTTTATGCAAGAGTTTTTGTGTCTTGGAGTAATGTTTGTGTGGGGGAGTATGGGAGCAGGAATAATGGTTTGAGGATAGCTTTGAAGAGTCCTGGTAGCTCCTCAGTGAACACATTATAAATTCAGAAAGATGTCTCATCTGCAGATACAGAGGAGACTATAAATATATTCTTGAAGTAGTAAATTGGGCAATTTTTTGTGTTTTTTTTTTCTTGGAATTAGTGATTTGATGATATCTTTGAGCCTGAATATGAAGGAGATTGCAGAGTCTTTTTGTGTTCCCTGTAACAGGTAGAGTCAGCAAGTCAACTAATAGCTTGCTATGTTGCCTAAGGTTACCATAGGTTCTCCTTTGCTGATTTAATTGCAATTTGGTGGTTGAATCTTAAGGAGTGCAGAATTCTTTCAAATCAACATGTTGTGATGGTGGTGCTTGTTGTGGCTTATATAACTGCTGATTCTTTCCCTAAAGTCATCATAGAACCATAGAATCATTTAGATTGGAAAAGACCCTTAAGATCATTGAGTCCAACCATTAACCTAACACTACCAAGTCCACCACGAAACCACATCCCTAAGTGCCACGTCTACACGTCTTTTAAATACCTCTAGGAATGGTGACTCAACCACTTCCCACAGTGTTCAGAGGCCAGAGGAGGAATGCAACAGATATTGTCCACTACCAGATGTCCAGTATGAAGGGGTTTTTGTTGCTGTTCTCCTTGGAACTATCATAGGGAAGTGTCCTATTGTGTCATGATACTGGTAATGGAAGATTTGTTAAGACGGAGTTGGCTAAAGCTTCCTCTAAATCTCTGTATATTCATGTACCAGATAATATACTAAGACAATTATTATAGGGAAACCTCTTCCATCCCATAGGTCTCTGGTGGAGGTCAGTGAAGATATGAACATAGTCAATCAATAGAACCACTTAAAAATAGATTTTAATTTAATATGACTACCTTCTGCGTGGAATGTGCCTGTAAATGATGAAAAGGATCAGACCTCTGAGTTTGCAAAAACACTTGAGCTCTTTTGTATGATGGTTATCCTTCAGTTCTTGTTTTGTGTAGCACAATTGACTCCTGGTCTGAGTATAAGGTTGTAAAGTGATATTGCAATGGGAATAATGGTAAAAGCCATAAAAAAGAGGAGCTGACACTTCTGAGCACAATCAATTCTGAGCCCACACTGATCAAAGAAGAAGAATAGTCTATGTTTTTACTGTGGTGCAGTGGAAAAGAGACAGACAATAGCGGACATCTCAGTGTCTTACAGTTAATGCACTACCTTATTTGTATTGTTTAGCTGGACACTGGTTTATTAAAATTCTTGAGAGATCAATATATTTCTCCATTGTGACCCTGCTATCCCAGTAATATTGTTTTGGTTTCTTTGTGCCACTGAATTGAAATACTGTATTCCTTGATTGATAGAGGTCAACATTTCCGCTTGTATAAACTGGCATAGTTCCATTCACCTTCAGAGGTGTTCTCACCGCGGGATAGAACACTAATTTTCCTCAGAAGAGAACAAAGAATACATGTCATTCAGAGGAAAAATGAAGTGAACCATGTACCCAGATATGCCTAGAATTTCAGTGGCCCTGAAGGGAGGGGCAGTGTTAATTTTGTCAGTCCCAGTCTCTCCTGTGAATCAGTACTGAGTGTATGTCGTGATTTCAGTTACTTGCATTTCAGTTACACAGTCGCATCTCGCAGACTTTTTGTGCTTAACATTCTGTCGGCTGGCACTGCAGATTTATCCTGTTCTGTTAAAGGTTCTCCAAATTGTATCCATTAGTTCAGCTTGTGTTCTCTTTCTCATGCTGTTGTGTGCTTTGCTGATGTGCTTTGACACTCTGCTTCTGAGGAGGTTTTTGAAGACAACCTTTAGAGAGTTTTACAAGTGTTTTGTGTGAGAGTAACGTAGAAAATAGCTGTCAGTTTGTACTGTGAACTATTACTGTACTGTTAGTGAAATAAGCATGTCAATTTAAACAAATTCTCTGATGTTTCGCAGTGCTAATATAATCTCATACAATGGCAACAGCTGATGAGATTTTTTTTTTTTCTCCTGAGAACAACTGGTTTAAACTATTGCCAGAATTTTTTTTCACTTTGGGAAGTTCTTAAATGTTGAAATACCGTAAGTAAATTCACAGCAAGCTTCAAGCCTCACTCATTCATTTGTACATTGCAGGATTTTTCTCCAACTACCAATTTGCATTCACATTGTAGTATTCTTCGGATTTTCTAGCGTGTTGTTGCTCTGAAATGCCAAAAATTTAATTGCATGTATTCAGTTAGCCATTGATCACCATCTGATGTACATCTGGAACGGCACATTCTGGTTTGTTGTTCTGATATATCTATGCCTTGATTCTTCAGAAAGATAGCAAATTTCCCAATTGTATTTGGAACCTGGATCACCAGCATGTGAGTTTTAAGGTGCTGAGAGACTCCCAGTGGGAACAGCAAAGATTGAGTATCTCTGTGGATTTGAGCTCCAGAATATTGAGTGAAGGTGCTTATCTAAGTTGGTCAGATTTGTGTTTCTTAAGGTGATGTTATTAGAATTTGCATAGTAACACATATTCAGAGACAGTTTGCCTGGATATGGGGTGAGAGGAGGAGGCAATGTCTTCAAATGCTCTTGCTAATGACTCAACAAAAAACTTTTAGCTTGGGTGTGGAGGAAACTGCCGTTAGGATCATAGAGAACAGCTGCCATACGTCAAACTATGCATAACACGTCTGAAAAATAAGTTAATTGTCTTTAAGAATAAGCAGCTTCTATTCCACGTTTGCTTTGATTCTTACAACTTCTATCCACTACTAGTATCTTTAATATAAATGGGAAAGAAGCAAAAAAAAGGTATATATCCAGTAGCAGTGCATGAAGGCACTTGAGACAGGATGAAGACCCATTTTTATATAACAGGAGTACCTGAGATGTAATGTTTGAGCATTTGAGCATACAACAATTATTGTTGCATCTTCTTTTTTAAAGGTCTGACATGTAATTACTTTACGAACAATATTTCTCAGGTTTTTTTGTAATGTCCTTTTTCTACCTAACTGCAGAGATTCCTGGTAGGCAGGAAGTCGCCACATATTTCATGTTTGTCTTCTGGTGTTTCATTTCCCTAGTGCTAGTACACAGAAATCTAAAATGTAATTTAGGTTCTGGTAATCACAAATGATATGTAATAAAACATGCCACAGTATGCTCTCCTAGCAAAGAGATCAGGGTCTCTGTCTCTAAAATACTCGGACTGCCTATATTTCCGACTCTCCTTTTTTCTTCTTTTCTCCTTAAAAAACTTGTATAGTTTCCATGACTACAATAGTTAAGCGGGCAAAATCTATTCCAAATTTTCTCTCTGCAAGTTTCTGAAAAAAAATGTAAATAAGTTGGTGTAGAAACTCTCTCTGTGCAACCTGTTTTTGTGAACCCTGACAGCAATACTCACTTTACTTGGTCATTGTACTGGGTTTGCGTGGCAAGGTTTGGGGGGGGGGGGGGGAGGGGGCGGCTATAGGGGTTGCTTCTGTGAGAAGCTGTAAGAAGTTTCCCCTCTGTCCGATAAAGTCAATGCCAGCGGGTTCCAAGACGGACCCGCCGCTGGCCAAGGCCGAGCCCATCAGCAACAGTGGTAGCGCCTCTGTGATAGCATATTTAAGAAAGGGAAAAGAAGTTACAGGGGAGTAGCAGTTGCAGCCAGAGAGAGGACTGAGAATATGTGAGAGAAAGAACTCTGCAGACACCAAGGTCAGTGAAGAAGGAGGGGGAGGAGGTGCTCCAGGTGCCGGAGCAGAGAGAGATTCCCCTGCAGCCCGTGGTGAAGACCATGGTGAGGCAGGCTGTCCCCCTGCAGCCCATGGAGGTCCACGGTGGAGCAGATATCCACCTGCAGCCCATGGAGGACCCCACGCCAGAGCAGGTGGAGGCCCGGAGAAGGCTGTGGCCCTGTGGGAAGCCCGTGCTGGAGCAGGCTCCTAGCAGGACCCATGGACCCGTGGAGAGAGGAGCCCACGCTGAAGCAGGTTTGCTGGCAGGACTTGTGACCCCGCGGGGGACCCACACTGGAGCAGTCTGTTCCTGAAGGACTGCATCCCGTGGATGGGACCCATGCTGGAGCAGTTCATGAAGAACTGCAGCCCGTGGGAAGGACTCACATTGGAGAAGTTCGTGAAGGACTGTCTCCCGTGGGAGAGACCCCACGCTGGAGCAAGGGAAGAGTGTGAGGAGTCCTCCCCCTGAGGAGGAAGGAGTGGCAGAAACAACGTGTGATGAACTGACCCAAACCCCCATTCCCCGTCCCCCTGCGCCGCTTGGGGGGAGGAGGTAGAAAATTCGGGAGTAAAGTTAAGCCCGGGAAGAAGGGAGGGGTGGGGGGGAAGGTGTTTTTAAGATTTGGTTTTATTTCTTGTTACTCTATTCTGATTTGACTAGTAATAAATTAAATTAATTTTTTTTCCCCAAAATCGAGTCTGCTTTGCCCGTGACGGTAATTGCTGCGTGATCTCCCTGTCCTTATCTCGACCCACGAGCCTTTCATAATATTTTTTCTCCCCTGTCCATTTAAGGAGGGGGAGTGATAGAGCGGCTTTGGTGGGCACCTGGCATCCAGCCGGGGTCAACCCGCCACAGTCATAAACTACAGTACTGTAAAGGCACTGTCAGGCTCATTTGAGTGTGTTGACACCCAGGATTTTCAGTTGGATCAGTACAACTCTTAGGTATAGAGCAAGTTTGTTCATAGCCGTGACTGGATAAGCATCTATGATCCTGTTAGAGCCATTAAAAAATTTATCAGCTGTTTGTAAATTCTGTGGCTGCAGAGAAGTAACTGATGTTTGTGTAACTTAAGCTCTTTCTGTGTTGGCTGATTAAAAACTCAATATAATTTACACTTTTTGCTATCAGGCAGAAACATTTTATAACTCCCTTTACAGATGTCAGGCACCTATCTGCTCCTATTCCATCAAAAAACTTCCTTTTGGTCACTGCCAGGTCTCCCTTTTCTCACATTTGTTCTGTCTCACTCCTATGCTGCGACATACCAGCCAGATTTTTTTCAAGACTCTCCTTGCTTCTCCTGTTGTGTCAGGTTGTCTGCCTGGAATTCAGTTGCAGATGAATTTCAGTTCAAGGAGGAAATCAGAGTTGGAATTAACTACTGTCAGTGCATTGCAGCCATTCCTTAACTGAGTTCAGACTTACCCTTTTATTTCATTCACTTGAAATCCTGTCACCACTGAAATGAAGACTGAAATGAAGACATCGTCGTCACTGATTACCATGTGTTTAACATGAGAGCAATTGCACTAAACACTTCTGTTCCCTCTTAGGGACAAGGGGTTTCTCCTGTGATAGGAGAATAGCTGTGACCATATGGAATCAGAGAGGTAGGGCTATAGGACACAGCATCCAAATAAAAGGGCAGGTATCAAAACAAAGAAGCAATGGAACCAGAAATAGAAAAACTAGAGCCAGTCTGGAAGGAAATGCAGCTCAGATAATTCAATTTTCTTTGTCAGCATGTATTGTTGATATTTATTCTCTGATATTAATGTGGTCTACAGATTTTCACAGTGCTTTACAGAAAGTAAAAAGTCGTCCATTGTCCCAAGACCTGCTGTCCTTAGACAATCATAAAAAACAGTGACAGCTAAAAAAAATTGGAATATAACAGAAGCTGTGCAAAATAGAAAGACAATATGAAACAAGAGATTATGTATGAAGCCTAGGTGAAGTTTGTGAACAATACAAGACATGTCTGGCATGACGTGAGTGGGAAAACTCACCAGAATGGGCAAGAGTTGGTGATAAAGAGAGAGGCAGTTAGGAAGGGAAGCAGAAAGGAGGAAGACTCAAAGGCAGGAGTGAAAGTAAGTGGCAAATAGGACATTGAGGGGTTTTTTTGATTGTGTTTTTGCTTTTATTCTTTTCTGGATTCATGGTGTTACACTTTTGCATCCAAAATTGGTTGGCGCCCATTTACAAATTGGAAATAAGTTTTGTAGCTCTGGGGTCGCTGATTCACCATGAGCCACAGAAGCGGGTAGAGCTTCTAATTCAAACAAAAATCTTGTTTTAAAATTGTGTCAGAGCATCTACATCTTGAAATTTCTGGTGTAACAGGGCCACTTGAAAACCTAAGTAATTTTTTTGTTCCTGTTGAACAAAGGCATTTTGGCTTGTTATACAGCAGGTAAAGCATTTTGTATCCTTACAAACCATCAGTTTTACCTGCTAGCATCTTACCTGTGTCAGAGATGTCCCTCAGTATGAGAGACTGTAGACAGAATTACCCCAGTTGGACCAGAGTGCCGAATGAGTTAGAGCAACCTGGGTTGGTTGAGTTAGGGTCAGCATAGGGGCAGGCTGTGGACTAGGCGTTTGGCTGGAAGGGTAAAGGTGACATATGTGGCAGCATTGACTTTCTTCCCTCCCAGAACAGGAAGCGCCAAGTGACATTTCTCTGATCTGTTTCTGTCTGCTTAGAATACCCTTGCAGAGATTGCAGGGTTAGTTTTGGGAAACTAGAATTTGAGTAGCCTTTTAGGGTTAACTTCTTTACGTTGACTTTTTTTTTCCTTCCATGATTATCACATTGCAGATGATGACTTGCTGACAATATGTTTTCAGTGCTTGGATGAATTTTGATTTTTAATCAATTGAGAAACGCAGCAAGAAAGGTTGTGAAATAATGTTTCTTTTTTTCCAAACTGACAGCTTTTGTTCTGTTTCTCAGGCAAGCCAGCAAGTCTTTTAAATTATGACTGTGAGGTGGCTATGGAAGACAGTAGCTGTTTTCTATTTCAGTTAGTAGATCCAAAAATAACAGATTTATCATGTGACTGACAGTTTGAATGTGCTAGGTACTCAACTTCTGCCAGGTGCACAGACTCTGCCTTGGTGTCCGTATTTCCCTAGTCTTGTAAATTGCTGTTAAATGAGGAAACTGGATTTTTTCTGGCTTTGCTGCTTTGCTGCTTAACACAACTTGAAAACTGTCCGAAGTTTATATGCTCTGCTGACAGTTCAGAGCACTGAATGTGAGATCTCTTTGCCAGATTCAGTGTTTTATACCCATTCTCCAAATGCTGGGCAAATATTTACTCAATATGGTTTAACTACAAATCACGCTTTAACTTCCTTTGCCCATGTATTTTCTGCCACTGAATATTGATAGGCACCCCCAGCTCTGATCCATTTTTCAGATTTTTACCTTGTTCTGGCTTTGGTAAATCCTTGAGCATACAAAGAGTGGGTAGTGTAGCATACTTCAGAAACCACGAGATTGCCATCTCTTACAAGTCTGTCCTGGTTTTGGCTGGGATAGTTAATTTTCTTCTTAGTAGCTGGTACAGTGCTGTGTTTTGGATTTAGTGTGAGAATGATGTTGATAACACCCTGATGTTTCAGTTGTTGCTAAGTAGCGCTTATCCTAAGTTAAGGACTTTTCAGTTTCCCATGCTCTGCCAGCAAGCAGGCGTGCAAGAAGCTGGGAGGGAGCATAGCCGGGGCAGCTGACCTGAACTAGCCAAAGGGGTATTCCATAGCATAGAACGTCATGCCCAGTATATAAACTGGGGGGAGTTGGCCGAGAGGGGTGGATCGCTGCTGGGGCATCAGTCAGCGGGTGATGAGCAATTGCGTTGTGCATCACTTGTCTTTTCTTGGGTTTTATTTATCTCTCTTTTTCTTTTGTTATATTCCTTTTCATTATTATTATTATTATTGTTATTATTATTATTAATGTATTTTATTTTACTTTAGTTATTAAACTGTTCTTATCTCAACCCAGGAGTTTTACTTCTTTTATTTGATTCTCCTCCCCATCCCACTGGGAGGGGGGAGGAGTGAGCGAGCGGCTGCGTGGTGCTTAGTTGCTGGCTGGGGTTAAACCACGACAATGTCACACATGTAAGGGAAAGCATTTTGGCCTAGAGCCCTTTTAAAGCAGAATGAAAAAAAACTTGGCTTCTTTCACTGACCAGGTTGAATTTCCTAGGCTGGCAGTTAACAAAATTTATTGTCAGCTAGCAGACTATATAGTGAATTAGTGACAAGAGAAATGCGGAACCAGAAAGTACTGGTTTTACAGTTCTGTTCAGAAAAGGATTCTACAACTGAGTCGCTTTCAGAGCCAAGTATAAAGAATTAGCAGAGTATATACAGATGAGAAGTATGTAAACATACTTTATATTCAGCATCCTCATGAATATTTTAGTGTCTAGGCAAACTAAAATGGCACCCATTATGAGAGGCGTGCCAGGCGATGTGTGAACAGCATAGCTGTTTCCACATTTCCTTTCCTACCGTATCCCTGAACCGTCTTTGTGAGTGAGAACGGCTGTGGGAAAAGAGTTTGTCTTGCATCAACATACAGAACTGATCAGTGCATTCCAAAATGGTCCTTGTTAGAGCATCACCAGCTCATGTAATTAGAAAGATAACTAAATTGAGGTTCAAGCTGCGGATGAGAGAGTCACAGAGGTATTTTTGTACATCCTGAGCCAAAAGGGCATAACCTTGCATATCGGAATTGTCAGCTCAGTCAAGACATTTTGGTCTGTGCAAGGTGTGGAGCTTCTGTATACACAGGCTTGTGGTTTGCGGTGGTGATGGAGCTGGAGAGGATAGTCACCTTTAAGAACTACTAGAGGTTTTGAAGGAAGAGCACTTCGTTAACATGAACAAATTTGATACTTCTGTGTGTGTAATTATTTTAAAAGAAGATATCAGCAGAGCAGGTTCAGCCTAGTAACAGAAGAATTTGTCAGCAAGTAATAGAGGGCAAATTTTACTGCAGACCCTCCTTTTTCTTAATAAATTCCAGCCTGTGATTCCTCTTTTTCCCAGCAGTTTTCCAAGTGTGCAGCTTCTTTTGCCACGTAATGAATTATTTTGTTATTTTACAGTTTTACCCAGTAGTATAGTTGGCGAAATTATAATATAGCACATTTGGAGCCACCAGTGACAGATGTTGAGTGAACTTTTATTGTAAATATGTTTACTGAAAATAAGCTTTCCCCCCCTTTTTTTTCTGTACTACTTCTTTTACATTGTCTTATGTATGATGGCTCAATCATCTTCCTTCAAACAACCCATCTGAAAGTTTGGCAGATAAGAGCTGTCTCAGAATGACTGAATTATAAAATAGGTTTCACAGCAAAGTTTTCAAATCTAGTTGCCCTTAGAAATCCAAATTCATTGTGCTTCCCAGTTTATCTTTGCTGGAAAGGGCTGCTTGGCTTTGACATTTCAGGCAATGACTGTAGTACTTTAAACAGAATGAGTAATATGGATTCAAAATTGGACTGCAGATGTCATGGATATGAAAATGATACTATTCTGATCCTTTATGGGTGACAGTAAAGGGACTGGATGAGTTGTGGGCTTGGACTTTGTGTTTGCTTTTTTAAGAATAAGCATGAGTGCATTTGGATCTCTGAACAAGTTCTTTAAGATCATAAATATCTAGGCATACACTGTCACAGATCTGACTGGGTAAAGATTCCTGTTGAAGTAATTTCTTCTAGCTGTGATGAAGATTTATCTGTTCGACTCCTGTTTCAATAAGCACAGTTACAACTGGTCATGTGAGCAGTTCTTATTTCTTTTTTTGGTCATTTCCATACATTTTCAGACAGAAATGTGTGTAGAGCTCTTTCTTGTTTTCATGTATGGATAACCAGAGATCTTTGGTCTGATTTCTGAAAGAATGTAGCTCAACTAAAACATATTTCCATTTAACCAGGGCCCTTAGAGAGCTGCATTTTGCAAGATGGGAAATAGAATAAGTATGTTGTAGTTAAGTGAAGAAACCTGTATTAAAATGCTACAGTAATAATTTCAGTGACACTATAATGAAATGATACAGGAAACATGGACATTTTTTAGTTAAAATGTGCAACATGTGCTCTTCTCTGTTCTAAAGTATTTAATATCTACATGTAAAATCCATAGTATGAATTGGACAATAAACTTCTTTATTTTCAGAAGGCTTTATTTCAGTATCAGAACCATAAGTCTTACAAGAAAAGTTTGAGAGCAAGCATTTTCTAGCGCAGTACACTAAATGAAGAGTATTGTGCAAGCAGTGAGCAAGACATGTCTTTTCTGTTTTTAACTGGATTTTGCCTGCCATAAATTTATTCAATATATGAAAGCATGTGCACACTGAACGGTAGGCCTGATTCACTAAGAGTTTTATTTTAAAAGAAACCTGTCTTTCCTGATTAAACACTGAAATGTAAAATAGAGCCACACCTTTGGAACTTTTGTCTTAAAACCATCCAGTTTTAATGGTACATCTTCAAAGTCTGAGTGCTACAGAATTCACTATATGATCTTGAAAGCAATGCTGAACTCTCATTCAAGGACTAGGATGATAATCCCAAACAATTGAAGCACTTCTGTCCTCTCTCACGTTACTTCATTCCAACACAGGATAAGAGATCACGTGTTGAATATCTGGCAGTGAGTTACCTTGCTTTGGCTGCAACATTCCCAAAGGCCCAAAGAGGTGACCTGCTCCCATTTAAAATGCACTGAGGTGACAGCTTAGTTCGACCTTTCTTTTTGTCTTTGCTGCTTAGGTTTCATGCCATCTTGGCATGTCAAGAGGCTCCAAAGGGCACCAGCTGGAGCACCTTGCTGGCAAGATGCCTGTGTTTGACTCCTCTGCTGCACTTCAGCATGCGCAGTCTTTGCTGCCCCATGCAGTGCAGGAAGGAATGTTTTGAGCTCAATCAGTAATCTCTGCTGTGATGAGGAAGTTCACAGAAGGTCTTGGAGGCTGATTTATTTATTCTGTGAAACATCCGTGGCGACAGTAAAAAAGTAAATGATGACTTGTGTTGCAGTTGGGGAGGCAGCTTAATTGTATTTCCTAATCCAACTGTTACCAGCTGATTGCAAGAAGCTGTGAGCTGATGGAAACTCAAAACAAATAGCTGGAACTGTATATGGTAACAGGAAAAGTAGAGCAGTCATCCAGTATGAAACTGTATTGGTCTCCTTAAGCATCAGCTCTGAATATTGTCTCAGAAGGCACTGAATTTCTCTGCATTTTGAGGAGAAATAGACCTCATCTGGAGTGTAGAGTAGCCATTCCTGACAACAGGTCTGCAACTCTTCATTAGGGTCATATTGGTTATTTTCTGGGTTTTCAGCACACAGGTTTTGTTCCAAACCTAAAAAGGATATTGAAAGGCTCTTGTTCATTACATGGGCCTTTGACTTGTACTGTTTGGGGGAAACTGTTTCTGCATGTTGGTGCATAGATGGAATTCTTTTCTTTTACACTGTTTTCATGGAAAACATTCACTATTTTTAAAGATACTTTCTGGAGAGAAGTTCTCACTCTAAAAATAATGATTTTTTTTTGTGTGTTTAAAAGTAATTATTGAAGAGAGGAATATGCACTTTTTGTAAATAGAAATGAATTGTCTGCCTTTAGAAACTCAGAAGTTACTTGTCAAAAGGAGATTAAAAAAAAGGTAAGAATGAGAAGGTCTAATTTCATTCTAAAATTTGGACGGATAAGTGAGGTCAACATAAAAAGCAAACAAACAAAACCCACAAAAACCCCTACCAGAATACACTTTAAAATTTGCATAAAGCAAAATAACTTTTTCACTCTTTTTTGTTAGAGTGCTTGCCTGAAATGAGACCTTAAGTAGAGAGAAGAAAAAGCACTTAAAATATTTTATGGTTAAAGTTTCATAAACCACTTTTACAGAAATTTTGCTTGATACAGGAAAAGGAGATTTGGCTCTTGTCATTCCTAAAAATGACTTCTTCAGAAAGTGTAGTAGTGATAGCTGTCTGAAACCAAGGGCAGGGCGTTTGAAGTCAGAGAAATTACTGTGAAAAGGATTTATATATACATCCATCTATGCTTTTCTTTTTATGTATATGTGTATATACATTTAGATGTGTATCTGTGTGTGTATATAGAATGTGTTCCACTCCATATATCAGTGGTGATTGTTGAGGATGAGCTATTATTAAGTGTTCTTGTTAAACGTGATTTTCAAGGTTACCAATTCTCTCCACTGATGGAGATCTCAGCACTAAATAACTAGGGTATTCCAAATACACAGATCAGTGCTTTGTTTAACAAGATCAGTTTCAGCTTTCTTCCCTCTTTCTGTGCTGGGATGAAGGAAATAAGGCAAATGCTAATGTCAGTGGCAAAACTACCTTAGAAGGATCAAGTAATGCAGATATAAATAGCAGCGATTCTGTTTATTAACAGAGTTGCAGCTGGACCCTTTCTGGAGGAAGTTTATCACTTTAGAAAGTAGATGTAATATTAAGTAGCTTTTCAGAAAGATTTTACTACTATATTTGTCGCAATATATATATGTAGTGATAGGTAAGAGGAACATTTAGTGTCCCTTGGATTTCTACAACATTGAGTGAAGAGACTCTCTTAATATAGAAAGCTGTTTGCTGAGATTGCCAAGAGTCTCCATTTCACAGCCTGCCCTGGGAGGCTGGAGGCTGGGAGCTTCCCTTCCTGTTTTGGGCTTCCATTCCATCATCTGAGAGCTAATAATAGTACTTTAATGAAGTAGTGGCTTGAGAAAGGGTAAGCATCTTGAAAAGGATGTGTGTGCCCCATCCGAAGAATCTTGAAACTAAAGACTATCAAAAATTGCCATTTGTTATCCTAGGAACCCATCTCTAACAGTCAATTTAAAAAATATGTTTTCTGTGGTTTTGGCAGTCTATTCTGGGGTAGAATATAATGGAATTGATAAATGTTAAGTTTCATTGTTGATTAAAAGAGTTATTCCTGTATGGGAAGAATAATTTTAAGTATTTACTTGGTAAGTGTCTATTGAAATAGAAACTTGGACATAAAACTAGAATGATTTTTTTTTGCTTTTTGAAATAGGTATAAAAATGAATGCCTGGTCCTTCAAGTGTATGATAACAGAGCATTGCTCATTGATCATTACAGTCTGAACTCACACACAATATTAGTGGTAAATGATGATCTGGGTTTGTGTAAATCTGACTAGAATGAGTTTCATTTATTCCCCCTTTTTTTTTCCCTGCTGAAGTCAGCAAAGAGTCTTGTTAAATAGCTGTAATTACATATATCTCTTGGTAGTCATGAATTTATATTTGCATCTGGCTAAAATTTTTTATCTCTGCTAAATAGGTTTGTTTCAAATTATTTACAGTTTAAAAAGGCATTTTTAACACTAACATTTACCTTGCCAAACTAGCCGTAAACAGAATTTATAGGGAAAGAGTTTATTTAATTTACTGCATTTTCTGTCTGTAGAGCTGCCAGAGATATGGTAGTAAACTTGGAGGATTTTTCTAAGCCCATGTTGCAGTATTTATTACAAGACTACGGGTGAATTATAGTCTTTGTTATAAAAATAAGGCAACTGTATAAATTAAAAAATAAATTCATAGTTGAGCAAGAGGTGTTATGATAGAGTTTCCAGAGAAAGAAGCACAGGCTTTTAGATGCAGGTCCAGTCTCTTATTGGAGATCTTGAAATTGACTTTCACGCTCAGCCTTTTCCTAGCAGTTCACAAACACTCATTACTCTCTCTCTCTTATTCCTGCTCCCTTGAGTCACCTGTTTATACAGCCACTCTTCTGCCAGTGACTGAAGTTTGTCTTAAGAAGGCTGATATATCATCAATACTAACCTTGGTGTTCCAAGGTAAGGATTTTGTGTAGCAAGCACCAGAGAGAGGACCTACATGTGGTATCTGTAATTTCATTGTAGTAAAATGCATAGTTGGCTGTCTGTAAACAAAAGCTTCTCTCTGGTGAATAGAAAAAAACATCAGTGCTATTAATTTACTCAGTGCAATGAATTTACGTATTGACTTCTTGAAGTAGTTGGACACCTTCCATTTGATAGAAGACAATAATAGAACTACAGTCAAGATCCTTGTATCTCAAAGTAAATATCCCTACACAAAGGATGACTTTAGTTGTTTTATTTTCCTCCATGGTATGCAAAGGACTGGGGTTTTCTGATTTTAGATTGATGCTTTTTTATCTCTTGCTTTGACGGAGAGAGAAAATTCTGAAAAGCAAACGGAGATCAGAAACTGGAGAAAATGGTTGCCCAGACAAACTTTCGGTGTTACTGTTTTGTAACTCCTAGTCAGTGATTATGTAATGTAACTAATGAGATTAAAATATGAGAAGAGAAAATATTATTAAAATGATTCAAAGTACTCTTACATAGCTCAGATGAGTCTCATGTAGGCTTTTCTTCTTAAAAGAAGTTGGGTGATCAAGTAATATGGATTAGCTGAGAGATTTGTCTGCTGAAGTATATTTGCAATATATGTCCATGAAAGATAGAGACAAAATATTTAACTGTTGAAAGATCATGTATTTTAAATCCTTTGGTTTTATCTTATTTGTTCAATACTTTCTTAGTGGAATTAAGGGGTGTTTTAGTTGTGGCCTTTATGATGCCCTGTTGTGGCTGAACTAAATGAGAATGAAAGACGCAATTCTGACAGTTGTTACAGGTTTGCTTTCTCTACGTACTATTAGGCTATAAATCACACATCTTGTTCCTCCTAACGTAAGGTTTAGTTGAGTCAAATTCTCTGGCCAGAATGAAGTCAAGTCAGGCTAAATCTTTGATAGCCTTATCACCTAAGCTACTTCACACATGCTTTAACTAGTGAGTGCAATTTCTTTGTTTATGCATATGCCTAGCATGATATTAGCTGGGTCATAAAAGTTGTATGCCTTATTAATAAATAAGAGAAGAAAGAATTGTTACCAAATGACAGAAGGGATGATGTTGGAGAGCACCTGGTCCAACCCACCTGTTCAAAGCAGAGTCAACTAGAGCACATTGCTCAGGACCACTGGAAGAGTCTGGCTCCATCTTCTTTAATCCTCCCAGCAGATACTTAAGAACTGTGGTAAGATCCCTCCTGAGCCTTCTCTTCTCCGGGCTAAACAACCCCAGCTCGCTCAGCCTCCCTTGTACGACAGATGTTGCAGTCCCTAATCATCTTCATGATTCATCAGTGGAATTGCTCCAGTACATCCCTATCTTTCTTGTAGTGGGGAGCCCGGAGCTGGACCCAGCACTCCAGATGTGGCCTTAGTAACACTGAGCAGAGTGGAAGGATCACTTCTCTTGACCTGCTAGCAACAGTCTTCCTAAATGCAGCCCAGGATGCTGTTGTCCTTCTTTGCCACAGGGGCACGTTGCTGGCTCATGTTCAGCTTGTTGTCCACCAGGACCCCAGGTCCTTCTCTGCAAAGCTACTTTCCAGACTGTCAGCCCTGAAGCGTGTAATGGTGCGTGGAGTTATTCCTCCCCAGGTGCAGTACTTGGCATTTCACAGTGTTGATAATTTGGGGAGGTTCAGTATTTATTTTTACTTTTTTTCTGTAAATTAACATTTTGATCTGAAATAGTTTCACTATGAAAATATTAAAATGGAGCTTCCTGACAGTTTCAGAATACCTGCAAGAGCAGACATGAGAAATTTTTTTTTTCCCCCCTGAATATACTTTCAAGGGAAATCCCACCATCCTGCCCCAAATGTCAACAGTGGACTAAAGCGTTCTTCGCAAAACTCCTCATCACCTTTAGCAAACAATTATTGTTATTTGTAGGATGTATTTGGTGTGTTATTTATGCAGGAGTAGTGTAATTGAAATATTTCTTATTCTTCTCCACCTGTGTGGTTTCCAAGACATACATTGCCAACACCTTTTTACTTATTTAGAGCACTTGCACGTTTTTGTTGGCTTTGTGACTAAGCTTCTGATGGTTGCATGCTTTCTGCTCTGTACTGGGTCAGCAGACTCTGTAAGTGAATGTCAGTGAATGTCTACAATAAGCAGGAATTCATAAGAAAAAAAATTTACAGGATTTTGAATATTTACTTTGATGCTTTAAAAAGTCATTATTTTTAGAACAACTGGTGGTTTGGTTGATTTATCTTTTGGGAACTACACTGTTGCTCTTCATGGAGTAGCAGAAAACTTGTGTCACGCCTTTCCTCATTCTTGGTAAAAGGGAAAATCAGGAAGACGGTCTGAGGACTGTCTGTTTGGGAACTTTTCTAAGAATTAGTGTGCTTTGTGAAATGTAGAAGTCAAAATTTGTGTAGTCAGATTTGAACCACCAAAATAAGTGGTTCAAATTCATAGGAGATGAAGATTATCAAAATAACTGAAGCTTGTACAAAACATTTAAAAGTTTAAGGAAAATTTTAGGAGCCCAGCTTTAAAAGCCCACTTTGCAAACCAGAGCCTGTATTTCTTCATGTTTTCAAAATTTTTAACTAAGCATATGTAACAAATTTTTTCATTATCAGAAGGAAATGGTAAAGAAATTTTGTGAAATGGTTCTGTTTCTAGGTATGTTATTGGAATTGGATGATACGGTCTCGAAGAATGATTAAATAACTTGATTCCATTAGAAATATCATAAGGAAAATACAAACTTCATTCTAGATGAAAGTGGGCAATTGTTCATTGAGCCACTCGGTGAAGGTGTCCTTAATCATGACAGAAAAAGCAAAAGCCTCTCCGCTGTACCCAATGCACAGAGAGTTGCTTTATGAAACAGCTTTTTGTCTCATCCAGTTTTTATTGTATTTTTATTTGAAGTTACTCAATTTTTTTTTTTCCCCCACCCCTTGAAAATAAGTGTTAATTGCCTATGGAACTGGAGTTCAGAAGTAGTAGTGCATGCTGTCTTCTGCCGATGTGGTGGTACATGTTTCCTTTTGATGTCTTCTTTTTTCTCAGTAGAAACTCTCTCCTCCTTTTGTCCCAGTATTTTTCTCAGTGGAAAAAAAAGACAATAGTAGACTTGAGTCTCAAGAATTTGCCATGAGAAATGCAGGATATCCTCTAAGATGCATAACCCCTGTGTTTATAATTACTGCAGTGCTGCATATGATGCCGTCCTTGACAGAAACGTGGCCATTAAGAAGCTCAGCAGACCATTTCAGAACCAAACTCATGCCAAGCGAGCTTACAGGGAGCTTGTCCTCATGAAGTGTGTGAATCATAAAAATGTAAGTTTTCAGTAGGTAACCGGAGAAGTGGTATGTATATTGGTTGGTTAGAAAGAAAATTGTTTTGTTGGGTGCCTTTTTAAAACAGAAGAAATGAAAAGTAAATTATGCTCAAGGGCTACTGTCTTTCTGGTACTATATGCCCACATGAGAGAGTGAGGATCTTCCATGTGCTTATTTAAAGGCTGTGCCAAATGGAGGTGCTGCTAGCTAGTAGGGTTAGGGTGATAGAAGGGGAGAGAGCAGAATACGTTGTCAACTCCTTATCCAGAAATGTGTAAGTGGTTGTTGGAATCCTGGCTCCATCCTCTTGTCACTGGGATTTGTGACTCAAAAGCAGTGTCTCTTGAGTTGGAGTACCCATGCACAAGCGTCACTCCTTGTTCTGGACTTCATCTGAAACCTAGTCACATAGATCCATTGTATAGATTGTACAAGATGAGGGGTTGTCATGGTGAAGGTTGCTGCAAAGCTGCCAAAGAAAATTAAGAACCAAAAGCACTTTTCCATTCTCACATGTTTGTGTGTAAGCTAACGTCGTGAAGCCAGGGACTCTGAAGCCTCAACACATTGTGCCATTCCTTCTAATCACAGTGTTCTTGTTGAAATAAACAGCACTAGCAGGTTCTAGACTTTCCTGCTTCTTACACCCACTGTCTATTGTATAACATTTAGTATCCATAAGAAATGAAAATATTCCTACACTGCAGCAAAAGAGTTATTCCAGGGCTGTATGTTAATTGTAACCATCTACCTATTAGTTAGAACTATCTGCCTGACACTGTATAAGCTTGCTTTTCTGGTAGTGAGATATGTAGGATTGCCCCATTGCATTGTCAAGGGATCTCCCAAGGATTTAATTTTCCTGCAATTCCTCGATTTCTGCCATGGCTTGGCGCCATACCTGTGTGCCCCTTCCTTTTCATTAGGAGTGAATTTTTCAGTTTGCTACATGTTTACTCTTGCCTCAGATCCTGCAAAGACTCTTTCTCCTTATGCAAAGCATAAATGAGCTTGAAAAGCGTGATGTAAGGTGAGATTTGACACTTGTTCTCAATCACAAATTCACATGGAAAAAAGAAGGACTGACCCTAAAATGTCAAACAGCAGGACTTGTCACCTATAGTGACCTCTGCCCTACTTCTGGGCATTGACTTATCCTTACATTTCCACTCTGTTGATCAGGACTGTACCTCTCTTCCCTATTGACTTGGATGGAAACTACCCTCAGCCACACCAATGCACAGGGCTTTGAAAATGCAGGGATGAGTAAGTAGTTCTCCCTGTAGGCGGGAGAATGATGCATTCTCACTTCATGTTTTTAATGGACTGGAAAGAGCAGAGGGCAGCAGGAACAGTATTAATTTTAAATATATAATTTTTTAAATGCTGCATAAGAGCTGATAACAGCACCACATTGGTTGGGTCAGAGTTTTAATCTGTCTGTACAGAGAAGTGCAAAGCAGGAGAGAATTGTAAAGACACCTGTGTGGAGGCAAGAATCAGTCAGAATATGTGGAACAGACAGAAAGAATATTGAACCATTCCTGTTAGAAAGCCTAGAGAGGTGATGGAGGCAGGGAGGGAGACATTCAGATATTGTCTTCATGGTGGCTGTGCTGATATCTTCTACCTCTGTTGCCCAGACAGAAAGAAAGCATGGGAAATTCAGATCCCTGAGGTCACGTTTTTCCTCTATGCTGTTTCATACATTCTTATCAGTGTCTTTCAACAGCCCAGCCCATTTGAAAAAAACAAGTAAAAAAGGAGTTGCAGTATGCAAGATGTCTTTGCCCAGAATGTGTCTACCGTTTTAAAGTGCTTCTACTAAAAAGCAGTACATCTCATGATGGAATTTGTGTCAGCATGTGTGCGTATGTGCCCTCAAAGGAATTGAGGCCATATCAGAGAGAAGGAAAGCCTTCCGTTTATTTTTAATAAGATGGTCCTTGATTGTTTGGCAGATGAGCATTCTTCATATATAAGAAATTTCTGGCTGTAGCACAAGGACTACTATGCTAGATTGAGCTGAAGTTGGTCTTTGAACCTGTAACTTCAAAATTCAGAGGACTGTCTCACCCTTAGAATTTTGGTTTGTCAGTGATCATCACTAATCCTTCTCTCAGAAACATTTCAAGTGCGCCTAGAAGAAATCTTAGAGATCTGCAGTGTTTTATTTTGAATGTTGCCGACTTTTTACTGATCCATAAAGTGAGAAGTGTTAGTATAAATTGAGCAGTGAAAAAACAGAGTTTATCCTTTAACACACACTTCAAAATGGGTTCAACTGTTTATGTTTATCGCTTCTTTTCATCTTTTTGTTTTACTTTGCTTTTCAGATTATCAGTTTATTAAATGTCTTCACACCGCAGAAATCTCTGGAGGAGTTCCAGGATGTGTAAGTAACACAGGCAGTAATTAAAGTAAAGCTTTAGAGATGTGTGGGACATTATAGTGTATCTTGAACGAAATAACTCAGCAAAATACAAAGGTTATAAGCCCCTCTAAAAAAGATCGTGTGTAGTCTACACTGTGAGTAGACAGATATTCTGCATTCCCATATTGAGAGCACTTTTGACGCTTAGAAGGTGCCAAATACCAGGTTTCCTAAGCATTGTAGTAGTGTGCAAAGCCTGCTGGTGGCTCTTCTTGAGAGGGTTAGTGTGTTTGCATTTGCCTTCACATGCAGAGGAAGGAGTATGCTTTTAAGGGCATAAAGGGCCTGCTTTTGTGTTATTAGTTTGCTTGGGAAATGATGGTTGTTATGTGACTCCCTGACGTGTGTGAGGATTTGAAATGTGGCACTTCATTCTAAATAATTTCCCATAAAAGAGACTGATGTGAAACGTTTCCTTATTTCATATTTGTTTTGATATAACCTTTGACTGCATAAAATTACTTGCCTGGGGAACTAGTGCTAGGTGTAGAGGACAACTAGCATCTCCGCTGAACATTGCCCTGTTGCACAAGCACTACTGTGCATAGTATGAACCTGCCCTGAATGAAATTTTAAATATTCAGTGTTTTTATACAGTTGTACTCCTTTTATCTTTCAGTCTTTCCCATATTCTGTATACATTGTATGGAAATGTATTCTCACTCTGTACTCTAATATCAGTAGTGATAACAGACAGATAGCAATGGCTGAAGTCAGGTGACTACTGTTCTGGTTTTGCTATATGGAATTTCTGCATAACATTGTCACTGAAGACTTGTGCAGAGCAGAGGAGGTAATTAGTGCTGGAGAGAAGACAAGGCGTGCAGCTCACAGTGAAATGGAGAGCTAGTGTTTTCCCCAAAGTTTGAGAGTGCTTTAATGTAATGTTACAGTTATGAGTCAGCTGTGCTTGTGAGATGTCTCATAAGAAAAGAGCTGATATGTTTAACATATTAACTTACCGCTCAAGGGGATTGGGTTAACGTCCTGCTGAGGTTGTCAGTGAAGCTTATTTATCAGAAGCACAAGACCAATTAGTTGTAATGAGAATTGTGCAAAGTCATGCAATCTTAGGAGGATTTTTGGAGGCATTTCGCATGGGGGTGCATATTTTAGCCTCTCAGACATCTCTACTATTGATTCCTACATGTACTGTAGTAGCCATTCCTCATAATGGTCAAAGGTCAAGCAGTCATGTCATTTGGTGCTTGTGGCTCTTTTGTTTTCTGCAAGCTTCAGTGTCGTGCTGCCTGTTTGCCCATGTAGGGTACAGTCTCTGTCATGGGGAATGCACCAAGAAAGGGCCAGCAATCCACCTGTTTTGCTGGGATGCTTAAAGAATGGTGTCTCTGCAGTGAGATGGTGCAGTGAGAAACAAACACCACAACGGTACCGTTGTGAGTGGGCCCAGACTCCAGCTGTGTTACTCCCAGTCATCAGACATAAAAAGAATTTTGAAGCAAGAAAAGGCATTGTTACTTATTTGAGATGATGCTGTGGTTCCTCTTAAACACAGACAATAACCCTATGACTTTGCTTTTTCATTCAGTTACCTGGTAATGGAGTTAATGGATGCCAATCTGTGCCAGGTCATTCAGATGGAGCTAGACCATGAGCGAATGTCTTATCTACTGTACCAAATGCTCTGTGGTATCAAGCATCTTCACTCTGCAGGAATTATTCACAGGGTAAGGGGCCTTTGGTTTAAAACTTAAGGCAGCATATGACATCATCATGAAGACTTCAGAAACCACTTGAGTTTCTTCCGTACTGTGGATCAAAGCCCTATCTCCCAGTAAAATGACTATAAACTTCTGAGTCATAGTCTATCCCCTTAGCAGAGTAGCTTCATGCTTGTGTTAGGAATGAGATTATTTGTGAACTTAATCAGACAAAAAGGTAATGTGATTATTAAAAATAAATAATAACCAAATAATAAGCACTGGAAATCATCAAAGTGATAAATGTTATTTCTCCTGAAAATGCAGCTGGCTACATTTACCACGCATGACATCAGACACTTTGAATTGATTTTGTAGTGTGGTCCAAGTATTGCTTGATCAGGATCCGCAGAGGTCAGGGCATATGGAATTGGCATTTGCCATCATTTACATGTGCTAAAACAAATGAAAAGACTGCTAAGTCTATATTAAATGCATCCTCTCATTTTGCGTTTCTAAATGCATCCTCTCATTTTGCCTTTCCATGTCAGAGTGCTGTGTCTGGTAAGGATGCGGTACCTGGCTGTGAATGCCAGAGGTAGCGCTATGTGTGATTGTTGACAGCAGAGGGAACGGTTCACGTGACTGTGAGCAGGAGGCGATTCTGAATGGATTGAAAATATCCTGAGTTAACTTCTTTATTGAAATGTGCTTCTACTAATCTGGGATTTCCAGCTGAAAAAACAAATCCAAAAATGTTTCCCTTCTGTTGTGAGAGGAAGAAAAGAAGGGCTGATAAAATGGGTTACAAAGTGGATGTTGCTTTACAATATACAAAGGTCTCCTTTCTTGGTATGTTGTATGTTTAGCAAAGGATGATAGATTTGGGTTCCGGATAGTCATCCAGCAAAGGATGAGTTGAATTATTATAAACGAAGCATTAAGGTATCTCCACACATACAGTTGGAATGTCTCTATTAGGCTCACAGCATTAAAAAAAAATATACTCAAAACAGTACCCTAATACTAATCCTAGTTTCTTGTGCTGCTAAATGCAATTAATTTAACACCAGTAGGCTCCTGCTATCCAGGTAAAGCCCCACAGTATGCCAAGTCAGAACATCTTCCCAAAGAGTTTACTAGAGAAACAGTAGCAAGGTTTTGCTGTGTATTTAGAAGTATTTCTGATAATAACTGTAAGTGTCAGAAGAGTAAAAGAATATTTGAAGGGTGGCGTAAAATATCAGTCCATATCACAGCTGTGCCTGGCTTTATGAAGGACAGTCATACGTCTTTTCACTGTCTTTTGCAGGATTTAAAACCAAGTAATATTGTGGTAAAATCTGACTGCACGTTGAAGATTTTGGATTTTGGACTGGCCAGGACTGCAGGCACTAGCTTCATGATGACTCCATATGTGGTGACACGTTACTACAGAGCACCAGAGGTCATCTTGGGAATGGGCTACAAGGAGAACGGTAGGGCTGCAATTTCATAGCAAGCACAGTGCAACCTGAAGTGTAAGGTCTGCCTCTGCAATTGTAAGGGGCACCAGAAGGAGAAAAAGAAAATGTAATGGGAAATGACATCTTGAACTTAAAAGGCAGGTCATTTAGAGCAGTTTCTCACTGTTGTGTGCTGCAGCTACAGAATGTATTTGGGATGCAATGCTGGTGAATTTATCAGTGTGGGATTGCAGAGTAATGAGAAACTTGTTCTTAGTTATGGTTGAACTTAACAAATACAGTTAGCTTGTTCTGACAAGAATGTCTTTGGCTTCTGTGGCTGTGAAACAGTGTGGGAACCACTGGAATTGCTGAATGAGTGATGTGTTCTAAATTTGAGTCTGGGTCTCTGAATTGTTTGAGGGAAGAAGAAGAGGTACAAGCTGAAATAGGGAATCCTAGCCATTCCAGAATTTCTCCACATCCAGAGCTAGATCTGAATTTCAGGAATGGTTTCTGTCTTTATGATAGGTTTAACTAAAGTCCCGGGTTTTGCTGACAGGTTTCATGTGGTCAAAATCCAGGTATAAATTTTACAGTTTGAGTCTTTTTTTAACGGAAAGTAGAGTTGGAGAGAAGAGGAAAAAGCTGAAGCTAAAAAAAATGCATCTAATTTGTGTGTAATCTCCCTAGATGTAAATAGGATTTTGCTCTGAACAGTCTGTGAGGGATCTGGATACCTCTTGGTCCCTGGGAAGATTGTGAAAAGCAGGTAGGGGGTGCTCACTATAGAGAAGCAGGTAAGGAAGAATTCACATTTTGCAGCAGATGAAGGGAAAACTTTATAAGTGATTCTCGTTTTGTAACAAAACTGAGAATTGCATCTGAGTGCCAGGCAGACCAGGCAGAAAAGGAGGGGATCCAACACATAGTGGAGAAAAATCCACCAGGACTCAGATTCTGCTGTCAAAAGCTACCACTTGTCTGTTTGACAAGGAGACTTTTCAATGACAAATACAGCAATTTATTAAAAAGTCTCCTACTTAATTTACATTGGAGAGGTTAGCTAACCTGCAGGAGAACTTTTACTAACAGCCAACTGCATCCTGTAAAGGGCAGCGAAACTGATTTTGGGAGCTGATTCCATGACTTAAGCAAGAATAAAGGCATGCTCACGCAACCTCTTCCAAAATTAACAAGTCTCTGCATGAATTATTTGTAATGTTTATGAATTTACAGTACACATTTTAATATGAAAGTCTAAAAAGTAGAGAATTATTAAGCAGAGTCTAAGCGTACAGAATAATTTCTGGAAAAGGAATAATCTTCCTTAAAGTATTTTGTAATTGATATTTTTGATAAGTGCCATTGGAAATTTGAACTAGGCTCAGCACGCTTTAGATAGTTCCTTAGTCAATACCCAGAGTTCCTTCTATTGTGAAATGAATTATTTTGCGTTTATTTTTTTTTTCTCTCCAGACATTTAGTAGATGATTACCATTGTTGTTGTTGTTATTGTCCCTGAAAGGACAGAGAAAGCACTTGCTTTTCATGTGATTAAAATTGCACCAAGAAAAAGTTAGACACACTTTTGCGATGAAGTACACAGCTGGGAAGGTACTAAGAATGTTTGCCACATCCAAAGGTCCTGATCGAACGCCTATTGAGGTTAACATAGAGACTTCCTTTGACTTCCCTGGGCAATGAATCTGGCTCAAGATGAATGATCTCGTCTTACTTGTACAAAGCAAAAATAAAGTAAACAGAGAAAGAAAACAAAATATTTGAAAATGAAGGTCAGCTGTCTGAGGAGCCGGTCTGCTCCGAGGCTGTGATCCAGCTCCCAAGGAAGTCAACAGAAAGGGTTGTTCTTTGCTTCCCTGCTCTGGCCTATGCTGCCACATTACTGAAGCTCCCCTACTTTTTTTTCCTCTTACTAAGTACACTGCCTGTATGAGGACTGTTCACTGCTTTCATTTTCTTTCTGCACTTGGTTGGCTAAAGATGCATAATTATCACCAGTTTGCTGCACTTCCGTGGAAGGTCCCAAAACTGTCACTATGAAGAAAACTCTGCCACTGCCTCAGGCATGCTCTTGCTGTCCCATGCCCCTGATACCTGTACCCTCCTTTTCCCAAATGGAACATTTCACCTTTATTTTGTTTTACCAAGAAATGAGTTGTTTGTTTCTTTGGTTTGTTTTGGATTGCTTTTGAAGGATAAAAAGGGGGAAGAAAAAGAGGAGAAACTGGTTGTGTAGGTCAAACATGACCACAAAATGAGGATTCAAAGCTGAGAAACAATGTAGTCTTTTAAAGCATTTTAAAGCATTTTTTTCCCCTTCACATGGAATACAGTTCTTTTCTTTCTGTGCATGCTGTGTCACTATCTATCTAGCCTTTTTTCTTGTAAAACTTAAAGGGCAAAAAAACCCCCCACCCAAATCAAGCAGATGATGTAACTATGTGTATCGTATCTATAAGGATCAGGATCAGGAAGATAAGAAATGCTCTTAGTCTTGTTGGTGCTTGTCCTGCGAAGCGTTTGTTTTAGCATTTATTTTGAGTACCTACACAGTAAAAAGCAGAGTCCACACAGGTCTCACTCTCCAGTTCTTTCCAGTCAGTATGTAGGTACAGACAGATACATATAGATAGGTACCTATAGATAGGACATAGGTACAGATCCTGAAGCAGGAGTTTTAAATAACCCTTAAGGGTGGCATTTATCCATACGGCCTTTACTCATGTGAGCAGTTCCATTTGGAACCTCTTGTGTACTGCTGCAGAGAGACTCAGTCCTGCAGGACGAAGCCTAGAAACTGCCTGGCTGCAAGTAGGGTTTGGGTTTTTTTTGCTTTTGTTTTTTTCTTAAAAAAAAAAAAAAAAAAAAAGTTGTTTTTTCACCATAAACTCAGTGTATACAGGTCTGTGCAGTTGTTACTTGATCTTTACTTGCTAGCTGTGGGCCTTTTCCTAAAAATGTTGATTTTAAACTTTTTCCACCGTTGTTACTAATTACCGTTGAGCTGACTGACACGGCTTTTACTTATTTATTTTAGCTTTTGGTGAGACATGAAAAAAAACCCAACAAAACCACAAAACAAACTGTACTGTTCTGATCAACCTGCTCTTTTTCCCCTCCTTTAGGAGTGAAATGTCGTAGTTAACTTTGCTTTTTTTCCCTCCTTCTTCACTTCCCTGTCTCTGCTGTTCTAGTGGATATATGGTCTGTGGGATGCATTATGGGAGAAATGGTTCGCCACAAAATCCTCTTTCCAGGAAGGGACTGTATCCTTGTGCCATTTGCTGCAGCTTCACCTATTATTTGTTCCTCTCCTCCACCCCATCCCTTTTACCATGTAATGACTATACCAGGACTGTAAAGATAGAAGCAAAAAGTTGAATCCCAGAGGTATGAGTAAATGAAAATAGCGCACTACTGATGTGAACAAAATTGAAAATGAAAAACAGATGCACAGAACTATTTCAATCAAATAAGTTACTTTATTTTAAAACCTGTAATCATTCCATTTTATGTAGTCTTTATGTCATACTAATAAGCAATCTAGAAAACAAGCATTATGATTGCAAATTGGATAGCTTTACTTATTATTCTTCAAAGGAAAAATAAGAAAAAAAGAAAAGAATCCTAACTTGGCCCATCTGGTTCCTGCAAATCTGTTTTTCTGCTTTTATTCTTTGGAAATAGTGACTTCATAACATTTGTGGTGACATCATAATCTTTTGCTTGCTAATGCATCATGGATTTGGATTCATCTCAATGCTGTATGGGCTCAGAGTTGAGTCAATACAACATTTTTTTTCTTTAAAACAAAATGAAGAATTTGACTTGCCCAGTTTAAGGCAACCGTTTATCTGCTGTGGTTTCCAAATTGGCCTGAAATCAGATTCTCTTGATTTAAAAATGGACTTTCCTTTACTTGCATGAGGTCTGTGTTGTTAATTAAACTGTATTTCCCTCCCATCTTGTTCTTCTCGTCTTGGGTGATATTATTTTTACCACTTCCAAGGTGGTGAAAGCAATATTAGAAAATGAAAACAAAAGAGGAGGTGTCTACTTAGCCTTTGGTTTATCACAGGCTAAGCCAGGCAACTTGCCCACGATGGATGGGAAGTGTAAGTAGTGTGTATTTTGCCCATCGGAATAAAATGCAGCAACATGACATGTTTTCCACTTTCAGAAACAAAAAGACATATTATTTTCAGCAGGTTGGCAGAAAGACACCATAAAAATCTGGCATCAGCAGACACTGGCAGTTGGTGTGGAGAAAACCCAGCTTTTACAGACATGTAGTCATGGAAGTAATTATTTTTTTGCTGGCTCTTGAGTGATTCCTGTAGTGTTTGTCAGAGTTAGGTCCTGCCTGTCCTATTTTCACAGCTCTGTCGACTTTCTCTGAAAACGGAGCTCTGCCCGGTAGCCAGGTGAAGATGCAGTTATACTTTACTAACAGGTAGGTGGGGAAAACTGCAGGTACCTCCTGTTTGCTGAGGAGGAAACAGCAATGTTGTACTGACTTTCAGTCTTATAGGAATATGGACTGGAAAGTTATCAGATGCAAAACATGACAATGAAGTAAGAATGGTGTTTTTTATTATTAGTGGAATAAGAATGGTGTTTTGTATTATTAGTGGATAGCTTTGAGATGTCACTCCAGAGGTGCTGCGTTTTTCCTGCAACATGTGGAGCAGGCTGCACACCCACCTTCTGCAATCTGAATGTGCAGAGCAGCTCCCAGCATTCATGAGACCTGTAATTCTGTGTGATAGTTATGCTGTGTTTCAGTGGTAACACCACCTCAGAAACACCATCATAACTCTTCCTCCAAATACTGTGCTCTTTTCCTCTTTTGTTTTTTAATGTACAAAGAAAAACTAAACGATCTATACTATACTTGAGGTTCAGCTGTAAATACTGAGGATATTTCCATTTAATCTATTTGGAGAGAAGTCTGATTGAGTTTTTAGTTGATAAGCGACTAGAATACAGAAAAAAAAAGCTATTTCAGAGTAAAAACGTAGTACCGTGGTTAGTGGGTTGCTCTCCTTTTTCAACAACAAACTATATTTAAGAGTCATGTTCTTCTGCCCATTTCCAGAAAAAATAAACGCTATATAATTTAAACAACATAGCTTTTAAAAAATCATTCAAACATGAGAATTACTTTGTTTCTGTCTGGCTGTGACAACAGTCTCTTATGACAGTGTCTTATTCAGGGATAGCAACAGAATATTTTTAACATACCTTTTAACATTTCAGTATCAGTTAAAAATAACAACTGAATTTTTGAACAAATGCAGAAAACATTGTGTAAATTGTGGGATAGTCCTACTTTTTAAATCATTGGAAATCCCATACCCTGAAATGCAGTGTATGTGGTCACAATTGCTGCCACATTTTAGTGGTGGGTTTATTCAGGTGAGTTGGAAGTTTAAAAAAGAAAAAAAAAAAAAGAAAAAAATGGAATCTGTACATTCATTTCCAAGTCAATACTCATTTGTTAACCAGTTTGACCCCTTGAATAAGTGTTTTCAGTGTTAGAAAGACTGGTTTGTGTATGGGTCCATATTATTTCCCCTCCCTCCGTGGCTGTTGATGAGCAGATCTAGTTTGCCTCCTAGATACAGGAAGAGCTGGAGAAGCATTTATGCAGCTGCAGGTAAACTTCGCAGAACGACATTACAATAAAGCTTCCCTTGGGCTACTTAAGGCCCTCCAGCAGTGGGTTTTCTAGCTGAAAGAGGCAAGTCTGTATAGAAACTAAAAATTTCAGTTCTTTTTAATTATTCAGTAGAATGTCTACTGTGTGCACTTGCTGTCAATGTAAGGAGCTTACTCGTTTCTAGCCTGGAGTAAGAACATTCATGTATGGCACAGTATACATCTAAGAAAAATTTCACAGCTGCTGCCAAGCTTTATGGAAAGAAAAATTTAAAAAGTTAATCTTAACTAAACCATCGCACTGAGTTACCATTGCACTCAGGTGCTGCTGACTTAAAATGAAATTTCATTTTTAAAGTCTTCATGGAAATTAAAACATGGGGAAGATTAATTTCAGATCATCTCATCTGTATAAATAAGAAACTCTCTCTAAGTTACTATAAGAAAGCTCTGAAATCTGTATAGACTACAGGTACCAGTTTACGATAACTGTCCTGGTTAGTATTAACGTAAGTTACACATTTTCCAAAAAATGTGTATGTTTCTTAAATGTATTAAAATGCTTTCTGAACACGTGTTCAGTTAACTGCTATTTTCATTAGCAAAAAGCCAAACAGTACTTGAAAATGATTGCTCTGTGAATATTGCTGAGGCATTTAATCTAATTGACCTAGTAGGACACTTGAGCTACAGCAGGGCTAGAGGGTTGGTCCATTCAAGTGCTGTCAGTTTGCGATGAGCCAGCTGGTTTTCAGAAAAATATGAACACCCTCCAGCCTCCTGGAGAGTACCGGGTAGAAATTGCATAGCAGATACCTTTGTTCCTTGTTACTCACCTAAAGCAGACATTCCAAAATACTGTCAGGGAGACTTCTTTAGTCAGAGGGAGACTTAGACCCTCATGAGAAGAAATCCACCTTTTGATCAATTTCCAGATGGATTTACAGACCAAAATATTCCTGGCAAGTTCTGGTAAGCTTTTGTAATTCACTTCTGAGCTTCTCAGTGTTTCTTCAATGCTTATTCCACTCTTGTCTCAGTTAAATCAGAAAGAGTGTGAGCGACTAAAAATTGCCCAAACTCTTGGATGCCATTGGAAATGTGTTGGAAAACTCCAGGACTTTCCCTAAAGCTGTGTTCAGCTCTAGCTAATAATGTCTTCAAAATCTCATAAGATTTCAATTTAAGGATTGGAAATGTGTTTCTGTGTATTTTTTAAGAGATGGGAAAACTTAAAATGGTCTGAATGCTTTCAAGTGAGATAGATCTATTAAGATCTGAGCTGCTGAGGCCACAGTGATGTCCCACAGGCACACATGACTTAGTGGGGAGATAAAGCAATCAAAGAGCATTTCTTTTCAGTACTGGGGAGGCGTGTAAAGGATGGTACTCTAGCAAGTTCATGTGTAAGTCCTTCAGCAGATTAAAGGGGAAACAGTGATTTAGTCATAGAAATATATTGTGATAACAGCCAAGTGTCTTAAGTTTGGCTAGGCCTGGATTACAGTGGTGAATATGGAAAACAGAATTCCTACTGCAAATAGCTTAGAGTCCAAGACAGTCAAAAGAGAAAACACCATTAAGATAGCAAGAGAGAAAAAAATCCAGACTTATTCTGTGTAGCTATGACCATCCAAAACAGATTGTGAAGAGAAGTCAGCATTAATAGATGAAGTTAATGTTTTCTGTGGCCAGATTTTCAAAAATTCCTTTGTCTGCCAGCTGTCTTTGAAAGTGGTGGGATTAAGAGATGCTCTTTGACATCTGACAGAGAGTATTCTTTTATATTTTTCCAGGAATTAATATGGAAAAAAAATTGCTTGCCTTAGGGAAAAAATTTTGAATCAAAAAAGTCTTTTAGGAAAAGATGTTGCCTTTCCACCACTTATTAGCAGAATTTGTCTTTGCATTTGAAATATGATCTGCATTTATTAGTGGGTATAATCCTAGCATTTTGAGTGCATGTTGGAGGCTTTCTTAAACTTTAGTGTAATAAAACATCTGCACTTTTGTTTAGTACAGTCCATTGTTTTTCATGTTCCCAGTAGTATTTTCTTAAGGCTTGTTTTGTCTTTTAAAAAAACAAAAACAAAACCAACAATTAGCATCAGGATTATTTAAAAGAGACTATTAAAAATGGCTGGCCTGGCTCTCCAGGTTGCATCAGCTGGTACGCATTAGCCTGCTGCTTAAGTGTCTGTTAGCTACGATGGCATTGACGGCTAAGTTTGGATTTTGTTCAGCTGGATGATTCCTCCCTGGGTGTATGGTATTTGGTTTTGGACTCAGGATTTTTCTGAGAATATAGCAAGAGTTTGAATTATGGTGATTTTATTGGGGGAAGTTTGCTTATATGAGACGAGGTCTGTCTCAAAGAGACTTCAGCGTAGCTGTGAAGACGATTTGGCTGTTGTCATTCTTCTCTTTTTTAATTCAGATATGTATACTCTAACAGTTTATAGTGCAATTTGCACTTAGTAGAAGAGCCCTATGAGTCTGTGATCTGCATAGCATTTGGAGTGGATCCCAGCTGCTACAATGAAGATGATCCATTGTTCGTTTCTCAACACTCAGCTTAAAGATTTTCAGCATGGGTCTGAACATGCAGTTTCAAAAGTGGCCAAGTGTTGAGGTATAGATATGTGCTACACCTACTCCTGCCTCATATGAATTTCAGCCAAGGCAACTTAGTCGCCTTTTCAGGCACTTATGAAAATTGGATGGTCTCAAATGTCTTCCCCCCCCCCCCTTTCTATGCCGTTAATCAGCTTTTGCTTGATGGCAACTGTACTAATTTGAGCTGAGTTTCACTGGTACAGTTGAGCAGACAATTTAGAACTTGTAGACAAAACAGATAGTACTGAAGTGTCTTTTGTCAAGAGCGTGTAGGTATTTGGTCGGGAACAAAGTAGAGGACTGGAACACACTCAAGTATACTTAAATGATATGCTAATCTGTATTGTAGCAGGAGAGACTACCTGTGGGATTCCTGCTGGAAGAGGTAAAATGAGTGTACTTGAATACTCTTTGAGACCTGGGAAGAGATACTTCAAAGTCAAAATTTAAATTAAGCTAAAAAGAGGGTCTGAAGCTAGCAACTGCAGGATCTGCAAAACATGTTTTAAATGTTACTGACTGTCAGATGCAGTGTAGTGTGTTTCACATTCCTTGGCAAGATTCTCCATAGGTCTCTCTTACTGCAATGATTTTTTATATAGTTATATTCAAAAGAAAATGGGAGACAGGGAAGGGCATGAGTCATTCCTCGTGCCTCCACCCATTCTTGAGCTTGCATCTCAGGATTCCCATGGCCTTTTCTTAATATACATGTGCCTCTTAATATCCTGTGACATCTATTCCAGTCCCTCTGCAAGCTCTGCGGTTCTGAAAGGGACAGTGGAGCACGAGTTCCCAAGGAAAAACAATAGTTTTTCAGCACTTGTTTGGCACTGCAACCTAAGAGCCAACCTCTGAGGAAGAGCACAGATTTGGATGTGATTTGTACCTCCTTCCGCGTTTTTCCAGATAGGCCGGGCTCTGGCACCTGCCTGTCTACTGCAGATCAATTCTGTCTATGCCAAATGAAGGTGAGCGTCTGCGAGTGTGAATCCCAGAGAGTGACGGCTCAGCTGTGTCATAAGAAGGCACGATGCATATCAGTTTGGAACTCACAGAAAGTTTAAAAAAAAAGAGAAATTCATGCATTGGTTCGAAGCGTCACACTTGTAAAATTGTGGCAACTCCCTTTCGGTTCCATCTAGAATCTGTCAGGAGGGTAGCTGTACTCTACAGTGTTTTTCAGCTTCAGTTGCAGGTAGTAAATTAGAAGTCAATAATGCAATAGTCAAACACTTTGGAACCCTATTACTGTTATTGACAAATATTAAGGTTTTAATAACATCATATGGAAAGTGGTGTTTCAAATAGAAAGGAAAGATTTTCTCAGGGAATCTTAATGGATTGAGCTGATACTGTGCTGAGCACTTGTTAAAACATGTTGAAATCCATGCATATAATAAATACAAGCATGAAGGGAAGGTTTTTGGTATTTTGGTGAGGTCCTGAGATTGGAATGTTACAAAACTGGGAGTTTGCCATGATTTAGACAGAATTGAGGGAGGGAAGGGTTTGGTGGGTTTGGGAGGCTTTTAATCTTTTTCAAGTGTTTGAGCCATCTTCACAATTGTCATTAGGAGTGCTGCACATCACAAACTTTCCTTGGCATTGGCAGTCTGAAGCCTTTGTAGCTGTGCTTTCTGGAGCTTGTGAAAAAAAGCAGTTTTGCCCATGTATTACCAAGAATTACCAAGTATTTTTATAAACCATGTCCTTTTTTATTGCATAGAAATAACAGAAAAACCTGTAAAAACAAGGTACAGTGTCCAATACAGACTGCTGTATTTTTCTTCCTGAAAATTCAAGTAAGGGCCTAGAAATGGTTCTTCAGAGCAGACCTCAGTGCAGATCTGCAGGAGCACTCAACAACAGAGATGGAGGTAAATGGAGGTCCTACCCAGGAAGGCGTCTCTCCTTTTTAGGAGGATTTGGAGGGAGAAGCTCACTGTGTTGTGACAGGCATGCTCAGTCGCCTTGAAATTTTACTAGAGTTTGCACCTCAGCCATTGGGAAACAGCATTGTGTGCTAAATATTTTGGCCTACACTCACACAAATAAAATCAGGTATCATGATTTGCTTCATAAGTATGTCTATCATAGTCTTCCCAAGTCAGTTTTGAGGACATGATCATCTCTTTTCAGCTTGCAGAGGGGCAATTTCTGCATCACTAAAACAGGAGCTATTACAATGTCAATGTTTGGCCCTCTCACTAATGCTCTGGGCAGAGAGAGAAAGTGTGAACTAGCCCATGAGGCTGGGAAAGACAGTAAAGCTCATTCAGCTGTGCCTGCACCTCTGGTCTCCAGAGTTTCCCATGGCATGCACTTCATTAATTTTAATTTGAATGTCATGATTTTCATTGAATGAAAACCAGAGCTTACTGAGTGCAGGTCTGAACAGCCACCTCAGTAGGAGTTTTAGCAAGGGCAGTTGCAGATTTTCTTTATGGGCTCCCTTTCATTGTGTTTTGTCAAGTCTCAGAGAACCTGCGGTTTGGCAGGAGGAGAATGCAGGGCCATTACAAAGGAATGAGGAAGGAAACAAGCTATGGTGTCTTCAGTATCAGAGTGATACCCATGCTTTTTCCAATTCATCCAGCATGGTAGGAGCAGCCTTCTGCAGAAACAGAAAAGGAAATTGCATCCACAGCCGAGTTACAAGGGAGGTGTCCATGAAAGGTTAGCTTGGATCCTTTCTATCTTTGGCTAATTCTACAATTCCTGATCCTTCTGCACCTTTGCTGAAGGGAACCTGAAATCTGGAAGGATGAGCAAGCACTCATTTGGGTCAGGAAGTACGTAAGACTAAAGCACAAAGAGGAATAAATGTCTTATTAATGTTCTTCCATCCCAACTCTCCCTTCTCACCATCTCTTCTGGTCACCTTCCCTGTGAAGGGCCATGTCAGCAGCCAGACTAGACTGCTTCCCCAGGACACAGGAAGGTTTGAGGGGTGGGGGGCATGCATGTGTGGCAACAGAGCAACTTCTGTTCAGCCTCCCCAAACTCTATTCAAGCCCCCGGGGAGATTTTGGAGGTTCTTATGGAGGACAGATCCATTCCCCAAATGTTTTGCAAGACAGCCCTGACACAATCACTGTAGAGGGTATTAGCTGTTCGGCATGGAATCAGAACCAGGAGGTGGCCCAGAGGTTAAGATTTGCTGTATGAGTGAAATATTTCCTTTGTTGAGGAAAACGCTTGCACATGGTTTGTGGTGGGCATTTATTCAAGGTGGCTATGCCAGGGAGACATTTGGTGTCCTTGGAAAACTTACTCATATTTTGAAGTATATGTACACACTCAAGAATGCATTTCAGAGCAGCTCTGTGCAATAATCTGGTTTGTAGAGATTTTGAACAAATTAAAAATCCCCTACTCTTAGTAATCCAGGACATGGGTATTCTAATGGAGAGGGGGCTTCTCATCAAGGGCTACCCAAATCTCAGCTATTTCACTTCAAACAGTTGTGAAAAGTTGTAGGTTTAATTCCTTAACACTGTTTCATGTGATCCTAAAACATCAAGGCAAATAGTTGCTAAACTGAAGTTTTACCTAGAGTCACGCAGAAGTCTCTGTGACTGTAAATTAGCCTGCGATTAAAGCTTAGGGATATTCCACGTGTTGGCGGAGCATTGCTGGTCTTTGTGAATATCTTGCATTTGGAAAAAATCTTGAACCAAATGTAAATTTTCAGTGCTTTGGAGTTGAGTCCAAATGTTTAGAGATTGTGGTTTGTTTGTTTTTCTGGTGCTTGTATGACTGAAATTACTCAGACTACATCTGGATTGATGTTGGACTAAATGAAACTGAGGATTGAGGCTTAGGTCTCTGAACTGCAGTTCAGAGTCTCAGTGCCTTAACTGGGGCTTCTGACACCTGCTGCTCTATACGCTGAAACTCCTAACCTCCAACTAACTACTTTTCTTAAACACGCAGTGAAACTCTGGGTTCCAATTTGACTTATTTCTAATTGGCTCAGGAGAGGAAAAAGAGGCGGCAGTCAAGAAGGCAGTTTTTTTCTCTGTGGACGTTGGTTATATTCTCATGTTCATCTTTGCTTCGTCTGATTCCGAAATTTTCAAAGAGCTTCCTTCCCAAAACCTCAGGAGTAGAGGAGAATAATCATCTCTGCTTTACAGTTTACAGTTTAGTAAGTCACTAGTTCAACTTCTGTGTTTGTGCTCTTGAGCACAGCATAGAGCAGTAGTGTCAGAAGGCAGCCTCTGAAAATAAAAAGGAATTAATAACAGATGAACAAACAACTGCTTGCTCTATCTTTTCCTGATATTTTGCATGCCATTTAGCTTGTGATGAAAGCAGCAATAATTTGCATCTCTAGGTTTGCTTATTGCTTCCAAACAAGTAGCCTTGTATTTATTTGTTTGTTTATTGATTTATTTATTGTGTAGTATTGAAGCTTTTCATATGCTAAATAAAGCAACAGGGAACCTTAGACCCAGGCATGTAAAGATTTCCACAGATAGGACATTTGCCTTCAAAGTCAAATCCACTTTTAAACTGTTGCTCAATATGAAATTGTAAGAGTAAATTTAACCAAGCAGCATGACGCTTTCATTTTTTTCCCACAGTTTCTGGCCCTGAGAGACCAGCCTGTCCCTTTTCTTGCTTCCATGCCCTATGACTTATCATAGAGCAAGGACAGCAGAGGTAATGTGGTTTCATGGTGTTGGTATGGGGGAAAATGCCGCCTTAATCCTGTACTGGATATAAGGAGTCTGATTTTCATCTCATGTTCCAGTGTAAATTGTGGTTAGCTTTGTTTGACCCAGCTGAACTACTCTTCTCTGTACGAGGTAAATAGTCCCCTGGTTTGCTCTGAATTTCAATGCAGAAGGTACAGCTTAGTGCTTCTGTGTCTCAACTGTCCTATTTAGAAATCACCATTTCCTATCACGGCAAGTGGAAATCTTATGAGATTCTCAAGACCCCTATTATGGACTGCTGGCTTCACTGAGATTCAATGGAAGTGAGCCAACAGGCTCTAAAGCAAGCATTATTGGAGTCGAATGATCTCAACAAATTCTATTCATACCCCTGAATAAGAGGTGGATATGTCTTCACAAGGACCCAAGTTCCTTTTGTGACTTCTGGCAGTTCAGCTTGTGAAAATATGCATGGATCTCTGGTAACTGAAAGGATAAAGGAAAAGCAATTTGCATATCCTCATTGAATACAGAGACCAGCATTCATTTACAATACAAAGCAGTATAAACCTAGGTAATGAATGCAAACGAAAACTTTAAAAAGACAAAATTAATTGGTAAATTTTAATTACAAAGCTGTATTATGACACAGTAGCCAGACGTGGGTCTCACTTGGTTTTCTGTATTTAATAGTATTGTCTTTCATCTACACTGGGGTAAAGAAAACTGTTGGAGTCAATTTTTCTCAGACCTGCTATGTTGTCATGAAACTTGTACGCTCAAGCAGAAAAGCATCTGCAGAGAGCGAAAGGCCGGTCTGTGTCTGCGGTGTGGGCTGCAGGCTGCGTGCTATAGCATGATTGGATAAGTCTTCTCATTTATTTGTTGTTCTGTTCCTGTTTTCTTGTTTACCTTCATTTCATTTTTGTTTTCAGTTGACATGTGGTCAGTAGGGTGCATCATGGGAGAAATGATTAAAGGTGCTGTGTTGTTTCCTGGCACTGATCGTATCCTTCCTAGCAGCCGTTTCGGCCTCAGTAGGTACTTCCAACCCTTCCCCCTCCAGCCCCTTCCCGCTAGACTAGTGCTGACATACATTGGTGCTGTACCTAAAGAGCTGGGTTAAGTCCCACTGCAAAATCCTTGCAAATCAAAATGTCAATAAACCATTACGGCCTCTTCGTAAAAGCCTTAGGTGGAAACCGCAGCGAGTATAGTGTAAGGAGATGGAAAACAACGTCCTACATGGTTCATCAGAATCGCTGTCTGCAGCCAGTGACCACTTGGTTTTAGTTTTGTTGTTATGAATGTCGCTTTATTAATTTGACAGGGGGTGTGTGTGAGTGTTTCATAAATGACAGGTTTTTTAAATTCAGGTTGTAGCATGGTAGGCATAAGTCACTGTTCACCTCAGGATGGCGGTGTAAGAGGTTCTGCGTTTTAGGAAGAAGGTATGATTAACTCGGACATGACTTTTAGAAATGCTTATTTCTTTGCTTGTTTGCTCTGCAAGTGGTATTGAAGTAGGAAAGTAGGAAATGGCTTCAGTTTGGGGACAATTTCTGCTTCCCAAGACTAAAATTATCACTTAACTTTGTAGCAATTTGATGACTCAAAAGGCTGGGAATTTCCTTGGAAACTGTTGTAGTGGACTTCAGTCTGTCATCCTTTATTTAAGTACACGTAGCTATTATGTGAAAGCAGAATGTGTTTTTGACATCAACAAGAAGTGATTTGTAGATAAATACATTAAATCAGTCAACAAGCGATCCAAGCAGACTAGGTATATGTACGTTTTCCTTGGAGACCATTCTGCATTCAGGAGTAAGGCAGCCATAATTCTTACTTTATTTGATGCTTTATTAAAGTTTTGATATATACTCTATTATTTATCAGATTGTGAAAGTGGTTTTTTCTTGTGCACAACAGCAACTGAGGTCTGTGCATGCTTGGTCTAACTCCAGTGATTCATGGTCTGTAGGATTACACAAATGAGAAATGGAGATGACCTGTGTACAAGTTTTTCTTCTAATTTAAACTCTGTACTTAGATGACAGAGGAGTTTCCAGGCATTGTTCATTTTTATGTAACTTTCTCTGAATGCGTGTGCGTGTACGTGTACACTTATGTATATGTCTGTGTGTGTGTAAATATACACATACTTACTAATTCAGTTCAGCACTTCATTTTTTGCCTCATTCACACTTTAAAGGGTTCAATATTTTGATTAAAATGTAGAAAAATTAATATCTGAAGAGCATGAAAAAAATGAAAGTAGGCAATGATATCATTAATATTTTCACAGCCTTGCCTAGTAAGGTTCTGATCTGTGTTTTGTCCAAAATGTTGGATGAGCATATGCATACTGAAATGAACACTAAAATTCCCATGCGTTTTCATATGATCTGGAGCACATCTCATCTGCATATGTGAAAGTAAACCTTTCTGTTCTATGTGTTAATGTAAATCATTAGCACCTATTTGTGCTCCAGGAAGATTTGGCCCAGGCTGTGCTTGTGTTTTCTGTGAATGTGGAGTGAGAAATTTAAGTGTGGGGGTTAGCATAGCTCAGTGTTGTAGTCTGAACTGTTTTTATGTTAATAGACTTACTTTTGTAAGATACCATTTAAAGAAATCCCCAACTAAGTAGAAAAAGAATTAAACATGTCTTACATAGCGCTTCAAAAGCTGGTTTCTTTGACACAGCTGCATACTTGTTAAAAAGAAATCACGCAAAGCCTCTATAATTAAACCATTATGTGCTGTTTATTATTGCAATAACCCCACAGAAATTGGCATTACCAGCTGCTTATTTGTTTGGGATTGTTCTGTAATTGAGTTCATGTTCTTCATTTGTATTTATAATACGTTGCTAAATTTGCACTGTGTTTTATGTACCGCTCTGCTTTTCTTCTGCTGTTCCATGAGTGTCTATTCTGTGAACAGAGAACAATGCCGTTGCTTTCTTTCAGGCCGCTGAGCACCCCTCCTCAAAGCCACCTCTTCTCCAAATCCATCCCCCCCCGCCCCACCTCTCCCCGGCTGCTGAGCAGCCGCTGGCAGGGGTTCCGCACTTCTTGCTCCTGTGCCCGTCTGTGCAGCTGAAAACCAGTCAGAAAGTTGCAAGGGCAGACCCCGCCTGCTGAGATTGATGACCTCGTGGCATCTTCTTCCTGAAATCTGCATAGAAAATGCTTTGCGTTTCTATAAAAAAGATTATTTCTTCAGACGTGAGATGATGGAGTTGGGCAGCTGTATAATTCCATCAGCAGGGACGATAAGCCCTAAGAGCTTGAGGGCAGCATAGTTAAGGATGTATTTAAGTGTAGAAGGAGCAAGAGAAATTAGAAATCTGTTTCTTTAAAAAAAACAAAAGCTTCCCCTTTGACATAAAATGGGTGTAAAATGGGTTAGGACTGGCATTGTACCCGAATTTGTTTTCAGCAGTTTTTTCTTCACAGGCAGTGCTTCATTTCACAACCACACTGATTTGAAGAGTATTTAATACTAATTTGTATCAATTTTTATGCATAAATAACTGTGAAAAGCAGTTTTGAAACGGAAAGATTGAATATTCATAAGAAATGCACTGTCAGTCATATATTTGACTGCACAATTTACTATTTGGCATTTTCCAGTGGTTAAGGAGTATAGGTCGTTTGATATTCTCTTTACAGAACTAAATGGTCCGTTCAGCTAACTGAAACAACTTCTGTAGCAAAATAGAGCCATCTTACATGGTCGTGGAAAATTCACAAGCAGAAAAATAGGAAATGCCTTTGAGTAAGTGCAGAGTGGAGTGCTTAGCTAGGCTGCAGCTCTGTTCCACTCCTGTAATCCATTTGAATTCACTGAAATCGCTTGGGTGGAGCTGAGAACAGACTCCACCTCTATTCTTTTTTAAACTCCAATTGTGAGTGAATGCTTTGCAATGTCCAGAATCCCCATGGTCTTTACTGATCCTTGAAATTTTCCTATTTCTCTACCATTTTTGTTGTATGCACGATGCAGTTAATTATGAGCTAAAGCTTTTTTTTTTTTTTAAATCTTGTATGAAACTTCTTTTCAAGTTTGACAGCAGTAGTTCTGCTTACAGAGAAAATATTATCATGAAGCTTGGATATACTTGTGCCTCGAGCAAGGAGAAAACGGCAACATGGTTTGTTGTGTTGCCTCAGGAGCAATTTGGAAAGCTGACTGTACCTGTGAGTTGACTCTTGTTCCATGTGTTCTCAAAATTTTATGAGGGAGACTGTTACTCTTTTCTCACCACTGCATAAATGATCTGAAGAAGTTAAGAAGGTGCCTTAGTCCTCTGGTGAGCTGTGAAAGTGGTAGCTATACATGGATTTTTTTATTTTTTTTTTTAAACTGCTAAATGCATTTTGGGCAGACAAGGAAGAATGTGCCTTTAAATTTTGTAGTTGGGAATGTGTAGGGAGACAAGTATATATTCACTAGAAAGATGTAAGGTTAGCGTGATGTCAGCTTCTCTTAGTATAATCACAGATGGCCATACAAGCTAACACTTACAGAGCCTTACTCTACAACTGCAATCATGTTGTGCATGTCACAGAGATTGGGGTACAGGGTTTTTATGCACAGTTTTACAATTCATTGAGAAGGTATTTAACAATGCTAATGTTCGTACGCCGCCTCCTAGGCTGGGTACATGATCATCGTGCATCCAGCTGTACACGTTACAAAGACGGAAGTGTACCACAACAGAAGGTTCTAGAAGCCTAGAAACAGCCTGGAGTACTACAAGTAGATACTGCAATGGTGCGGAGACGTCCACGAGGGAAATGGTAATACTTATCCAAGGGCAAGACTGCAATCCTGTGCTGCAATATGTGGACTATCCACTGTACATTTGCTTGCTGCTGTGTAAGCAAAGATGCTCAGCAACTGAATGAAGTGCCAGCTAAAAAAAATAGCAGTTGAAAATTTTAGTGAAAGTGTCATCATAGATATGCATCCAAAGGGTTAATGAGCTACACAACCAACACTGCTATCTCCTAACTTCCAAATGATCAATGGTAATCTTTGAAGTCATTTTACTTATGTGCTACATGTTATTTTTATTATCACCACATGTTCTACTATAGCATATAAATAGCAACTACTGTTCTTAAAGTTGCAAAATATTTTCTGTTAGGATCTAATTTTCACAAAAGCCACATTCTTCTCCAAGCGTTCACCTTGGCACAGAAAATGGTCTACACTTGCTGTCTTGTCAGATGCTAGTGTTTTCAATTTCTTTTGTGTGTTTTTTGTAAACTGTGTTGACATCAGATGTAAATTATGGGACTGTGGAAAAAATATGTATCTGACATTGATGTCTTCCACAGTGAAGTTAGTTAGTTTGGTTTTTATTAACAGATTTATTTTTAAAAAAAGGTCCAATTTTAAAAAAATGAAAATGAGTTGAGCTATCAGCTTTACAGTTGGTGCGACAACTTAGTGTTGGGAAGGGAACTACAGAGCTGCTCATAGTAATCATTCTAATTTTGACAAGTTAGGAACATCAAAAATTTGTACCCGAAGCAATGCAGTTAGTTTTCATTGGTGGAACATGCACATATGTCATGGTTTAACCCCAGCCGGCAACTAAGCACCACACAGCCGCTCACTCACTCCCCCCACCCAGTGGGATGGGGGAGAGAATCGGGAAAAAAAACCCTAGTGGGCTGACATAAAGACAGTTTAATAGGACAGAAAGGAATGAAAAATAATGATAATGATAATAATAATAATAATATGACAATAGTAATACTAAAAGAATTAGAATATACAAACCAAGGGATGCACAATGCAATTGCTCACCACTCGCTGATCAATGCCCAGTTAGTTCCCGAGCCGCGATGCACGCCTTCCAGCCAACTCCCCCAGTTTATATACTGGGCATGATGTCATATGGTATGGAATAGCTCTTTGGCCAGTTTGGGTCAGCTGTCCTGGCTGTGTCCCCTCCCAGCTTCTTGTGCCCCTCCAGCCTTCTTGCTGGCTGGCCATGAGAAGCTGAAAAATCCTTGACTTAGTATAAACACTACTTAGCTACAACTAAAAACATCAGTGTGTTATCAACATTATTTTCCTACTAAATCCAAAACACAGCACTATGCCAGCTACTACGAAGAAAAGTAACTCTGTCCTAGCCGAAACCAGGACAGCCAGAAAAAGCAAATCCCACTCCCGTGCAGTAAAGCTAGTGTAGATGTGCTGCTTAATAGATGAAGAAAGTGGAGTCAAATATGCTGGGCAGGGAAGCATGATTCCCCACCATCACCACCACTATCCAGCACAATTCCAAAAGCTCTGTTATAAACAGGCATTTTGGCAGAATTAGTTGTGTTTTCCACATCCCAGTCCACAGATGCTGCTTGAGGAGGATTTCAGGAAGAGGCTTTTCTAGCACAGCCACACTTTGGAGTACTGTGGAAAAGCAATGATTGGTCTCTGATGATCAGTTGGCTGTTAGATTTGCAACAGATTTACCCCCCCGCCTTTTTCAGGAAAAGAAACATGAACTATTACAGTAGGTATTGCTAAAGGTTAAACGGCTGAGCACTGACAAGTTTCTGACTACCAGGGAAGAATGAACAGGCTTAACTATACATGCATCACAGTATGTTGTTATTTGTATTGCAGTAGAACTAAAATATCCTACTGCAAACGGTATCTCCTCCTGCAAAACCTTGCTGTTGAACATAAGAAAATATAATCCTTCACTCAAAAAAAAAAAAAGGTATGATTTACACAGACATAACATGAGAAGGAAAAAGAAAAATTATTGCCATTTTGAGGCTAGCTAGCTTAAGTACAAAGACAATAATTTGTTGTCTAAATTTCATTTTTTTAATCACTAGCTATTAATTTGTGCAACTGTAGAAATGCTTTTAATATTTTCTCATTGAGACAGAGAAGTATTGTAAGTTTTCCATTATAGCCAAGCTCCATTTCCTTAGTTGTTTGAATATTTGCAGAAATGTAATTTAACTGAAGTCTGCAGGCCAACTGAAGGAACAAAATGGTGGTCCTTAATTCACACTTCTGAAATACATTGCATCAATGGGAACAGAAACAAAAGTAATGGTAAACTTGCAGCCTGTACCTCTAAATAGATGACTTTGCTATGAAATCTGATTTTTCCAATAGAAATACTTTATTGTGCATTCAAAATATTACTTTCTGTTAGAAATTTTGTGCATTTGCTTTAGAAAAATACGTCTCTCAATCTGCAGTTCAGATTCTGGTTATTTTCCAAGTAAATAACCAAGTATTCAGAAAGCAAAGGAGAACAATCCTTAAGACAGTATTAGAGTGCAAAGAGAAAAGGTGGTTGGGAAGCTTGAGGCAACCTGAGGCCTCACTCAGTGATAAATCTTCATTCACAAGATACACATTTTAGAACTATTTTCTTAAATAAGTTTCTTTGCTGTAACTTTGTATGGCCATCTTAATGTTAGTAAAAATGCCGCAATGTTAGTGCCAGGGACAAACTAATAAATCCAGGTTAGATCCCTTCTTCTGTCTTAAGTCATACAGATACTATTGTGTATAGTTGACACATTTTCCTTGATCCTGTTTGGGGCAAGGGACAGCTGAGGTGATTCAAATAGCTTTAAAGAAGACATTTCATCATTTTCCAGGGTTTTGGGGTGTAATTCTCTCCAACTTCCAGTCTGTCCAACATTTGCTTAATCTCAAGGGGAAAAACAGGGTCTTCTGTTAGCAGAAGTTTTTCTTCTTTAAGTTTTTTTCACTCAAATACAGGTTAATCTTTTTTGGCCTGGGAAATTTCTGTCAGAGTTATGTGATCACTAACTTGTAGTACCATTTTTTCAGCCTGTGTGCAAATAACATCTATAGTCACAGTCACTCGTTGGTTAATGTAACCTACAGTAGGTTTTGATTCACATTAGGACTGCTCTATAGTAACATTTGTTTTCTGCAGAATTGCTGAAGTTAATTCTGACTGCCAGCTAGAGAAAACTTCTTCTCTTTGCTTCAATAAGTAGACCTCAGTGTTTTTTTCAAAACTTTTTTTTTTTAATCTCGTACCGTATCGTGTACCACCTCTCATCATCAGGTACACCACCGATGCATTACAACTGGTGACTGTATAAAACATAACAATGAAATGGAGCCAGACCAGCAAGAACATTCTTGCACGTTTTCATGTATTGGACCTCAGAATATAATCCAGTGCTAGTAAGACCTAGGTAAGTGGAGAAACAATGCTAGAGAGAAAATGTGTGTGTCCATCTGACAGAAAAATGGTCTGTCTCCACTTGCTCTCGCTGGGCATGGTTTTTCTATTGCTATTATTAGGACGAAAACAGGTCCTGAGTGCTCCATCATGTCAATTTGTGTGTGTGTGTGTGTATAGATATATATAAAGAGCAAATGAATATATTTTATTTAAGGGTTTTGGCAGTATTTGAGCAACGTAAGTTGGAAATAATACAGTAAAGAAGCACGATTATCCATTCAGATCATTGTTACTCAAAACCAGTCCCTGAAATTGCTGTGACGTAAAGCCTGACATTTTTGGCCCTTGGTGCAAGCCAGGGCTGCAAAAGCTCCAGTGCTGTCTGCCTCCCATCAAGGCTAGTCAAGGAGTGGAACATGGTGGCTCTGCCAGCTCCCTTGGCTTTGGCTGTCGTCTTTGCACTGATGACTCATGAAGCTTCTTCCATGTCTTAAAATCTTCCTGTTGTGGGTGGTAGCCTGCTTGTCTGTTGTCTCTTACTGAGAGCCTTTCCGTCAGCTTAGAAGAAATGTGTGCAGTGGGCACTGGCCCGTTGTCTGAGGATTCTCCGTCTCCCCTCTCCATCACCGGTGACACTGGTTCCCACCATGTAGGCCCTATTCTGGGATCTTTTTTTACTCCTTTTCCCTTATCAGACACATCCAGATCATCTTACTACATCTTGCCTCTCAACATGTCCAAATCCCACAACATTCTGTAATCCCAAAGGTCTCTCTCTTTTTGGCCTTCATGCCAAATGCCTGAGAGATGGTTAACCTGCTCTGTACAAACGTAAGCTTCTGATGTCTGCTTTGAAGCAAGTCCTGTATTTGGCCCTCCCTGTTTATCAAATGGCCTTCACTCAATCTGCACAGGTAGTGCTTCCAGTGATGCTTTTATAGCTTGGCTTTCTCACACATTTAGCTTCTCTTGGCACAACTAACAGCACCTTCATTTCTGTATTCTCTGTTCTTCTCTGCAAAGCATTTACACACTCTCTATTTTCAAGTTCCTCAGAAAGACTTGCTTCTGAAATAGTCCGGCCAGCAAACCATGAGGTGCGTTAACTTGAATACAAGTTTAAAATGTCAAAACACTTTATTTTCTAATAAAATGTTTAATGAAATATTCAGGCTACTCTTTGAGCAGCTATAGTCTTGGATAACTTTATTGTTGTTGCAATTCTTTAGTTTTCTGTTGAGAAAAAGATATTTTTCATGGACAACACAGGATACATACAACCTATGGAGTGTGTGTGTGGGAGGGGTTGTTCTACATAAATCTTTCATTTAGTTTAAAACATGAAATTATTCAGAAAAATCTTTACAGACCACTGCTATTTCTAGCAACCTTTTTCAGCTGAAATTAAAACCCTTCAAAACACTGTTTCAGCATTCTTAAAGCATATACTTAAATTGTTTTCATTCCTTTAAAAACTTTTTATTAGTAAAGCTGCAATTTTTAAATTAATTATTTGATTTTTGTTCAAATAAGACAGTTCAGGTGAACCCAAATTAAGTGCCTTGAATTTTCAAGGTGTGTGAAAATACTAAGTTTCCATTTCCCTAAACTAAAACACTTTTTTGAAAATCTGAAATTGCTACTGCACCAAAGAGCTGGTTTTTGCCTCACTTTATTTTTTTTTTCTTGTTATCTTCATTTTGTTGACCTGATTTCTCTCCTAGATTGTGAGGAACTGTCTTTAGTATTTGGGAAACTCCTCCACACTTATGACACTCATGACAATAATAACTTAGAAGAATAATTTAAAAAAAACAAAACTCTGTGCTGAAATGCTTTGAATGTTTGTCTTTTAAAAGCTTTTTATTTCCAGTATGATATTAACGAAACTCCCTTCATTGCATTTCATAGTATCAGTGTACCCATGGCTGCATGTACTCTTCCTTTTTCTTTTTTATGTTGTCATCAGATTCTTAGCACTGTGAATTAGACAGTATGATGTAGAGATGGTCATGATTTTATAGACATTTGCTTAATAATTTTTTTTTTTTGGCACAGTAAGACTTGTTCTGAACATGGCTTGAAGAGCTACATAACACCTATCAGATGCCTAATTGTTATCTCAAGAAAACTAAAAAAAAAATCAACACCAAAGCAAAAAAAAAGCTCAGTACAAATTGCCTGTAATACAATTTCTTGAGAATTGTGTAGAATCTCAGCATGAGAGCCTGTTTCTTACTAGTCAGTAACAGTTTAGCAATGTAGCCATCACATTTGCAGTTAAAAAGAAACATCTGTCTATACCTGAGGCATCATTTGTCTATAGAAAATGACTCCCTGTGCGTTCTTATAAAATCAAACAAATTGCTTTTGAGGGGTTGCTGGTTGGGTGGTTTTAGCAAGATTAGCACCAATAAAGTTATTGGAGAGAGTAAACATACAAGCGCGAAGCAGAGGAGTTGAAGGTGACTTCTGTCCCATGCAGAACTCGTTTGAGCCAGCTGGGTCTCACTCTCTGCAGACTGAATAGAGCGCCATGTACCCAAGGTGACATAGAGGCAATTACCTGCACGTAGAAAAAAGGAGAGCAAGTCATTGGATTGCAAGTTAAAAATAAAAATGGTAACAAGCGTTGACCCAAAGAGGGGAAGCTGTGTGTTTTCCCGTGGTGGTGCTGGTTTTAGGATTGCACAATGCCCTCAAGTTAAGTATAGTGTGAGAGAGAGTTTTGCCCTTTGCAGGCTGTAGGACCTGGAGGCATAATGATGAAAAAAGAGAGTGTTATGTATCTTCATAAAGATGTTACGAAGGGAGTTAAACACCTCTGAGGATTCCCAGAGAACACTCAAACAGAAATGTCAGGAGACTACACTGGGGTTTGCGTTTTGTTTTCCTTAACTACTGATGTTCAGATATTGATCAGTGGAATAAAGTTATTGAGCAGCTGGGAACACCCTGTCCAGAATTCATGAAGAAGCTGCAGCCGACGGTACGGAACTACGTTGAGAACAGACCCAAGTATGCTGGCCTCACTTTCCCCAAACTTTTTCCAGACTCTCTCTTCCCAGCTGACTCGGAACACAACAAACTCAAAGGTATGTCTGACAAAGGGCCAAGGTTCACATGTCAACAGCTACAATGCAGTGAAGGTTTTTTTCAGTTTTTCTTCTCTCTAGTTGCACTCCCTTTTAATGCAGTTAGTTGCAGACATGAATGACTGCATGGGTTTTGTTCAGCTGAGAGGTACCTTTTGGCAATGATTTTTGGAGACCCTGGTGCTTGGGCAGCCAAGGGAACATACGTTATCACTGATGTGTTGAGCATATCCCCATGGTGTTCTGTGTGATATTTCTGTATCACGAGGAACCGAGGTGTTCCTTTGCTCTCATTCTTAAACTGGTAACACAAACGAACAGCAGAATCTCCATCGGAAGATCTCAGCGCTTGCACTGTGTTTTGTTTTAAGTGAAAAATATCAGTTCAGCCAGATGCCTGCCTCATAGCTCTACCTTTACTAGACAATAGAAAGATATTAGCAATGTCAGCCAAAATGGTCTTGATGTAGCTGAGGTTTAATATCTGCTATGGGTGCATTTCTTCTTTTGAAAAATGCTGTGGGTCAGTTTGGATTTGTGAAGTAGAGCACTGACTTAATTACAGTGTGACTAGATATACCCCTGTAAAATATAAGTTGCAATGATTTTAATCATATGTTGAAGTCTTGTTTTACTTGGAAAGAGTGATTAATGTGTGTTTAGTATAGAAAGGATTTCTTGTCACAGCTCTGGAAACCCTGCAAACTTGTACTGTGTATCAGTTCCGCACCACTTCAGTACCTGGAGCCGCTTACTACGGTGGCATGTAATGGTTTTCAATTGCTTGCAATTTGCATGTCATTACATTACCCAGAATACTCTTCCAATTAACAACTGTTTCTTGGCAAGGCTGCTGTCTTGGCTCTGGGAGCAAAGTGAAAGGTCTGAGCAGATGCTTTTGGATACAAGGAATTTTATACTCCTACTACAATAAAATTGAATAATGGATTTTTCTTGGATTTGGAGCTAATGAATAGAAATGACTGTCAAGCAGTGCTGTTATCTTTTGGATACAGGAAGCACATGCATTTGAGAATACTGAATGCCAGTGTTTAAGATATAGTCACAGAACAAGAAAGAGAGCATTAAAAAAATTCTGCTTGTGCATCATTGTATCATCTCATGCCCTGCCTAAATATTTCACCATAATGTAATGTTAATGGTTTAATTAGATATTACTTTTACTCACCCATGTCTGATGAGATACCTAATAATATTTTTGCACTTAGGTCTCTTCACATTCTTTTTCCTTTCATTTTCTTTTTCATTTACAGAGGAAATAATTTTGAGCATGGAAGAGCTTATAACACTACATTGATAGTAATACTAGAAATATATGTTGTTATAATTTTTTTACAAGGGTTTAGATGGTATTGTATTTGTTACAAACTCTAAACAGTAAAAACAATATGGGTAATAGAAGGATGAGTTTGTGGCCTGATAGGCACAATGGGCTATATTATCAGGTAAAATAAATCAATGTTGCAACATAAAACTCAATGTATATATAAGGCTGTGCATTTTTGTAGTGGAGGATGATGTGTCCCACTGATTTAAACTTTGTTATGTGGGACAAACAAGACTTAAGCAGTTCCAAGACACTTCCATACCATTATGTGTTGATCCCAGGCTACAGACATTATTGCTTCTAATGGGATGCCCTAAGATAAGCCTGGTACCTATGCCTCACTAAAATATTTAATGCCTCCCAGCAGGCTAGGTGAAAAACTTTAAAACATATAGAAAAGTTTGGATGTTCTTCTGAGCCACTGTAAGAGTACCTGTAAGTTTCAGGCTTTAATTTAGTAATGCCATGATTTTAGACTTCATTATGTGAGCTTTTGTTTTCTGATCCTGGCAATAATACAGATACCTCAAGCACATTTTTCTTGGGTATATCATTCAGCCCTCTACATGGAATCTGCATACAACATGTAAAATCTCATTGAAGCTTGTTAGGGGACTTATTGTATGCAGTCCTGATGTTGGCACCTTCCTCATGAATCCGACCTAAAATGATTACTGAAGAACTCTTGCTAAAACAAGGCAAGGGGCAGAAGTACATACAAACAATCTCTAAAAGAGTTGTGTCATTGTTACTTTCCTAACCCAATTAACCCTCCTCTGGAGGCAGTGATTGTTTTGTACTAATACTATGTTTATCTGATTTCATTGTTCTAGCCAGCCAAGCCAGGGACCTTTTATCAAAGATGCTAGTCATTGACCCGGCCAAGCGAATATCTGTAGATGAAGCCTTACAGCATCCATACATTAATGTCTGGTATGACCCAGCAGAAGTGGAGGCGGTAAGTGAGGCATGACTCCTTACTTCAGACTGCTAAATGCAGATATGATTCATAGATTCCTGCTGCTTTACAACAGCTTGATAATGAGCATGCTATAAAGAAACAATGTTGTTGTGACTGTGGTGGTCTTTGGATTTATGTGAAATGAAATCTGTAGGGACAGGATATATCTCTTTGTTAGATTAACTGACAATAGATGGGAGAAGCAAAAACACTTCAAGCATAGTTCTTCTTCAGCAGCAGAAGTCTTCAACTGAGAAGTTCTTCAGGCAGAAAAAGCCATTTTCTGCTTTCTTCTAGACCACATGAAGAAAGGATTTTGAACCCAGTAGCTCACCTGTTTTTTCTAGCTATATAAGTCAGTCTGGCAAAAGATACTATCTTTCTCTCTAAACCTTTCATTGTGGAAAACAGCAAACATCACTTCCTGTGTTTGTGTTCAAGGATATATGTGGAGAGGAGGAGAATTAAACAAAACAATTCAGAATCCTGAAGTCGGGATTCAGAAAAATCTTAGCAGGACATAAACTATTGCTTAAAATGAAGCAGGGGCTCATGTGTTTTCCTGGGCCACAGTTCAATGTTCAGTATCATGTACACTGTGTGCAAACAGAAATGGAATTTTTCTTATAATCCTGTCATGCTCTAGACACCTCTCCATATACCTTGATGAGGCTGGTGTTAACAGGAGTAAGTACAATCTGTAGGCATGTAAGTGACATGGTATAATAGGTATAGGTATAAATTCAGAGATGTTCTCTGTAACACTATGTATGACGTATGAAAACAGAGCTCAGTATTTCAACAGGTTTAGAAATCTTAACCACAATAGGAAACTAAGACCCTGAACCTTGCAAAATTAAACCACTGCTGTTTAGCGATATGCTCCAATTCAGTGTGTGTTCTTGAAAGTGCAGTAAACTTCAAAAGTAAACACGTAAAAGTAAATGCACAAAACCCCATCAAATTTCACACGCATAGGATTTTTGCAGAGTATGTTACTTAGGAGTGCTTTATAGGGGATGGTTCTGCTATCTAGAGAGCCTTTAGTTTTTGTGTCCTGTTTAGTTTTCTTCAAGAAATATCAGTCTGAAGCATAAACATTTGATACCCTGCAATATTTTACCCCCTGGCATGTACATTTTAGTTTCACATCCCTCTTGAAGATCTCATTACATTGTCAGATACTTTTGTTGTATTTCCATGCATTTCTTAACTCCGTTTTACGGAACTACTCTGATGTCAGAACTCAGATTTGAGTCCCTCTTTAGATGTGCTTTGCCTGTGAATTTAACCATGGAGAGCCACTTCTGATCCAGAACAGGAAGGGAATTTGGTACAGTGGATATTTCGATGTAACGATTGGCCCAATTTCCAAATGTATGCTCTTAGTTGTATTTCAGATTGAAGCGGAGGTTGAATTTTTGTCATAATGGGGTTGCCCTTTTAGAAAGAAAAACTTGCCACACATACCTAGAAATACAGCTGATATTGAACCTTGTATTACTGTCCTCTTACACAGACAGAGATCAGGGGTACATCTATGGCTGAAGAGACAATGGTTTAATTTCTGATTGTACCATAGAGTCCTCATGTGATCGAGAACAAACCACATCCTTTCTCTGGATTGTGACTGTAAAACAGTAATAATAATTATTCGTTTTGCCTGCCAGGTGAATTGGCTGAAATCTAGTGAGCCCACTAGCTCTCAAAAGCCTGCAGAGGCATTAGTCTTTCACGTGCCCCTCCTATCACCATAGATAACTGTACAAACATGGTGCCACACGCTATCAAATCACATTCCTTGCCTTTTCACTGTTGGCTGCATTTCATTGCTCAGTAAATGACTACAGAAGGTGTAAAGCAGTGGAAAACCAAACTGTCCTTGCTCCCATAGCACCCCAAAGAACAGAGGACGTCCTGTGAGGAAGAAACAGCACCTTTAAATGTTCAACTTCAAATGCTTGATGTTGTCCCAGTTATTTGTAGTTTGCATCTTTGTCTGAATTGCATCTTTTTAGATAACCCTCTATTCTCTTCACCCACCTGGTTCTTCGCACAGTTACTGTGTAGTTAACATGAGCTGAACATCAGCGTCCCCAGCTGCTTTCTCTGTGTCTCTTAGCTTCAAAGTTTTCTCTTCCAAAACATGCTATATCTTGTCAATAACATACTAAAGAATCATACTAGTACATTTGTCATGAGTACTTTGACAGTGAAGTGTTATTGAATAGCTTTGTCACCAATCGCTTTATGGTACAGAGACCCTTCTTCTCTTGGGATCACAGCAGGTTAAAAACCGGGAAGGTTCAGGTAGTGTAGTGTAACCTAAATAGAAGAACATGGGATTAATAAATATTCGTTGTATTTTGTCCAAGTGCTAGGAATTCTAGAAAGAGCCTGGCTTCACTTCACACTCATTATTTTTCCAATCTCATTTTCAGAGGAAAAGCTAAACTGGAGGACTTTCTTTTCGCAATTAGGTTTATTAAATTCTAAATTTCCATCTGTTCATGCTGACACACTTTCAGTGGCTAGGTGTGAATCATTTACTAATTATTTTCTGGAGAAAACTTAACTCAGTTGGATTTTCTTTGCCTCTTGATTCAGCTGTTGAAGTCCATGTTTTTCATCAGCATTGTCTTGATGATGGAATAAGTTTCTCAGACAGATTCATGGGAGACTGGTGGCTTTCTGTTCTTTCTCAAAAGAGTGTCCTGAGGTTCTGGGACTGCTATTAACTGGCAGTGCCTCTGTGAGGAGTAGTTGTTGCTACACTGGAGAGAAAATTTTACTTGCGCATACGTGTTACAACTTGCCACTTCTGGCTGAACGTTTGATGTCTGATCAGCTATTAGTTCTTTACAAGATAGCAAGGTACTTGTATGTGATAAACTTGTTTGTTGGTAAGACAAGTGATTTAGTGCTTCAAGCATGAAGTAACTTGTTTCCTCTTGGAAAAAGATGTGTTGGTGTGCACAACAGGCTGTGTCCATCTGTCTGTGACCTCAGACATGGACCAGGGGAACCTAGTGTAACATCCAGAATACCTTTTGGAGTATCTTGTAACACTGTGCTGACATCCAATGTCTTAAATAATTACAGTTTTGTGCAGTAGTTTACATTATACTGTAAGCCCCAGGCTCTGCATCATGCTAATTCCCTTGTTCTACTTCCATGTTACTTCTTGTTGCAATTTTGTATTATTAAGGGTATTGGATAAAGAATTGAATTACTATCACAAGAGTCTTTGCATCACTCTCAAATAAATACTTCACTGAAATATCTACCTTGTTACAGTTGCAGAAGAGTTGGATCAAATTCAGTAAATTAAGCATGTCATGGGCAATGGGGAAATGACTGTCATCTTACGTATTTTTGTTAGATCTCGCCAACTTTGTAGCAGGGGTGGGAGTCGGTACTCATCTAAAAACATCTAACAAATGAGCTCTTTGAGAGGTAGTTACTTTTGCTGATTCATTTAATAATCTGACTCTGTGAATTTGTCTATACTGATCTAAACTGCAGAAGTTATAATAGGGTACATTTGCACGGAGAAGTAGTATGTGAATGACATGTGAAAACCTAAAAATGGTTTTCTGGCTCATTAATGTTAGTTTTTGCAAAAAAAAAAAAAACCCTCAGGGACATCAGTACGAAGAACAGATCGTGTTCTGATTCTTCCAGGTTGTGTACATCTTAAGTTTCCCATTCCAATTTGAATGGAACAAACCGTTTTTCCCTGTCTTGGTAAGCTATGTTATTAATGTGTGCTATGAAACAACTGCACCAGCACATTTCATCAGTGACTTTTCTAATGGATCTCTGGATCTAGCCCACTGAATTCTGGCAGGTGGAAATGGAATTTACATCTGCCACTGGACCTCAGTTCTGCTGCTGAGCCTGTTTCTAGATGTAAACCCGAAGACAATTCTAGATCAAAGCACTGTTGAACTGTGTTGAAATCCTCACGCTACTAGTCTAGGTCCTTTTTGTCCACAAACTATGCCATAGTTTGTGAAGCTTATAAAAATGCCTCATGGGAAAGGTAGAGAAATGTATATTGATCATTAACTGTTTCACTGAATGCAGTTAAGAGTTTGTCCCAGTGTGGTCTCAACTTTTTGTGGCTACCTATCTTAGCTGTGTTTGGGAGCCAGCTTTTATAAATGAAGGACAAAAGCAAATGAAAGACCACAGTCTAAATATTTTTTTCAAACCATTTAGCCCCATTTTTCCTTATGATTATTCATGTACAGATTTAGGATCTGTGTTCATGATTGGAATAGGTTGACAAAAAGGTTTATGCAAATGTGTATGAGCCTAAGGCGAGTCTGCTACTATAAAGTTTCTGTTCTCAGTGTGTAATAAGTTGCATGAAATTGTATTCCCTGTCTGGAAGATTTCAACCCAAGGAAGAGGTGGTGATATTTTCTCTTTCCATGACAGTCTTGCAAACTTACATAATAGTAAAGCAATGGAAAGAGATTGAGCCAATGTGGAGCACAGTAGCCATTCTTATTCAAACTAATGTCCTTTGCAACATTTGTTCAACTCTTCTCTGTCTCTTAAAGGTGTTGTATCATATTTTGATTATCAGGAGACTGGGCTATTCTAATGCTTTGCTGCTTCAGTTAGCTGATAAACCAGTTAATGGATTTTGCATTTGTGCTCTCTGAGTATTCAGTTTTACTCGGTTTCTATTGTCTTTGCTTATTTCATGTTGAAATTCAGAAGTGCTATTTTTACTATTTTGGCCATTTTTGAAGCATTTGTCCCCTGGCATCTTTAGCCCAAGATGATCTTTTGTTAAAACAGGTTTTAGGTGGGCATTTGTGTTTTGTATTTCACTAGAAATGCTGCAGTTAGTCAGCATCAGATTTGGTCCTTTTTTTTTTTACCCTCTTTTTGTGGATTTTCCTTGAGGTAGTCATGAGCCTTACTAGTTTGCAATTGCTTGCTCCTGCATTTTACAAACATACTGTTTTGGAGCCTATGAATTTTTTTTTTTTACAATTGCATTCAGCGAGTCTTCTCTTGTGTCAGAATGTGGCTTCTGCAACTGGTCTCTTCCAAGGTGCATAAATTTCTTTTTCCTGTCTGAGAACAAAGCTTTAGAGACAGAAATTTAAGAAAAGCCTGGTCGTCTTTGACTCAATAAAAGCTCAACATTTCAATTCTCTGTTGTCTGGGTTCTGACCTGAGCTGAATTACATCACTCCGGGTAGATCAGAACTCCTCTGTCAGGCAGAGGGATCAGGAGCACTTTACAGAAGATTACAAGGTACCGTGGTGTTCATCTTCTCCTCTCTTCCTTTACACAAGGAAGTACATTGTATTTGGGGATGTACCTGTCTATTAGATTTCAAGCAATAGCTCTGTTGATTCCTGGCAAAGGGAGAAGAAAAGCTGTAAGCCAGATTTTACATTCTGTCTTTCTATATCACAGACAACACGTACTAACCGCAGTTTTTGTTTTGCCTTCCCCAAGCAGGCCTTGTCTCTTCCTAGATGAGCACTTCATCCCACTAGCTCACAGCTTCAGAGATTTGCATCTTTTTCATGGGCTAGGTGCCAGAGGGTACAATAGGAGCCTTAGCTATTGACTGCAAAGTGGGCAGGGAAGGATGGAGTGGAGGGAGGAGTGGGAGAAAGGATGGACTAGCAAAGATGAATATTCTGCCACTTCCTTAGGGAAAGTTTGCAGAGGACCAGCTGGCAGCTTAATGAATTCTCCTTCAGGATTTGCAGCATGACGAGGCTCTATGAAGCAACCCTGCTTTTTCACAGACTGCCCTGCAAATGTGCAGGCCAGGGAACCTGACAAGAGAGCAAAAGGAAAATGAGTGATGGAGATGCTTTTGGTCACTTGAATTGTGCTTAACTTCCTGCTATTTTTCCTGATTGCCCTACTGGGACTTAGAAGCCTGCACTGTATTGCATCTGCCCACATTCACTGCACACTCTCTTTTGTAGCACTTGATAAGCACTTTTCTATAGAGTGAGGTCTTTCATCATGTTACTAAAGGTTTGTTAGTGGGGTGGGGGGGTTGAGTCCTTCTCCCATAGTGTGTAACATGAGGCAGGATTCCTTCCACTATTAATTAACCCTGTACACTAGGGATAACACGGAAATTAGGATACCAAGGTATTAAACAAGATGGCATTTTCAACCAGTATAGCATTGGGGGGGATTTAGTTAACTTAGCTGTCTAGTTAGATTACTCCTTCTCCCCAGTAAATGGCTTCATCAAAAGCAACTAGGCATCTGTTGTACAGTATTCATTTGATTCAGAGGCCTAGGAGGACAGGTAACTGAAAGCATTTAATGTGACAGGAATTTTGAAGTGAGCTGTTGCAATATCATGAAGTGTCAGTGTGTGCTGGAGTAGGCCATGAAGAGCACTGAAGACAGTTCAGGGAATAAGCAGAGAATTTGGTGTCAAAGTTTAACCTGGAGGTAACGACCCTCTACGTCTGCCCAGATTTACAGCATTATGAGTGTGAGGGCAACAGATAAAGTAGCCCTGTCCAGTTAAAAAGCAGACTAGTGAGACAGTTACAGGCTCTTTTTATAAGTCTATTAAAAGTTTATGGTCTTGCACAGGCTGTATGGGGGCAATAAAACTATTATGTCTCATTCTAATGGGCAAAGACTGTAACACAAATGGGAAGTGGTAGGAATGCAATACCCTCTCCCCCCTGATGTGTAACAGCATTAAACTCTTCTGGTTGGCCTTAAATGCCATGTTGTGATTCCCTGATACAGAGAGGAAGATGATATGTTATTAGATTTGGTACTTGCTATTCGCTAACAGCAGGAGGTTACACAAACAGCACTGTGACTCTCCTACAGACTTCTGCATAAAAACAAACCACATTCAAAGCCCTCAATAGCTCTGAAACAGTCATCACATTTACATTTAGAAACAGGCCTTGCACAGTGTTTAAGCTTACCTGTGGAGTGAGTGGGTAAGCTAGATTTTGGATTTAGAGGAAATTCTTATGTCTAACATACTAACCTAGTTAGCTAACTTCTTTTGAGCCCACTCAGCTTGCCGCAGTATCTTTGATAATAAAGTCACAGTGTTAGGTTCTCCAGAGCATACGTCATTGCTCTGAAATTAACTTGAATAGTGTTACTCACAGTTAAGATAATTTCTGTATTCAACCAATTATAACTAAAATACGTGTTTTTAAAAAATATGAAAACATACAGATAATGTGTGTTTATGATTGCGTGGAATTCCCAAGATTTTAGGAACTGTTGAAATCTGTTATCAATCTTCACACCTAATTTATATGTAGGGAAACCAGAGTTCAAAGGGGAAAAGTATTATTTACTAATATTACACAGGAAATCTATTGTAAAATCAGAATAGGAACCTATAGACCTTACTTCCTTGTTTTATATTTCAATTAAAGCTTCCTTCTTCCTGTATGTTATATGCAGAAACTGTCTCAGTTCCACTTTAAAAAAAAATATTATGTTTATTACTCTCGTGTTATGATATTTACTTTACCTACATAACAGCATTTGGACTATTATCATGAATAAATGAGACACACGATACCTTTTCTCCCTCAAAGTGCTCTTGTTCTATTTTTAGGAAAGAAGACATTTCCAACATCTCTTGCCTCCACATGTAGACTATGCTGTTTATTGTAGATAATATCTCCCTGATGATGTATTAGCTTCTCTGTTTTCTTGTCTGAAAATGCTGTGCTTGAGACTTTTTCATTTACACAGCTGCCTTTCTTTGAAGTTGCTATACCTTCTTATCCTTCATTGAGATGGTCTGTGAATAAGTCCCAAATCTGATATTTAATTTTTCATGTCTCCCCTAATGTTTATGCGATGCTGCCTGTATGCATGTCACTGGTTTTATCCCAAAATGTCTAAATTGTTTGTGAACAGAATGAATTCCTAGACATGTGATTTAGAATAGCTTTAGCATTGCCACCTGGGTGGCTCTGAAATTAAATTTCAGAACACTTGTGCTGGTTGTTCTTTAGGACTGTGTTGGCTTGAGCTGCCTGGTCTCCAGTCTAATTCCTTCCATATTGTTGGCATTAGAAATAATTTTGAATGGGAGAGATACATACTTATCGGTATCAAAGTCACATTCTTATGCAAGACTGTGGCTGCTTTCTGTTCGTCCCCTTAATTTTTCAATTATTATGTTATTTCATAAAAAATTAACCAATCATTTTTTGGCCAAAAATATTTGCTTGCACATTTCTGGAAGATGCTATCTTAGAAGAATTCTTGCTGTTTAGGGGCAATTGTTTAGGACTTAATCTTGTACATTTTTTCTTCACCTATAAATTACTTCATTTTGGAACCTTTTGAATATCCCTGTGATCTCATATTGGTTCCTACTTGGGAACAGTATTATTCCATTCCATGGGAACAAATCTAGTAGCAAAATTTGCCATAGATTATTATCTGATGTCTTCTGTTAACTGGTTTCAAAATTCGTCTTAGATTTTACTGTACCTGTAGTTATTGCTTGTTATCTGACATATGCCATCCATTAGAAGAGAGATTTCTTAGAAAACAGAAAGATCAGATGTTAAAAATATTCCTTTTAAGCATTTCTCTATGTTGACAGAATTTTACAACAGTGATAGATTTTGTGGGGTTTTATTCACTGTAACTCTCATTGCTTTCATTATTGGTTTTATTTTCATAGGATTTATATTTCACTGGGGTATCTCTGCATCTAGCACCATCCATGAGGGGCTGAGTTGTGAATTATTATTCATTTTTCTGTGCACGCCAACGTGTGTGTTACCTTTTATTAATGTGATGCTGTTTCCTACAATGCTTATGAAGAGAGCTTGGTTTGTGGTTCTCAGTCCGAGGTCCTGTCCAGGATAGAAACTGCTGCTGTATTATCTTAGCCCTGTATAAACTATCTATGACCAGCTGTTAAATACAATCTATTCAAATTAATTTCAAGTTTCATAGTTTGTCATAAGGAAAAAAAAAAAATCACCCATCTCTTATTTTACTTGTGAGTGCTAAGCATCCATGATGATAGAGAAGCGCTTCTGGAGAGCTCTGTGACCTTGGCAAACAACACTTCAAAGAAGGTGTCACCTTCACTACATGTGACACTTCATGGCAAAATCAGGTCCATGGTTTGTGCATCTTTTCTGGTATTCTTTTCTCTTGCTCAGCCCTATGTGTATAGATGTTGTATCTAAAGTCTTCGGTGATCTGCCACAGGGTTTTTTTAGCAATCAGTTACAGGGTTTGGTTTTCTGCTTAGAGGTCGATGGTGCACATCTGTTGTCTCACAAAAGAAGTTTGCAGCTCTGCTTTGTACACAAGCATGGATATTTCCTCTAGTCAGCGACATCTATCCATTTATAGCTGATTAATTATGGAAGCTGAACACAGCTTCTGCAGCAATCTTTGTTAATGTCAGTGAGATGTAGTGGTTAGAGAAGAAAGAAGCATTTCTTCTTTTTCTTTTCCAAACCAAACTAAAGGTTTTTCCAGCTTGCTGTTGTACATATCTGCAAGCTGTTCAGTCACCTGTGTGTACCCAAGTGATCTTGACTCCTGCTGCATGGTATCCTTACAGTCCAGCTGTTCAGAAACAGCTCAGACCACAGTTTCTTTGATGTATACTATGCATGGACTTTTCCAAAAGGCTCTGCAAAGAGTCCAAGGAACGAATGGGTACAGAGGCATCTCTTCTTCCATATCCATAGTTGAGATCATGCTCAGCCCACTGTGGAGTCCCTGGGCAATACATGGTGAAATCCAAGGCCCTTGACACTTCCCTCTCTAGCTAAAGAGACTTCAGGCGTCTGGTGACAGCACACTGGTGTACTTTGGCTTGCACTGCAAAAATAAGTATATAAATGGTATCAGTAACACAATCTAGGTTGTAGCAAAACACAAAGGAATTTTTATTTTACCTGTTATGAGGATCTAAGCCATTTAACAAATTGTTCAACCTCACACCATTAATTTTTACAGTCTCCATTGCCTCTGTTATTTGTATATTGCTAATTCTATCGTTGCGTTGTACACCACTCCACAACTACTGCTCCAGACCCTGCGATTCTGAGAACAGATGCAGAATCAAGCCTTGCTCCTGCCAAGCTTTCTAAAAACAGCTCATCCCAAGATCTTCACTGTGCTGGCACTAGCTCTGCAGAGGCAGGGACAGAGATGGCAGGATTTATTAAAGTGTGAGCTCATTCCCTTTGCTTTCTAGCAGTGGCATACAAACCAATCCATGTTGCTTTGGGAAAGTGAGAATACATCAGCCTGAACATATGTTTTGCTTTTTTCCCTAGTGAAAAGCTTTTCCTCTCTGGATATTAGAAAGGTATTTAACAAATCCAGTAGTCTCCTGATGTTTATCCGACCACATGAAAAAAACTGTCTTTTGTCGGTTTTGTGTTTTGTTTTTTGTTTTTTGGTTTTTTTAGAAAAAGGTCTGTGTGGATATTTTCTGGGGTTTTTTGGTAATTTTTATTATATTTAATGAATGTTAAATTTAATGCAAAAATATTTTTAAAATCTATTTGTAAAATGTAAAAGCCAAGAACCACTGAAACAAGGTATTATTTTAACATCTACAAGAAAAATATAATTCATTCCTTCTCTTCCACATCCAAAAATAGATTCTTTGTTATTGCTGCCAGTGCAATTGCTTACAAATCAATCTGAGTTGGGGAGAAAATGGCTACCTCAAACTGAAGCTAGATGCTGCCACCCATAGGCTTGATCCACGCTCTGCTTTCATTTAATGCTAGTTTAACTATACTTTTTCTGAAACCTGTCCAAACTAAACCATATAACTCTCAGTTGGGATGTGCTGTATGAAGGATTTATAAGAATGTCTATAATGCTGCAGCTGCATCCACACAGAAAATTAATAATGATGAACTCAGTCATTTTCTAAGGCATTTGAGTTAGGCAGCAAAATCATTTTTAGGCCAACCTTTGCACCAAGACTGAAATCAGGTGCCCAGGAGGACCCAGGTATGGCAGCTGCTCTGTCTGCTCCATTGCTGTGACAATACTTGTGTTAAAAACCTCTCTTCCTCCCTCCAATTTTAGAAACTGGTTAAAAAAAAAAACCAAAACAAACAAGTTAGCAGAAAATGGGTGGTCAGCCTGGAGGGGATTATCTAGGTTGATAACAATGTATTAAGCTTTGTGGTTCTCATTAAGATTAATGAGGATCATGGGAAAACAAATTCATTCCTGAAACTGTTGTGGTATTCTCAGCTCAGCTCTGTGTCTTGAATGAATCAAAATATGTCATAAGGGCTCATTTCCTTATATGAGGGAATTTAGATGGGAAAGCTTCACTTCTCCCAGCGTGAGAGTGCTGGCCTGGCCTCTCAGCGGAGCTCCATTCACCTATGCTCTGCACAGGCTGTAGAGGTTATAGATCCTGCCTGTGTGAAGAGTGAGGGATTTATTTATGTCATTATCACGCTGAATATTTGTTACCCTTGGCTCTTGCGTTCCTGCCGAGGGCCATGTTTTATAGCTGTGGGTTCTGCTAGCTCACAAATAAAGGTCTGCAGTATAAACACTGGTACAGCAGTAGAATGCTGTGCAGGTGCAGTTTCTGGCACCCTGCAGCGTGTGAAGTATAGAGTTTGGTTGCTCTCTCTTGATTGTCTTCATAGCAAAATAGGAGTTTGGTAACAAATTAGATTATTCTGGGCTCTCTCCCTGGAAAATGTCTTCATTTCCAGAATGTGTTAATCTAGGAAATAATTACTGCTGCTTTTCTTGTTGCCTACTAGCCAATTATGCCTGCTTAAGACGTAGCTGAAATAAATTAGAAGAGATATAAGCCAAGATTTTGTGGTTGTCTGAACTGAGGACAGGAATGTGCATCTGATCACTTGTTCCTTTTGATTCTGTAATTTATGTTTGGGAATTGAAGTAGTGAAGGAATCTATCCACTTATTTCTGGCTGGGGGAGAAATACCCCTGTTTTTCTATGGAAGGTGTAAAAAGAGCGTTTACACCTAGTAGGAGTAATTTTACCCACAGACTGTGCTTTTTGTAAGCCCCTCCCTGAAGCTTTTAGAAAGAAAGGTACTTGCAGGATATTCTTGTCCAACTTGGTTTACCTGCTTTCCTTCCACCTGACAGAGAAGCAGTGGGTCTGTCGCTGTGATTCAGACTACAGCTCAGCCAAATGTGTCCCCTACTGTAAGTCTCCTGTAAATTCCTAGCCCCCCAGGGTTTCCTTGTCTTCGCCAGCTTTCTCTGCTTTCCCCTGGTAGGAAATGCATGCTGCGGGACAGGCTGAGTGGCTGAGCAGTAGCCCAGCAGGCTCAGCTGGAGGAGTAGAACTTACTTACCACATCCCACTGATCGATGGTGAGGCTCACCTGTGCTCTTTTGTAGCGTTCAGCTCCCTGATATCACAGTCAGCAGAAACATGGAGTCCCCATAGAGATTGCATCGATTTTGGTTGAATCTATCTTAAGCTTCAGGACTGACTGGAAGGGACCGAGAAGGGTTGTTATGCTGAATAAGAGAACAGCTGCATTGGTTTTGGACTCAGACTTCTTATGTGGTTTTATCTTACCTTGCCGATGTCGTGAAACCTCAGGTACCCCTGCTGAGGCCTGGCACTCACTTTAACTCATGGCACATGTTTCAGGTTCCCTCTTGTCACCTTCTCAGGTATGAGACTTGGCAATCCAGGACTTCACCTAATTCCCTTGTCTTTAGCCCCAATACAAATGTCACTCTGCAGGAATTTCTCTTGTTTTCAGTGGACTTATCCAGTTCAGCTATCATATAATTTTCCTGGTCCATATTATGTCACTGAGCTATTACTTCGTCAGTTGTATCTGTAGCATGCAAATAGCTTAATGGACTGATGACGTTAGAGTCCTGAGAGCAAATTCTCAACTTCTTAGTGAATCAGAAAAGAGCTTGGTAAATGTGCATTTAATAGTAGGATGTTTTGAAAGGGATGCAACGGCCGAGTGCCCATGATGAAAGTTAGAGGAAATACTTATGAGCGAGAAAAGTATTGTAGATCTTGTTTCCATCTTCATTAGATACTCTCACCTTGCATGCTGAAGCTTCTTGGTAGAAGGAAGGAGGAGAGAGTTCTCTGCCTTGCTTGGCTGCTGTATTTGGCAGCTAACATCAGGAGAGACAATGAACATGTGGCTTAGTTGCCCAATGAAAGCAGGTATTCAGACTGTCGGAAACTCTAGTTGCCTTTGTCTCAGTAAATTCCAGGATCTGCTACTTCTGTGACATTCTCATCAACTAAAAAATACAGTTTAAAAAAAAAAAAGAAAGAAACCTTTCTGGTCAAAGCAGAGTTACTTAAAAATATGTATACTGGAAAGCTTGGGAATTTGGAACATGGATCAGAAATTCTGGCAGAGAGATTTACTTCAAAATTAGAGTTACTCTGAGAAGTTTGTATAGCAACGAGTGTGATGTCTAAAGGGCAACTTAAAAATCAATGGAGTAATATTACTACTAATTAATCAGGATTGGTATTTGTCTGCTAATCTGATAGTACTTTCTCTGCCAGTACAAATAATCTGTGTCTGGAGTTTCTGGGCTCAGTATAAGCACAATGGCATTGTTGACCTGGGTTCTATTTCAACGGCAACTATGCCTCTTGTTTAAAAGTGGAAAAGGGAGAAGTATATCGATTTCTTCTACATAAGGAGTTGAATTCCAGAAGTGTTAATCCCTTTAATATTGAAATGTGTTTCATGTGTTTTTGCATGTACACGATGGATAACAAAGAGGGAGAAGGGAATTTATCTTTACTTAAATAATTACTCCTAATTATTTACAATATAACAGACAATCAACTAAATAGCTTTGTTTCTCTCCTGCAGCCTCCTCCTCAGATATATGATAAACAGCTGGATGAAAGGGAACATACAATTGAGGAATGGAAAGGTAATTGCAGTTTAGAATTATATGGGAAGGGTATTTCAGTGGCAAAATGGCCACGTCCCACCGCCAAGTGTGTCTGTGTAAAACTAAAAGAATTCCTTTGACGTGAAGAATTGACACTAGCCCTATGAACTGGTGCTTCGGTAGCAAAAATATAAGAAATGTCCTGAGGACTATCATTATCTACACAGGTTAATGTTAACACAGGAGGTGTATATTCCAGTGCTTCATTGAAATCTAAGAATATAATCTGGAGAACAGAATACTGTTCAGCAGGATGATGCATCAGAATTTTACCCACAGTAAAAAGCACTGCATTACTGTGCTACTTCATTTCTAGATAGTGCAGCATTAACCAATTCCTGTGTTCTAGTTTAACCCTATTTTATCAATTCAGCTCCAAAAAGAGATTATAGGAGAGGAGGGGAATGGAAGAGAGAGGTCTTAGGTGAGTAGAGCTGTCAGACTCATGAAGACAAGGTAGGGCAGACCTAGGGAGCTCATGGGAGGGCTATGACACTGTTCCTGACCACAGGCACTTGTTCCTGTTTGTAACTGTTGCAATTCTCTCTTCCAGAACTCATCTACAAAGAAGTAATGAATTCTGAAGAAAAGACTAAAAATGGCGTAGTAAAAGGACAGCCTTCTCCTTCAGGTACTCAGCCCCATTGAATAACTTTGATGTGTTTTCTGTACTGACAAAAAGAGAATGGAGATAGCTGAAGCACTTGGGCTACACTTGCAGTTATGTAGACCAATTAAGAAGTTTTTATGAAATCCAGTGCTTCTAATGGGTTGATCTTGATTAATTGCGCTCCACTTTCATGTTAATACTTAAAAATTGGTCTGCTTGCTATTTGAGATATAGTTATCCTGGTATTTTCTATGGAAAGATCTGTGGTTACAGATTATATTCCTGTGGGTGGGGAGGCTTATCTCACACTATTATTATTATTATACTGCTTATGGATGGATAAATGAACTAATACTCTGCTAGTTGATATAAGCAAAATTGGTAATGTTAGCACGTATCCATCTGTTGGACACGTGACACTGCACCCCCCCATGTAAGCATCTGGTACCTACTCTGGTAGTTTATCCTTTCAGAGTCTGATAACATTAGAACAGCTTGCTGACAAGCTTGGTTGACACTTCGATGAGAAGGGAAAGTTGTCTTCAAATACAGATTCTTAAAGTCCTGTCAAAAAAATCACAACTAAATTTTATCTGAGGAAAATTCACATCAGCAGTCTTTTCACAGAAATGCAGACTGTGACTGCCAGTACACAGAAATACATATTTGTGAAGGTACACTTTCACTGGCAGACTTGAAGTGCCCAGATTTTGAGCACAGTGTTCCAGTAGCGTTTATGGGTAAAACTACCTTCTGCAGAGCTTTTCCTCAAAGGAAAATCATTTAATTCAGTTTCCCTGCATATTTTCAGAGAGATATTTTTTTTTCATTCTCATTTTTCACTTGCTGCTGAGCTAACTTAATGTTAGAACAAGAATGCATCATTAGTAACTGACAGGACAAGGGGAAACATGGCAACAATGGAGGAAGTTAACAGAGTGCTAGATGATAATATTAGAGCACTAGCACTGCACCTGGATTTTGACATCGATGAAGTAAGATATTTAAAACAATCCATTGTGTTCTTGCTGAGTAGCAAACAAAGTATAGGACTTGCAGATTTAATTTACCAAACTACTGTACCATCACTGAAAAGAAATCTAGGGCTCTGACAAGTATCTGATAAATCCTCATTCTTAAATCTCTCTTCCCTACAGAATGATGGTTGCAGTCTGATTTATGATCAAGAAACATTGTAGTTGCTGGTTTCAGGAATTAACTACCCAGGGACTTTTTTATGTATTCCATTTTCTGTTTTCCCTATGTGGAAGGTTTTTATTGTTTATGTAAAACATTTCTGAACATAAAAAATTGCCATTTCTTACCTGTCTTTCTTTTACTGTTCCCCTTTGACTGTTTTTGGATTGTTAGGCACCAACAAGTATAGCAACTATTTAAAAATTGCTCTGAGATGAGGCTGTTTTATGAAACACTAGATTTCCTGTTTTTCATCACTTTGTGTGCCTGACTTAATTTTTTTCAACAAAATGAAATACTGAAAGAATGAGGTGAAACGAGTCACCAGTTCTGAGCATAAGGGAAATGAGGGAGACTCTACACACATATTGCTTGTTGGTCGGTGCTCTTGGCAAGAATTCAGAAGGCTAAGATTTGGCGCTCTATCAATAATCATAGCAAGCAAGCTGGAGGTGAGTTTCTGTGATTACTTGATCAGAGCTTTTGAGGAGACAGCTGAAGTTGACAGCACCAAGGATAATAGTTGCCCATTGATAGTGCAGGCTATTTAGAGTGCCTGTGTATCAGGGTGTCAGTCACTTAGTGCTTCCTCTTGTCCTGTGAAGAATTAGTTAATACAACATACAAGCTTGAAATATGGGGCTTGGGGGGAACCTCAAGTGCCCCTCGTGCTCATGTCCAACGAACAAAATCAACTGTGTCTAAAACTGCAACACATACTTCTGCTGCCTGTTCCAAAAAAACTCTGTAGGCTACCTTGTTTATTTTCAAAAAGCTTCTTGTATTGTCTTGCCTAAATCTTTTTTTTGCTGCAGTTTAACTCTGTTATTTCTTGTCCTATCTCCAGAGAACGTGAACAGTTTCCTCCATTTTTCTTTCTGGCAGCTTTTAGCTCACATAAATTCTATTATTGCATCCCTAATCAGTCTTCCTTCCTTTGAACTTCACTACTTGCATCTTTCAATCTTTCAAATTTAATGCTTTTCTCTACACTACATCTAGTTGACTTCTATCTTTCATAGATCACAGTGTCCAAACCTATCTGCTTAAGGCACTAGAAGTGCTGCATTGAGTGGAAAGATTTGCGTGTAGGTGTGTATATATGTTACATAAATATGTAAGCAACATGTGCAAACAACATATGCATGTCCACATGCACACATAAACATTGAATTTAATGGTAGTTTTTGCTTTTCTATTCTTTCTATGTCACAGAATTGCTAAACGGTTCTGTTTTATTTATAAATTCAGATGCTGTACCTGTTACTGACATGCTCACTATTCAAAGGGTCTATGCCATATCATTACTTGGCTGGGAGAATAGTCATTAGAATTAAATGTTTTCTCAGTGGAACTCAGTCACAACAATACATGTGAGAAATAGCCACTAAATTTAATCAACCTTCAGGATTGTTGACTAATTCACACCCTTATAACATGAAGATATATACCTTTTATACACCTATATCCTCTCCAAAATACACATATATATATATGTGGCTATCACACATGCATATGTGCATCTTCTGTTGAGGTCTCCTTCTGGGTTCCACAGAAGATGTATTATTTATTTTAAATTACTCGCTTTACCAAGAAGTGCAGTAGAACTTTTCACTAGCAGTCTCAGGACTCTTCTGCTCTCTCATTTCTGATGCAGAGAAGCAAAGGATATAAACTGTTTTATGCAAAGATATGGGAGGAATTTACCAATACTGTTTTCTATTTGGTTAATGCATTAAAAAAAGCATTTCTGACTGGTATTATCAAACAGCAGGTATTTCCATTAAATAAAAAATTTAATACAAGGCTGTAGATTATTTAGAATTAAACTTAAGTTCTGTCCAAAGTAAATAATCTTGCTGCTATTTTCAGATTTCCTCTGCTCTGACACTGCATACTATCTAACCTCCTCTCACACTCTCCCTTAGTCTTCACTACCTAGCTATAGTTTCATACCTAACATTTTCAACTGTCTTCTCATATCTGGATACTGAATATAGTAAATAACGCTGATCTTAGTGCAGCTTATTCTTAGCAGTTCCCTTTCTTGCTGAAAATTACCCTTTTACTCTTCCCTTCCTGCCTTTTAGTTGCTGTCTGATTTGGTCAATTTTGTTGCTATCACCCAAGAACTACTGGACACCTTTAGTAGCCCTCTTCCGTCATGTGCAGAGCCTAAAATAAGCAGCTGATGGACTTGCCAAGCATTGCGACATTGAATATCAAGAGTTACTAATTACACGATTTATGAGAAGCTGAGCAAATCCCCAAGACAGACATAAGGCTTTTTTTGGAAACAGCAAAAGCTGCAGTTCTCCTTTCAGTTTTCCCCCCCACATCTGTACCACTTTGCAGCTGAAGTCTTAAAGGCGCTTCTATAGGTGCTAATTAAATAGGGCTTCACAGGAGCCCTCTGAGGAAGGGCAGGGAAACTGATGTGTGGCTTAAAAGAGTAGCTGTCAAGTCAATGGCAGAGCCAGGAACAGATCCTAGGAGCTGTTTCTCACCTGCTCTAACCTTTTGCTCTTTTCCTCGACCCTACAGCCAGTGAGAAGCTTACTCCCAAACAGCAAATTCATAAATAGGGCTCTTTTTCTCTTTTGACTGCACCTCTGTCATTTCTGCACTGTTTCACCTGGCACCCATCCCTTCAGGCACAAGCTGTTGTAGCACCAGGCAGGTGCTGAGCATAGCAAATGAAGCATTACTTATTGACTAGGACAGCTTTTGGTTGGGTTTCTGAGTGTTGCTGCATAAGTGCTGCTTTGTGCTTCTGTCATTTAGGTTTGGTGTGGTTTCATTTGGTTTTGTGGGTATTTTGTGAGTCTGGGTGCTTTGGGACTGCAAAAGTAACTATCAATCAGGTCTGTGTGTCGTGTCACGTGGAATTGTGCTGAAAGCTAGGAATAACCATAAAAATGCACTTTCCAGAAACTTATGGGCTGAGTTGATACTTGCTGAAATGAACATAGCAGGGTTTATTGAATTCAGTGGTGCCGAATCACACAGAGTGTACCAAAATCTTCACCTATACAATTTCTGCAGCTATTTCTTCAGTTATTTTGCCTGGCTAAGTTGATCGCACATTCATCAAAGAAAGCTGCACAGCAACAGTTTGAACAAAAGTTGATTGAACCTATTGGAATTCTTTCCATTTGATTCCTGGGACAGTATCCGTGACTTAATGGCAGGCTTCTGTCCAGCACTGTAAACATTTAGAAAGGTAATATATTGTTTAGTCATTAATATCATTAAATTCAGTCATATTTTGACTATATCTAAATGCATTTGTCTTGACTGATTAGTATTTTCATAAAATGCCATATGGTTTAATAACATGTAAACATGAAGTAACAGCACTGTACTGCGTGATTACTGATCAATATGAATGAGGTACGTGTAAATAACTCTTAGAAAAACAAATCTTCTGTCAGAAAAGATGGATGATTGCTGTCTGCAGTCACCAGTGAGACGTCACTGAGATTGTTCTGTCTTTTTGCAGAATTTACAAAATTAACTATTTTATTTTCCAAATGTATCAGGAGAGTAAACTAATTTAAGGGTTCTTCTGATGCCAGAATAGCTTTGTACTACTACAACAGCAGAAAGCAGTTCCCATTTGGAGCTCTGAACATGAGCATATCTGTCTCTGTATTGCACATATTTATAGTGGATGTGTATAAAGGGAAGAAAAAGTTGAGGAAAATAGAAGAGTGGTTGGAGGTATGGTATGGTGGCTTGTTTTCTCAAAGTAAGGTTTTCATTGCAAACTGGAAAGTGACAGAAATCTCCTTTTGCCCATAGCATCATATATTTTGCCTAGGCTGTATAGATGGCTATTAATTTCTGTATGAAGAATATATGAGTTTTGTAATTTTAGTAGGTGTGTTTTATTAGGTGTGTTCTCTTGCTTTTCAAGGCAATAGATGTTAACTTCTGTCCATTTCAAGGAAATGAAAATCTGTAAAAGTCAGCCAAGAAAACTTTTTGGCCATGAGAATGAAACAGCATCTATCTGCAGAACAAAGATCTATGTCACGGTGACTAGCTATTTCCAGCTGTGCAATATCATGCAAAATCACATATTTTATTGTCATGAATATTTAATGAAAATTAATGTATCCCTCTCAAACTGCAGACAGAGTTAATTTTGGTGGAAAGAGGACAACAAAACATTGCCTGAAAGTTCAGTGGAAAAAAATACCAATCAAACTGTTGTTTGCTACTCTGAGAACTTAAGTATGAGCTGAGGTTAATGGGCAGACTGATGGTAGAGCAGTCATAGGTGCACAATAAATACATTCTTCACATGGCTCTGTATTTATCACACCATTATCTACATTTATAGGGCAGATAATTTCTGATAGTATTCAGGGATGTGATAAATGTTCAGTCACGTTAATGATAATCTCATGAAGGTACATTCTTCGTTTCACAAAGTCAAAGTGATTTTTTGGATAATACCTGGTAGTATTGTCACTTTACAGAGGACAGGTAAAGTTGGATGCACAAAAATACTGTCACAACTGAAATCCTGGGCTTAGTCACCTAGTCCTTAACTAAGAGGAAGAAACCAGCCTTGCCTCCCCCACAGCCATCTTCTCTGTATTGCCACTAGGCGATTTGATGCCACCCATTCTACCAAACTACCTACAAGAAAACTGGGATTTTATGACACAGTATGGAGGATTGGGTTGGTTTTTTTAATCATCTTGTTGGTGCCTGTGTGATCCTAGCAGGCATCTGATTGTTGGGTGTTTTGTAACTCTAAGAAGGCTAGAAAGAAATGGAGTGATAGACACATGAGCTATACCTCTTCAAAACAGACTGTTGAGGGAGAGAATTTCCTGGTAAAATATTTAATATTATCCAATGTCTAAAGTTTGTATGGCCCATTTTCTGCTAATGTTTGCCATTGTTTAAAATGGTCTGTGTACTTACATGCCTGTTGCCACAGGGTAAGTATCCTTTGCTTTTTAAACTGTGAGAAGTTCTGGGGTTTCAGGTTTAATCACGTTGGTGTTCATTTTCGTAGCACAGGTGCAGCAGTGAACAGCAGTGAAAGCCTTCCTCCATCCTCATCTGTCAATGACATCTCATCCATGTCCACGGATCAAACACTGGCGTCTGACACGGACAGCAGCCTGGAAGCTTCTGCGGGACCCCTCGGTTGTTGCAGGTGACTAGCCGCCTGCCTGCGAAACCCAGCGTTCTTCAGAGGATGATGTAATTTAGGAGGAAAAATTAACAGGAGTTAAGAGATGAAAAGGAAGAGAAATAAAATACAAAGATTTAAACGAAACAAACAAAAAAATCTTTTCAGCCTGCTTCTCCTACAGAGTTATGTAATGCAGCTAAGCTCAAGTGTATATTTAACTTATAGTTGCTCTGCTTAGGTCTTCTTCCAATGATGCTTACTGGGGGAAAAAAAAAAGGAACTGAAAAATCCTTCCCCCCCCCCCCCCCCCCCCCCCCCCCATAAGATGTAAAATTAATGGCTGCAAAACCAGCAACCTGCAATCGTCCTTTTCACACTGGCATGACAAGGTGTGCAGTAGCCACTCTCAAACATACGAGTGTGTATCTGCCTTCACTCTCTGTTCTGTCATCTTCTGCCCAGCGAGGCAGACAGGGATATACATGCATTTTTCTTCATATACGAATAGCACATACACACACGTGCCAATAGAATTCTGGCAGTGTATGCAGCTGTGTGCCTATAGGAACACGCACATCTGCATACGTACTTAGTGTGCACTCCACAACTAAATGGCCCATTTTAGGTGAACTGCATAACTACATATGTGACATTACCAGTATATATTCTATTTGTTTGTTCATTGATGAGGTTGCATATCTTGTATGAGGATTTGTGGAAGTGTAAATAACCACATTGAACTGTGGCTCCCTCAGACACTTGAAGATGTAGCACCAAAATTTCTGCTGAGAGTTGTATATATATTTTGAAATAATAACCAGTTTGTATTGAAAGAAGAAGCCACAGAGCTTCATAGAAAAATGTTTGTTTGTGAATGTTAAGACTTGTTGTTCTGATTTTTAGAGCAGATATGCCAAGCTAAGACCAGGTTAGAAGGAAGCACATGTATCTTTGCAAGCTACAGGGAACAAGAATGAAGGTTTTTTATGCATGTCTAAGCCCAGAAAGATTTATCTCAGTAAGCAACTTTTCCTGTCAATGTTAAGTGAGTTATCATTTTAGTTCATAGATAGGCTCGCTATTATGAATTACATGTATGCCTGTATGTTAGGGGGTATGACAGTGTTGGGGAACGGCAGATTATGATCAAAAGGACATGCAACAACTTGTTTTTATTTTACATCTAGATCTTTACTAAGTTAAATAGAGAAAGAATATTTGTGGCCCACTCCCTCTCAGTGTATGTTTGTGGCTTAGAGGTTGTTTTTCCTTTAAATCATTCCCTTGCAGGGATCTCTGCTACTAACAGAACAGGCCTTCTCTGGGTGCTTTTGGCTGTTCATTTGCTCGTGACAAATCATCTGACTCCCCAGGAAGTTTTATCAGCTGTGTTACATGGAAAAGAACCACAGAGTGCATGGGTCTAGTATTCCTATATTCTAAGTAATAGCAGAGGATATCAATCAGCTAGTGCGCTGGGCTGAAAGGGTCGCAATCAGGGGTCTTAGGCAGTTTTGACAAGTTCCAAAGAACCCAACAGTGACTAAAGATCGAATCGATTTTATCAGGTAATAATACGCAGGATTCCCCGTGGTAAGTTACAGCAAATGTTTTACCAGAGAATGGCAAAACTCCACACAGAATTTCAGAACAACTGCATATTTTTCCAGCCAAAACAGCAATTAGCATTTTCCACTGCAAGGTCATCATTACCTGCGTTGGAAATTAACTAAAATCTGAGTCATGTCTCCTCTTACCAAAGTGTTCCATGTAAACTGAAAGGAGCTAAATCATACTCTAATGCTTTCCCAAATGTCAAAGAGAGAAACTGTTTAGAATATATTACCGGATATTTTAAATTCACTAATTCTTATGTATTCAAAATTCTACCAAAACAGGACTGTTCTATTAGGTGGCTTACAAGCCTGCCATTCTGTGGTAGGAAAAAAGATTGAGTATCAAGTCAGATTTTGTTCAAAGGGAAGAAAGCAAAGAAAAAAACTTCTTTCCAGGGTGGGGAGGAGGGGAGATAAAAATTAAGTGGATATAAAATAATTTCAGAGTTGGTAGGTCTGAGCTGTCTCATATTTGCTGTAGGAAATGTTGGGGTTTTTTTCCCAGGTATATTTTTGGTAGATTTTTATGGAAATTTTTTTGAGAATAAAATTAGGTCGATAATGTTCTAAAAACTCAGAGCAGTAATTGTAAAAGCAATAATTTACTACTGCTAAAAATATTTAGCAATATTCTCTCTTAAGCCATGAAACATCAAGTCATTGTTGAGTGATGTAACTCTCACTTCAAAGCCAATGATCATAAAAGTACTGAAAGGTAAACAGCAATGCTCTATAGATATGAAGGCAATAACACCAAGGGTGACTTCTTAGCAATAATGAAATGTATCACCTCCAGATTTAATTCACCATAGATACATATTAATAATATTCAGGTAACTAGTATCTGCTTTACATTCCTTTATGTGCACCATATTTAAACAAAACAAAAAACGTGTCTCAAAGAGGTAAAGCTGTATGTAAGAGAAACTGCAAAAATACCACAAACATAGACTGTAGAAACTTGGAATAACCACAGTTCATTACCAGTGATATTATGGAGATGTGGCATAGGCAATAGCAGAGAAGCCATTTATAGTAGATGGATGCTTACAGATCTCCCGTGTTTCATCTATCGAACCCAAAAAATGTGCTCTTAGTCCCATGGTATATATCAGTCTTGTTTGGGTTCATGAGTGCTGGGTGGAGAACCAGTCACCATAGAAGATGCCCTAGTGATCGGCGCTAAATGAACCCACAACACAGAAGTTATATAGCTTTATTCCCAGAAGCCCTGATTCCGCTAAGCACCAGTGCGTATACAAACATTTAATGGAGACTATAGGGATGCATTAACTAGCATGTGCTTTTGTCCTTTGCTCAGCAGTGATCGACATCAGCATGTGCTTAAGTGCCTTGCTGAAATGGGGCCTAAAAGAATTACTGCATCTCTTTTTGTCCTCAAATTAGTAAGTCTCCTTTATGAGAAGCTCTTTCTGGGGGAGGAGATTTGGGGCTGTCCACATTGGACACTAGAAAAAAGCCATCAATGAAGAAAAGCAATAGTTCTTTACAATTCTGGTCCTTGTATGTCCAAACTGAAGTAGCGACCATCGAACATTTGCTTTGTGTCAGGAAGTTGGTGCTGTCAGCTGATAACTTACAAGAATGCATGTACTCTTGAATAAAAGATTGCAGTGATGATGTTCTGTAGCTATGTTAAGGTAAACAAAATTTTTCTTTCAGATTCTAGAAGTTTTGATACCCTTCTCTTCAAGTCTATTCCCCTTTATTCCAGTATTCTGTTCAGTTTGATAATGATAGATGCTTTTCTTATTTTTCTTGCCAGCGATCTTTTAAATCTACCTCTGTTTAAAATGTTGCTAAATAGTACTTGAGTAACACTTTTCACTTCATTCTCTGAGGTTTGCTGTTGTAAGCATAATTGCCACCACTGTAGGAGATTGGGAAGCCAGAGATTTATGACAGATGTTCCAAGATATTTAGGCACTAAAGGGGCAATCAGAGAGCCTATGCCAGAAGTGGTATATCTTCCATCAGCATGAATGGCAGCTGAACACCTTGGTATTTTTGAAATATGCCTAAAAGCCTGTTGGTATCTTAAGTGCCTGAATGCCCGAAGAAATTCTGTCCCAAGTGACTTACTTAAGCCATGTAGATAGCCATCAGCAGGGTGAGGAAAATGGCAGAAGCATCTTAACTATCAGTGGCTGCTCAGAGCACTAGCTGCAAAAAACAGCATTGAGAAGGTAGAGAGGAAAGTTGCTGGAAAACATTCCTGCTTTATTTTCAGATGGAGTACTTCTGGATAGTATGAGAAACTAAAAAAAAAAAAAAAGTCAGAATTGCTCTTAAAAGACCCTTCCTCCATTTTCCTTCTCACTGATGAGTTTAAATGAGGATGAGGTATTGATTTACTTCAAGTTGATGCAAGGTTATGCATGTTTTCAATCCAAAATTTTCTGTAATTTTTGAAATCAGTCTTCAAATACTGACTTGGTAGCTGGAATAGTATCTTGTGAGTTTTGACTATATTCCATTAAAATGCAATAGATCTTTAGAGTTCAGATATTTGAGTTGGTCACACACTGATTTATGCGAATCGCATTGTGCTTGATAATCCTCCCATACTATCTAGAATTCCATGGCACAGATAGATTCAGGAACCTTAGCAAGCTTGCATTATATAAAGCGGAGCTGAAAATGGAGTGCAAGTATGGTAATGTGTCAAAAATTAAAAAAAAAAAGCTACAGAAAGCCTGATCAGGTACTTCCCTAATGCACTGATGGTTTTCCTCTGGAAATCACCAGTTCCTGCATGATACTGGCCTCCAGAGATTACACAAGTCAGATGATCATGTCACTGTATCACTCTTCTAAACTTAAAACCAAGAATAGATTCATATATATGGTTTTATCTTCATATATATTGCTTTACTTTCAAGCTTTGGGCTAACGATACTGAAGAAATTAGACTTGTTGCAGTGCCTTAAGGAAGTTTTCCAAAGTAGTGCTACTTAACTGATTTGGATTGTATTCTAATGTTTGTCAGCGAGCACCAGTGATTTCTTTTCCACCAACATATTTTCTCATGAAAAATATGCTAATAGTCAATTTTAGAACTGCCTGAGAGAGTCAGTTTCAGCAAATCTCCCAAATTTTTTATTAAAAAAAGGAAAAATGTGTTTTGAGTATCCTGAAATCATTGTAAAATGCAATTGGAATATTTTAATTCAAAATAACTTTTAATAGCCAACGTTAGGTTGTTTATATTACAAACTGTGCAGTATTTCAAAGGATCAAAAATTATTTTAGTTTCAGATCTATCTATATTTCTTTCTTCATGGTTATTGAGATTTTAAAATTTTGTGTGAATTCAAACATGCAAAAACAAAAAAAAAAGGCATTTTGCAACAAACTCTGTGTGCTTCCAGGGAGAGCAATATGAAAGAAAACCTGCAGGGAAGAATTAGACTTTTCTTTTAATAGTCTGGCAAAAAAGTCTGCGTTAGTGGTTCACTTTAAGTTTAGGCTTTTGTTTTTCTTTGCTTCCATATGTGTGTGTAGGAAAGAGAGGGAGTGCATATGGATGTGATTTTTAGAACCTGTGTTCTATTCATATTTGATCCAAGTTCTCAGTGTGGATAAAGAGTGTAATTGTAACATAATCACACATCTTCAAGAATCTGATGGCTGTGCTTATTTGAACTTCCACCACTTTACAAAGGACACAGTTAACTAATTGCAAGCTCAAGGTGATCTTTTTCACACACACACACAAAGAAAATCATTGTGCAGTAGGTTTGAATATTCCACAAACATGTAATGTCTTAATTAGTGAGATCCTTGGGGGAGGCAGGGGAATGGTGGATGTGTCATCTTCACCAATGAGCTGGAAAACAGACCTGTCCAGTGGAATTTAGTGGAATCTGCTTAGTGTATTAGGAACTTGCCAGTGCGGCCTGATTTTTTTTTCTTTTCTTTTTGTTTTTTTACATTAACTATTGATTGCAAGAGGTGAACTGTTTAACTTAATTTCTGTTCAGGCTCATTGACCCATGGCAAGTTTGAGTTTTAAAGAGGGTTTGATTCGACAAAAGAATGTTGAAAAACTTCAACTGAGGCTAATGGTGCCTTTTTACCTGAGAGCGAAAAGCTGAAAAGCACATCTTGAAGGAAGACACAGTCAATTTGGGAAATAAATGTATGCCTACCATGCTTATCATTTCAGACAGGTAAGCCTGTCTCTTTTGCTAATTTTCACTGAACAGGGCCATTCTTGTCTTCTGGAAAGCAAGATATTTATAATGTAAATAGTTGTATTGTTTTTTTTTTTCCTTCCTCTGTAACTAATATGTAATAATCCAACACACTATTTCTGTTAAATCTTTTACAGTAAGGCCGCTGTATGCCTAAATATGGTTGACCTCTGACCTTTTCCTAAGTCAGTCACATGCTGAAAAGGAGGGTGCTGGAGGTTTCAGTGTACATATAGAATCATGTATATTTAGTAAATTGAGTAAGTGGGACTTATGGCCAGTATACATTAAGCCACAACAGTAACAAAGCTCCAGATCTTAACTAGCAAAAACAACTGTTCACCTTGCCATGTCCATCCTGTACTAAGATCTAAGTTGCACCTGCCTGTAGTTCTGCATGATCAGACTTCAAAGTATAACTAACAAGATCTGTAATGTATCAGTGTTGATAAACGTAGATGTAAAAAAAAAAAAAAAAGAAAAAAGAAAAAACTTGACCAACAAAAGAAAATCAACAACAGCAACAGTTCAGTATCAAGACTGGAAGATGAGACATGTCCAATTTTGTTGCGCAGTTATAGCTGAAAAGAACCAGTGTCAGTCAGCATAAATGGACTGCAGTAGTGACATTTGTTAATGAACCAACCTTATCTCCATATTGTTTTGTTCTTACCCTGTTTTCCTTTGACCATCTGTTGTTCCCTGTGTGTAGTACAGGGGAGAACACGGCCTCATTCATCAGTGTTTTATGGGTCAATGTTGCATCAATGATTTCTGATTTCTGTTCGTTAAGCAATTACTGAACTGAGATGGGAATCTTGTGTTCTCCCATGTGTCAAAAGGAATCCTGTCAGAGCTTCCTCATGAGGATACTCTTCTCACTGCTGTCTTGACTCCTGTCGGTTGAATGACTTTGCAGTGTTCCCAATAATCAGCACAACGCAGCAAACCATATTGATTGAGGGCTTCATTACATGTGTGTTGTGCATCTGTACATTCACAGGGGCTCAAAGTCATGCAGGGACAGGACTCAATTGAAATATGGTATGTACTCTATGCATGACGCCTATATTACACCTTTATGACCTTATAGTGGTAAAACTGCTGATCTTTACAGATGTGGATTTGGACCATCTTTTTTTTGGAAGAAAGTTGTAGTGAACCTCGGTCCTTATCCCACAAACCACTCGCTCCTATCCAGAGCAGCTAAGTGGAAGTTAAAGCGGTGCGAGGGCCTTCTGGGGGGCCATGCACGGGGTGAATTTCATGCTGTTTGAATGTGATCTTGCCAAAAAGCCTGTATGTCTAGCAGGGGAGACTGTGACTGTTCTATAAGGAGTGTTTGTGTTGTTTACTTTAAAACAAGCTTTGCTAATTAAAATAGTGTATTCCGGAGTCCTATTTGAATGGCATGAAGGGTATCAATGAAGAAGATACAAAGTATGCTCGTACAGCTCTCCTGGCTTCTTGTTTCTTTTCCTTCAGCCCTCACTAGGGGACACAGATAAAGCTGTAAACATGTGGAAGTTGCCAGGATTACAAAATCCAGTTAGTGCTCCTTCTGATGTGCTTCATAGGCTTAATCCTGTATACCACCATTCATTTAAGAAGCATTTTCAGCGCTACAGAAGTGTAAAGGGATCTTAATGCATATGAGACTCAGACTTTTTGTCTTTAAGTAGCTTAAGAGTTTATTCCTCTGGTTGACTGCCTAAAAATATTGCGGAAAAAATGACCACATGACTGGACAGAATGAAGAAAAACTGCCAAGCAATAGTGAGCCCCTCTCCCATCTCTTCCCCCATTAAAAAATGTAAGACAAAATCAAGCCAACGACAACAACAAAAAATCCAAAACAAAAAAAATCCCAAACCACCATACCAACTGCAGCTACTATTTGGGGACTGATTTTTCACAAAGTTGAACACACTTCACTCCAAGTGAAAAAAGAAAAAAATGGAGAGAGGTGCTGCCTTTTGGAAAAAATTGCTGTTTTTCTCAATTCTTGCACAAGCTATCTGTGCCCATTATATTTCCAAGCAAGTCAAACCATAATACACAAAGAACATTTTTATGTTAGGATTTATCATGTGTAGAGATGAAAAGAAAAATCACAAACAATGTCGAAACAATTTGAAGGGGGGGAGCTATAGAAAAGAATGAATTAAAGCACCTTGTAAGCACTGTAAAGAAAGACATTCTTACAGTTGTTGGTACTTAAATGCCATTTCAAACATACTGTGCAGAGATGGTACTCTTGCTCTGACTTGCTAAAACAGGACAATTTTTAAGGTCTATTCTTCTCCCAGTTTGTAAATGCAGAGATTGGCTAAGCTACAACATATAATACAAACCTCTGATTTGCAGTGGCTAGGGAATTTTGGCTTTGTAATTCTTACTACAAAATGGGAAGGATAGGGACCAGCTTTTTTGTTTTACTGGGTACCTTTTGAGACAATTCAAGATTCATCTTTTTTTGAGAGGTTTGCCCTTTTCAGGAGTCAGAATTTTTATGACCATATTTCAGTGATTTACACATCATTGAATCCAGATCTGAAGCTGTAACTGTGATTTAGCTTCAAATAACCCAGAGTCCTAAATTCCAGAAAATCTGAAGTTGTATTTGAACGGGATGGGTCTATCTATCTCCTATAATGCTCCTCGGTATTCAATGGAAGTACCTTTTGTAGCAACAGACCAGCCTGGGAATTTTTCTTCAGGCAATGCTCCTCGGTATTCAATGGAAGTACCTTTTGTAGCAACAGACCAGCCTGGGAATTTTTCTTCAGGCAGCTTGCATGATGGCCTAAACATCTCTTGTTTGGTAAGGGGGAGTATGTGTTGCACGCTGATGAGCTGTAGCAAATCAATGGAATTGTCTGTGTTGAAGCAGAGTTGAAGGAAGGAGATCAGAGCGCCTCTGCAAAACTCCCCCTCCCTCTCCGCTTGAGACAAACGAATGGGATGAAGGTCAGTGAACAACCTTTGTGCTCAAACTGACGAACATTCACAAGGGTGTTGTGAGGCCCATTTAAACGTACTGAGACGAGTTCACAGTCCCCTTATCGTATGGCTGTTGTGATCTGCATGTGGGAGTCACTTTCTAGTTTGATGTCAGAGTTGAAGTTTCGCTTCTCCTGTGGAACCCTCTGCTGGAGGCTGTTCAGTTTTGGCTCTGTTTCTCTGTGTGTGCTGATGCTTAGAAAGCAACAATTCTGCAGGCTCCATTCACTGCCCTGTGGCTGGGACTCTCTTCAAGTACATACAGATAAAGACCGAAATGATCTTGCTTTTCAACATGCTCTCCCAAACCCTCTGTTAATGGTATAGCTTGGAGCCTGAATTGCAAATCTGCTGTGCCTACAAGAATTGTTGTGCCTACATGATTATTGGTATAGTGTAAGGAGCCAGGGAGGAAGTTTAGCTGGTTAAATTAATACTGATTTCCTAATGTATTTGTCTTATTTTCAAATGGACTGCTCGGAAGGAGTAAGTGTTGTTTGTCTCCTGATGTTTTCGTATGATGTTCTGTCCACATTCCAGGAGCACTTATATACGGAATAGTAATTAGGGTGCTGGAGAAAATAGTTCTTTTTCTGAATATGTCTATTTAATGGATAGACTGGGGCTTTTGTTAAGTAAGTCCCATTACAGGGAGTGGCTGACTGTTGCTGTCTGGAAGATTTTAGCCTTTCTTGCATCATAAGCCTGGAACTAACAATGGGGGCATTTAACATTTCTCTAGGCTAAATTTGAAATGTGTGAAATTATTCCCACCTCTACTTCACATCTAACATTGGAGAATAAGGAGAATTATCTTTGATTCTTACAAACTCATGAGGCAGAAATTACAAAGTAGCTGCTGCAACCCAGAACAATTAATGGTTTAATGTGTGGATGAGGTAAAAAGCTGTGCAATGACCCCTTCCTGCTGTTAACCCTAGCTAGGTAAAGATGTTTCTGATGTTACAAGACTAAGCTGTGTTAGTGATTAAGAAATTAATGGCAGATACTATGAAAATGTCTTTAAGTCTTGATTTGTCATCAACAAATATTCAGAAAGATTACCTCTCGAATATTTTGTCTTGGAAGATATGTTTATGCCCATGCTTTGCTGGATTTGTCCTCAGCATTCTCTAGAGGGTATTCCTGCTCTTGGAGTAGTCTTACCTTTTCAGTTCAGTTGCCTAATCTTAGAAAGGAAAGGATATGTTTTAAGTGTTCTCATCAGAATGCTAAATCACAGCTAGAATAAATGTTCACTTTTTGGTTTTCTTCTTTTTTATATGAATAATTACCCTAAGTACTTTAATAGCAAAAGTAAAAGTCTTGGAGGTATGTCACCACAGGGTGCTGTTAAATGTGCACACCCCATACTTGTTTTCCAGAGAGCAGTCTGCCTTTCAGGGAAAGATTTGTGGATGTAGGTGCTCAGGGGGGAATGGAGACTCTTTCTTAATGTCAGCCTCAATCCAGAATTAACATGGTTTCAACACAGATAAATACACAGTATGTACAAAAGCTCTCTTCAGTAAAATTGAAAGTACTCTAGGGCCCAGCACATAATTGAGTGGACTGAAGGATGAAGCCCTGGTTTTAAAATCAATGAACATTATGAAAAATAGTCCAGGAATCAAACCTCATGTCTGAATACCACTGAATTTCAGAGTTCCAACCAGCCAGAACATTGTCCAAATTCTTCTTCAAAAGCCTAATGCCGTGTAACAGATCAGAATGCATAGCTGTGTTCTCAGAGCAAGAGTCCTCTGAGATTTTTAGTGTATGTCTTTCTGAAATGTCACTTAGTTGAAGGATTATTGTGATTCTCTGCATAAAGGAAAACACTAATTTTTGGCAATGTGTAGACCTTTCATCTTTTTTTCACCAGAAAGGAGAAAAGTAACATCTCCTTGAATAACACTGCAACACAATACCATGCTGCTGACTGCAGGTGGGTCAGTGGGAGAATGCTGGCCAGGTTTCAGCACAGTTGTACTCATCAATTTTAGCTTCCTGACTCCGTTTTGTCACAAGCACAAGACAGGGTTAGTGGACATGGCAATAAAATTACAGCATGTATTTCTAAAGTAATTCATTTGCCAACAGTGTTGTGTGATTTCTGAAATATATGGAGGAAGTTTTAATTTCCCTTTTTGGCCGTAATTACTAGCATGAGCAAATTGACAGGATAACTAAGCTGTCCATCGGTTTGAGCATTGGGTTTTTAAGCAGTTAGCACAGAGACAAAGGTAGACACTCACATGTATGGCAAAAATTCACTGCCACTGTTATGTAACACTGAGTCCAGAGGGACTGTGATTCCACATCAAATTTGCACTGTGTTGCAACCAGTTCACGGGACCATCTGGTAACTGGGGAGGAAAAAAAAAAATCAGAGTGTGCAGTGCAAAGAGGTTTTTTTTAAAGCTGATGGGGGAAGGCAACCATGGTTATTCCAGCTTCTGCTCTGTGTTAGATCAGATCCCTTATCTCAGGTTAATGTTGCACTCATCTTACTCCTCTGAATGTGGTATTGCAGAGCTGTATAGACACAGCTGTCTTCAGCAAGGAAGACACACGATACAGGTGAAGAGTGCCACCTAAAGGCAAAAATGTGCTGAAGGCTCCAGCAAGAGCAAAATTGAGCGAACCCTTCAGCCTGTAAATCATCTGCTTGTTGCGTTTCTTCTCCAGCCAGACTGACCCTGGACAGTTCATCGTGTACTTGATGGTCTGGAGCGTTTCTTGGACAAAGCATAAGTCTACATTTTCAGTAAGTTTTCGTTAATTTTTCTTCATTTTCCAATAAATTTTGTGTACGAATGTGTGTAAAATGCTCCCTGTAGTGCAGGGGATGACAAGGAAGATGGTCAAATGAGCAGAATTGAGGGGTGGATGATGGTGATGCTAAACTGATTGGGGGTGTGGGTAGATTTGGCTACCATCAATCTCTTCAAAACTATTTGGAGTCCTGGAAGTAAAAGGCCACAAAGAATTTAGGCAATTACCTTTTATGAATTTTCAACTGTCTGGTCTGTGTCCAACTTGAAATTACATAGTGAAAACTTCTTCCAACAGACCATACAAATATATGTCCAAACAGACATGCTATGTAAGCAGATTTCTCTTCCCTTTAGATAGCTCAGCCATCAGACAGCAGTACAATTGGACAACAGTATCATGCTGGGAAATTGCTTTGGTTAAGCTCTTTTCTCTACAGATCTCTGCTCTAGTTGTTTTCTTTTTATGTCCACTTTAACAGAAGGGCATTCTCTGAATCATACCTTAAATATGCCTTCCTTCAATTTCTGGTAATATTAAAAACAAGATGGAACTTTCTGACTTACCACAGTACCTTTTGGAATCTGTGCAGAACTTTTTTCTGGTTAAATTACTATGTTTAACACAAAGCCATTCCCAAGCAGGAAGATGTTCCCAATCTCTGTTTCCTATTGTCTGAGGACTCCTCTTCGGTGGACTCTGCCCTGATGGTATATGGGCTCTCTCCAGCCATTTCCCCTATAGTTACTGAGGTAGTATAGATTAAAAAAAGAAAGGCACATAGTGAAACTGGAGAAAAAGTAATTACACATCTGTAATGGTAACTGTTTCCTAAAAAAAAGATTGCCATGGTATCTGAATCTGTCATTGACTCTGTTTCCTCTTGCCTTGGAGACTGACGAGTCTTATGTCCAATGTGGTGTGTAATGTAGTTAACATCTGCCTTGTTATCCAGGAACAATCGTAGAATCATAGAATGGTTGGGGTTGGAAGGGACTTTTAAAGATCATCTCGTCCAACCCCCCTGCAATGAGCAGGGACATCTTCAACTAGATCAGATCGCTCAGAGCCCCGTCCAACCTGACCTTGAATGTTTCCAGGGATAGAGCATCTACCACCTCTCTGGGCAACCTGTTCCAGTGTTTCACCACATTCATCGTAAAAAATTTCTTCCTTCTCTCTAGTCTGAATCTACCCTCCTTTAGTTTAAAACCATTACCCGTTGTCCTATTGCAACAGGCCCTACTACAAAGTTTGTCCTCATCTTTCTTATAAGCCTCCTTTAAGTACTGAAAGGCTGCAATAAGGTCTCCCTGGAGCCTTCTCTTCTGCAGGTTGAACAACCCCAACTCTCTCAGCCTCTCCTCACAGGAGAGGTGTCCCATCCCTCCGATCATTTTTGTGGCCCTCCTCTGGACCCGCTCCAACAGGTCCATGTCTTTCCTGTGCTGAGGACTCCAGAGCTGGATGCGGTACTCCAGGTGGGGTCTCACCAGTACCACCAAACTATAGAGAGATCAACCTTGTCATAATATTAATCAGTCCTTATCTCTATAACAACTTCTTTAGCAGTGGAAACAGTCAGGAGTGGCAGACTGAAGCTGAAAGAAATCACACATGACTACCATGAGTAATACTGCTTTAGGCTAAACTTTCCTTTAGATCTATACAATTGAACCTGATGCTCCCACACAGCAAACGTTGTAACATTTTAGAAAACATTCATCCTGCCAAGCGATACAGTTTGTATCTTCTGTTTTTAAGCTCTAGTGCATTTATTTATTAGGGGCTACTCTATCAGCTCAGGAAATGAGCTCTCTTAAAGATAATAGCATTCAGTAATTATCACATCTCTCATTTGACCATGTCAGAGAAGCCGCTTAAAATGATGATTACATCCAAATTCCTGCTACATTGCCTGTAAGAAGTGTATTACAAGTAAAGAAAAATATGTTACTGCATCAACATTGCAATCTTGCTGTGAGGAGCTGATGACTTTGCACTTCATAGTGAAGTGCATGCAGGGAATTAATATTTTCATTGACTTGATGGTGTAGGTGATGTACAGTTAATATGCGGGGAGCAGCTACATAATACAGTAAGTGAACACAAGCATTTTTTTTTTTTCACAAAAGAGCATTAAGTGGAAGAGCAGTCAGAGCAATAACATCATAGCAACTAACTGAAAAATTGCAATTAATTCACCAAGCTAAATGGAACATATTTCCTTACCAAATTTTTTGTAAAACAGAATCCAGTAAGGCCTGTCTCCGGCAATGAGTTTCTATCAGGTGTTTCTTCAAGTATGAATTACCTACTATGTGTGCTATGTGTATGTAAGTCATATCACAATGCTTAATACGTTCAAAGGCTAGCTAGGACAGTAAATGACATTGTATATAGGCAGCAGCTGATTTAAATTAGTGTGGTGTTTTGGGGAAATACCCCTGGAAACATTTTGGCACAATAGCTTTTTCTTTTTTTTGTTACAACACAACACTGAAATACGGCCATAGACTTGCCCCCAGGTCACTGCAATGCAGAGGATATTTTATGTTCTCTTCCTTTCACTCTTTTAACTACTGAGGAGTACAGTTGTCTCAGTAGTAGTAACAAATTAATCTACCGTAGTGGCTTTTTTTGCAATTACTCAAGTCTTTATGCAAGAACGCATTGGAGAACACATTATTAGGAGTTTTTATGTTGAAAGAAAATAAAACAGGTTGTTAAGAATGTGGGACAATCGCTTCAGCCAAGTTGTGTGAATAACCAACACTAATGAACTGATACGCTACCGGACTGCTGAGCAGCTGGTTGAAACAGCTCTGACACTATAAGCAATTCGGTTGTTGATGCTGTGTTCAGCGTTTTGCACTGATGAATGAATGCCTGACAGCCATGCTGGTTACAGTCATCACTCTTTCAGGAAATACCAAGTTTAATGAGCACAACAGAACAAAGCAATACCTGCTAATTGCAAACAGTCTCCCTGTAGGCAAACAGTTGTAAATAATACCAAATCAGAACTTCACCTTCAGCCCAGGTCAGAAGTCAGTTCAACACCATATGTGCTGTTGGAGTGTCAGGCTTTTGTAACCTTTCATAAGATTACCCCTGAAATACCCCCACACACGCAGGTGCATCAGGGTAGGGAAGAATGGAGAGCTGGGGATGGTAGCACATTGTCCCACTGTGCGAATACAGGCGTGCTGGTTTTGCACTGCAGAGAAGCAGTGGACTCCTCGTCATTCCTCTCCGTGCCAGGAGGACTCCTCCATTTCTGCACGGTGTTTTGAGAGCAATTGCTGGTTTGGGGGTTGTGGCCTGTGACGTCAAATAATTTGACTTGCAGGTTTTACTTCAGTTGGCACATGATGTTTTCCCTGAGGTTCAGTAATGCGAACTGGAATGTTTATTGTCACACAGGCTAAGAACTAGTCTTTGGTTTGCCCGTGGGAGGCCTCTTCTAACTAACTCACATGGCTCTGACCTACCCATTCAGATAGTTTCAAACTTAAAAGACCAAGGCAGGCAGCTCCTAAGGCTGGGAAAGAAAATCACTATTCTTCAACTGAGCAGGACTTAAAATAGCAATTAAAAGAACTAATGTGATGGTGATAAAAATATGGGTGGTGTACTTTTATGCTTTAAAAGTACTCTTTAAAATTTAACCCTTTCCCTCCACGTTCTTGACACACTAAAATCTCATCCTCCTCTTTTAGGACAAAAATGTTGTAGGAGCAGAGTTCACTAGTGTGATGCATCACAGTCTCATCTCAGTCATGGATGCCACAGCCGCGTAGAGTTAAGACCTCAATGAGAAAGGGAGACTCAGGTACTTGCTGCAGTCATTCCTGCACTGCAGACCCCATGTGTACATTCTCCTTTACTAACAACGCTCACACAGGTCCAAGGCTGTATCCCTCATTCAGGTAAAAACTCCTCCTTCACTAAGAGGAGATTTGGCTGAACAAAGGAGGTCAGAAGTAAGGTCAAACCTTATATACGGATGGAGGTGGAGAAAGAAACTGTTTAACTGCTGAGACTAAATGTAATTATTTTCTGTAAAATAACTAAGTAAATAGCAGCTCAAGCGGTTTTGGCTCATTTTTCTTTTGTACTGATTGTGACCGATTTTGTTCTGGTGTGAGGAGTTAAATGCACGGTTTCTCTACAGCAGTGCGGTGTAAGAGTCTAACAAGCCCCATCCCCTTCTCTGCTCCCCAAATTTCAACTCCAACCACCACCAGACTTTTCAGAAAAGTATAATAATTTCAGGAAACGACTTACCTATGTCTCCTATCCTGAACTAATTATATTTTTTTAGAAGGAAGAAACAAAAAGACGCTCAAGATTTTAAAGTTCCTCTGTGTGAATAACTACTATATGTATGTGATTGAAAATAAAACCAAGTCTTTGAAATCAGAACCATAGTGTGGACTGCTTCATACACTTTCACCTCTCAAACCCTGCTTTTCAAGAGTATTATTATTATCAAATGCAGTGCAGTCATGTTTGGCAATTGCCCTCTGGAGAACAGCAAAGCAAATAAAAAAACTTTGCCTTGCAGTTTAGAGATACTGGATGTAGTTAGTTTCTGTATTGTGGTAATACTCTGGCTTGTGGTGGTAATCATTTGACATGATATAATATTTTCAGCCACTTCCTTGACAAGAGAATTAAAGCTTGAATAATATACTGAACTACAAAACAATTCACTGCCAACGTTAATTCTGGTTTGTTTTTTTTCTAATACTTTGGTATTCAGGAATGGTATAAAAATGTTAGCTATACTTACTTTACTGCTTTGATTACCACTGTTTCTCTAACAATTCAAATTCATTTACAACCACAACACTGACGAAAAACCTTGTTTTTCCTCCAGACATTGTTCATAAATATTTTTTATACAAAGCTGTAACCTTTATTCAATGAGAGATTGAATTAGAATGGAAATAGGAAGGTACTCTGATTTAAAAAAAAAAGTGAAGTGCTTTTCATGTTTTATCTTGGCCATTTGTTATCTTACAATTTTGGTTAGGATACTAGACACAAATGAAATTTCTAACATTTCCAACAGTGTTCTGAAGTTTCACCACCGCTAGGATGTTTCTTCCAAATGATAAAAATTAAATCAGGTTTTATGGAGGGAAATCTGAAACTCATTCTATATTGACATTTGATTTTTATAAAATTATTTACATCTTTTTTTTTAGTCAAGGACAGATCCATTGGCACAGACAGCACAACCACAGTGTATCCTATTGTTCTAATAACTAACATTATATATATATTTTTTTTTTTTTTTTTTTAGGCTGTCAGGAGGTCCATTTTGTTATCTACAGTGTGCTCCTGTTTCATGTGTTACTGTCTTATGAGTGCTGCCAAACATTGAGGTTGACCATTTGCATAAATGCTACAGCTCTTTTGTTATCCATAGCACCCTGTAATTCCTCACTTGTCTTAGTAGAAGTGCTACAAATCAGGACTGGCCATTTGTGAGCATAGCTTAAATAAGTTGCAAATTCAGTTTCCTATGCTTGGAGCTAAACTTCCCAGGATGGCTACATCTCTGCTCAAAATCATGTGCCAAAACCCAATCACCTGCCTCTTCCCCACCTGTTTTTATCAGAAATAAGAGATTGTCAAAGGTGTTGCAAATAAAAACACTAAAATGTCCATTAAGGAACTGTTGTTATGCTGATGATGCAAATTTTTTATTATCCCGCACGTAGTCTAAATTAATATTTGCCTGGGCCTCCCTGTATTTAAGAATCTGTGAAGCCAGATATTAATTCATTATCAATTGTAAAAAGATAGCTTGCATTCCTACAGAATGGAGAAATAGAGGTAAGAGATTTGTTATTGTTTAGCTCATCTATGAATGCTAAAGCATGCAGGAGATAGCAAGAGACTGAAGGTAAATTTAAATTTACAAAGAAAGTAAAAGACAGTACAGAGAAAATACATGTATAAAAATATTTTGTATAAATAATTCCAGAGTGTCAGCCACGCTCACCGGTTTATTTAAATAGCATTACAGGACCATAGATTTTGGGGAGAAACATGCTATTCCAGAAAGCTGTCTGTTCTGGTGGTTTGAAGGAGACGGAGGTTTTGGTCACAGCATCCACGCTAATGGTGTGCCAGCTGTGCAAAGAAGGTGTCGCTCCGCTGCAAGTACTTGAAGCATATTATATGAAATATAAATCAGGCTTAACACCCTAGCATGCAGATGCCAAAATATTAGACTGAAAGATTAAGTAGCATGCTAATCTCAAGTGCATTTCTTAGACTATCTGTTTTTGTTCATTATTTGCTTTAACAATGAAAGAAAAGATGTCCAGGGTTAAAAGGGAGTTGCTTTGGTTTTTTTCAGAGCAGAACAGACGCGCATCAGACTGCAGTCCCTTGTGTAAGGAAGGAATACATTTCAGTTCTGCAGCATTGCCTAGATAACATTAACAAAATCAGCTGAGTTTCAGATTTATTTCCTCAAACATTTAAGTCACTTCACTTAAAGAGTCTGTGGAACAGTCTGTGGTTTGCAGTAAAGTGTGTTTCTGAGACAGAAAAGAGTATCTACAGTGTTAAGCCAGTTATAAGTGGGCAGTACACTAAAATACCTGCTTTTGGATTATTGTTTTGCTAGTATTCTGTAATAGAAAGCACTCCAGCAGTGTTCTAAGAAATATCCTCTGGACCCCTTCTTGGGTAATAATTACACAACTAATGGTAACAAGGACTTTACTGTGAGCTTTAGCAGGCATAGTTAATCAGTGCCACTCCATTGACTTCAGTGTATTTATGGCAATATCAGTAAATGATCTTACTTGCAACATCTCCCTTCAGAGAAAAAACACATTGCATTCCATTTTCTAAAACAGAATAATTGTCATTATGCTTTGCACGCTTCATACCATATTTGAACATTGGAAGTATTAATTAGGAAGACAGATGAATGACACTGGCATTGGAGTAGATTAATGCACTTAAACCAAACAAAAACTGCTTTAAAATGAGATTTTCTAGGTATAAAATAAAGTGGATGCTGCACCATTGGTGAAAGCAACTCCCAGCTAGAGTAGGACAGAAAAGAGACAGAAAGAGATGAGCCAGTGGGTGGAAACATACAGGATGTTTCAAGTCAAAGGGTGAAACATGTCCATAAAGAACTACAAACACATGAGCAGCAAGTTTTAGTTGGGCACAGAAATGGCTAAGAAGGCAACCAAGAATTAAGTCATCTCATCCCCACTCCTGGAGCAACAGTGTGGTCGTGCCACAGAATTCTAACCTCCCTGAATCTGGAAATTCTTAGGAAAGCTGCAAGAAAGGAGTGTGTATATAGGACTGTCAGGATAGAGTCTAAGTGCAGGATAGCATCAGACAGGCAAGACGGGAAACTACCATGTGCTACTGCAAGGGATAAGTTTGTTTTCTTAAATGTTTAAGTTCCAAAAGCAGATCACACTGTCACTGCATGTGGAACATCAGTTGTGAGTCAGTTATGTCCAGTGAAGTCTCCTGTACCATGTCAATTTATACCAGGGAAGAAGACTGCAGGTGCAGTGATATAACAGAAAATCCCTGCTCTGGATTAGAGTGGATCAAGAGGAAGTTAATGTGTACAACTCAAATGACTGCTGATTTGTTGATGGCTCATGCATATAGTATTTTTTAAATTATGAAGACCTCCCTACAGGGTTTTTTTTTATTATTTCCACCCAAGAAACACAAGGATAACTCTTAACTACAAAGGATTTGAGAAGAAAAAATATCTGCCCACATAGTGGAATTTTGGAAGGAATTCCTCCTTTTTTGCCTTTTCCAAATTACATCATAAGACTGCTCTGGTCCTCCTTTGTTTTCTTTTCGTAAGTACTTTTCTTCTGAGTACCATTTTACACATAGTGATACTCAGAGAACTCAGATTTAGGGCACAACAAGCAAGAAAATCTTGTTTTTTCTTAATTGCAAGGTACATCTGCTTTTAGCCCCCAAATTTGGGTTGTCTGCTCATGGAAGAGCAACCACAGCATTTGACTTGGGTGTGCAGTCACTTAGTCTGCTTGAATAACTCCGAAGACTGAATAACCAAACTATACTTGTTTTGAACAAACATGAGCCATACGCAGGCTCATGTTTATTTACACACAGTACTGATCAGACCACTTAAAAAATAAGTTCACAATTTACATGCAGAGAAGTCATAAATCAGAGGGCAGACTTCTCCAACTAAATACTTCAGAAACTTTTGAGCTAATGTAGCTTCAATTGTCAGCCTTGTTCCACTCACCAGGTAAGTTTCCTGAGCATTGCTGACACAGACTAGCCTAGTTTCAAAAAGATAGTTGATTCATATTAAAATCAAGTAATGTTATGTCTGCTTCTCTTTAGAAGAAAGAAAAATGACAATGTAATAATGGAACTTGTCAGGCTTACTTATATAAAATACACTGCTCGTATTGGTATAAGGCAGCCATACCAGCAGTGAATACAAATCTTAAAGACTATTTTTAAAAATACTAATATATTTCCCCAGGAATGTGAGAAGATAAGTTCTTCAAATTTTCAGTGACCTTCAGATAAATTCATTTTCCATAATTCACCTTTTTACTCCCACTCTTAAACAGCCTAACAAATGTGGTTATTTTCCTCTGGTGATTTCATATCTAATGTATTCCTATGGCTATCTAGCAATGATAAGTTCATTCAGATTAAAATAAGAAATGAAAAATATATTCTTTCATATTTTGTTTCCTGCATGTGCATAACGTATGGTTCAGTTTGCTTGTTTAAATCTCTGCCTGATAAGCCTTGGAGACAATGGTTCTATTTAAAAGTTGTAAAGGAAATAATTGACACCAAATAGTTTCCTGTAATAGAAAAGAGACTTCTCCCCAAATGCATCCAGCTAAGGGTTTGGGCCAGCATCTGATCCAATAGTACATGCTAAACCCCCTTATCTCAAGCTTCATTTTAAACTGTCATACAAACCAGGTAAGTTAGTGATAGACTTGGTCACACTGCATTTGGGTGTATTCCCCTGAATTTTTTTTTTTTTTTTCCAAAACAGGAGATTAATAGGGGGTGCTAAACACCCTCTATTAATTTTCTTTCACCTTGTTTTTTTCTTCCTTTTTCTTCCTAATAGTTACAGGAAAGCCGGCCAGCTTCTGCCTCTGTCTATAAGGCTTCCAAGCCAAGAATCTCCGTGGGTTTTTAAATTATAACGACTCCCTCAAACCCTTAAAGTACTAGCATTTTCCAGATTACCAGGCAAATACTGTTTAATGGGCAAGCCTCACAGAATTATAGGTATGTCTAGATTAGGCTTCTTCAATTTTCCCAGTTCATCCCTGGCTACATACAGTCCTGTCACACAGAAGGATGTGCCCATTTAGTCTTGGTGGGGAGCTGTCAAAGTCATGACAGCTCACACCTTGCTTTTACTGACTGCGAACCCTTTGTCACTGGGGAACTGCTGTCTACCACATGGGTACGGAGCTCTGGTTCTCCAAAATCCTTGGTGCTGGCTCTCTAGAAGACCATTCACTATTGATGGTCTGTAGAAAGGGCAGAGAGTGTCCCTACTAAGGAGAAGAATCTCTGAAGACTTAAATGAAAAGTTCACAGCTGGGGAGAGATGAAAGAAAAAGTAGAGCATCCACTGGCAGAAAGACAAAATACCAAGTAGTCAGAAAAAACAAGAGTCATTACAGAAATGGGCTATCTCTATGCAAGTCTATAGATGGAGAAGGTCAGCTTTTCCTTAACAAAGACACAAAAATTCAGTAACAAGAAAATGTACTACTGCGCTGTTCCCAAGCCCAGAAATAGTCTGCTGTTCTTGACGTTGTCAAGGTACTTCTCTATGGAATTTTGGTGCATGAGGGCCAGAAAATATGTTGTGGAAAAACGTATGCCAATATTTTCCTCTGTAAATAATGGCAGTTTCCCAATTCTGACCTCAGGTAGACCTACTATGATATGTATCACAGGAGACTAAGTGTTACTTGTAGTTGTGCTGTATAATCCAAGTAATAAGAGCACTCCATTAATGATGACCTCTATACATTTTTTTTCCTCCAGCTTTAACTGGTAATGTGGTTATGATTTGCTGTCATGGCATGCTGTACGATTTGAATATACCTTTTCGACATATTTTGCATTCATGGTAAGTGTGCCTTCCCTGAGGCACTATTATTTTCTATTTCCATGCAATGGGATAAATTACACAGAGATGTGGACAACACAATCAAATCCTAGCACAAGAAACAGAGAAAAATTACACGTTTTCTGCTTAAATGGGAATTAAACACTTTAAAAAGCTTCTTTGAGGACTCTCATTTTAGAATGAGATTATTCTTTGCACCAGTGGTAACAAGACAGATAATGTCTCACTGGTGGCTCTGTTTTCTCATCACTCAAATGTTATGGCACAGATTGTGCTGTCCAGACACAGCAAACACTTGAATTAGTAGACTTCCCCATTCTCAACTCTATGTCTACCATGGATATGCCTGCCTCTAGAGCTGCTGCGAATGTTGCAGACAAGCACTGTGCCTCGAGCCTTGTTACCAAATAAGAGTCTGTGTGACACCTGCCTGACATGCTCCTCAGCCTGTCGCACCAACCCACGCTCTGACCCCAGTGACACAGCTCTGCTCTCCTGTCACAAGCTTTACACCCAGTGCTCCCAAGCACATCTCCCTCCATAGGCCCCTGGCACGCAACCAGCTCAGCCCCAGCAACTCAAATTCCAGCTGAGCGCTCTGACCTTTGCAATGCATATCCAGTTCGTTAGCTACATATCTAGCTCCAACAGCTCTTGCTTTCAATCGGCAATCTTTACGTGGGGAGGAAAGCAGGCAGAAGGAGCAGCTAAGGCCTGAACGCTCCTTACCTATTCAGGGTGTATGTGCTGTCTCGGATGCACGATATAGGAACACTTGGTGGTTTTGCTGGTGTACAACCTCTGTCTCTGTTCACTGATGATACCGTGCCATGGACTGCTGTGGTTCACTGGGGAAAGAGGATGTATAAAGTGTTTGCGAATTTATGATGCTATGAAAAGGAAGGTACCACCACATGCTGTTGCATCGGTCCACTCTGTATTGCTATTTCACCTATTAATGGATTCAGCCATCATTGCACGGTTAATGATGATGACCGACTGTAATTGGCATAACAAGATGCATTCTGTGAGTGCAAAGTAGTTGGATTGTATTTAGTCATGTGATAAGTATACATGGTACATTTTATGCTTGGGTTCTTAAAAATACAAGCTGCCAAACAAAAAAATGAGGTACAGTTTCTTTGATTTTTAGGTGGCACGGGTAAATTAGTTAAAGTAGTGTCAAGCCAAACAGTTGCAACCTCAGAACAATGGAAGTTACTCAAAAGATCAGAACATTCTTACACTCTGACTGCACTTGTACACACTAAATTCTGTTGCAAATGTAGCCTGAAATGCTCCTTGTGTGCAATGCCCTGTAATTTCTAAACATGCTGAGTAAAGATTTTATTTAAAAGCATAAACTAGTGGTTCCACCATAAGGAAGTATTTTACAAAGAAGCCCTTTGAAATTTAAATAAGATAGTCTTCTACCTAACAATCTCCACGGTTGTAGGGAGAAAAGGGCATGTTTTAAATTCAAAATAGTACAGGACATATTATGAAAGGTAGTGAAGTGAAAATAGATGAGTAACTATTGCTATGCATAGCCAGAAGAAAACCTTCCAGAGACTAAGCAAGAGTCTGATTCCTTCTGGACTACCAGCTCTTCTGTAGGAAGAGTGTGGGACTGGAAGTCTAAACTTCCAGTACTTTGCACCAAGTTTCCTGCATAACCCTGAATATATCAGGTCATGCCTCAATTTTTCCTTCTTTGAAATGTGAATAATATTACCTTTCCATATGTGTTATGAGATTTAGTGTATCAGTATAGTGACCTGCTTTGAAAGCTTCAAGAGGCAGGAGTTACAGATGTCAAAATATTATCAGGCATAGAATGACACATGAAAATATATAACTGGGATTATAAAGCCAGAATTGAAAATTAAGCACTTCATTAACACTTGACCCAAATTGTCAAGTGTTCCCTTTATAGGATTAAACAATGACCTGGCTTTTAGAAGTGAGAAACTTTTCCAAGGGCGTGTTTCTATTTCAAACTGTTTTCCATCTCTGCTTGCTCTAAAAGTAATTTATTGCCAGGGGATACTAAAGAAATTTCTCTTTGAGGCTAATGACTGTTATAAATTCTGTTAAGATTTCCAGTTGTGGAAATATATAGTACAACAGCAACATAAAAAAGACTGCCCAACATACTGCTTCATACTTCAAAAATAATTTCCAGTTAACAAAGCAGTAAAATGTTATTAAGAGAAGCAATGTGACACAACTAAATAGTAGTAGGAAAGAAGTGTCCAAAAATGATTATATAATTATATTAATCAATATAATTATTTTAATCGACAAAGTAAATGTGACACTTCCACAGATGTTCACATGCAGTGAATGCAGAAGTCAGCTAGAGTGGCTGGCATATGTATTGCTGAAGATAAAATTTACCAGAATAGAGGGATGCCACTTACTTTGTGTGAGGAGTTCTCTTCTTCAAAAGGAAGTGTCTGTCTTTTTTTTTAAAGACACTTGATTTAAAATGCAGCAAAACTAATTGGTAATAAATTACAAAAAAAGTAACATTACCATGCAAGCTTGGTGATAGTAAGCAATTAAGACAGCAAGGTAAAGTCCTGAAAAAATGCACAAGTATGTACAGTTATCCCAATAAAATTAGAAGTAACCCACTTCAGTGGACATAACTGTGTGAAACGGTTGAAACTTCTGGGGTGGAACTCAGTCCCTTTAGTTTGACAAAATAAGTTTTGTTTGATTAGGCAAAAAACTATAATGAGATATCCCAGCACATAGCTTTTTAAAAGCTCAGTTTTGTACAACAACTTAAAAAATTATATTAAAATAATCCTTATACTTACATAAGAACAGAGAGGCATTTCTTAGGAACAAAGCAGCTTTTTGGTCAAATTAATTCACGGCTTTTTATGAAAATGTGAGTAGAAATGTAAATTGCAGTAGTTTCTAGAGTAAGTAGGGGAAACAATAATTGTCCCCCATAGAGTCAGATTATGGTCACTGTAACATCCACATAAATCTGCAGTAACTCCACAGATTTCAATGTAATTACTCTGGATTTACTCTGGTGAAACTCTTGTAGAGAATGATACCCTTAAGAGATTTACAGACAGATAGAAGAGATTTTGGTGAGTATGGAAATAAATTCTAGCACCATTAAAGGGAGTACAATATTTCTAAGTCATTAGATGTATTTTCTTATTTTTGTTTTATTTTCACTCTTTGATAGTTCTTTTAGTAGTTTTTACAGAGATTCTACTTCTTTAATTCTGTGATTCTCTCACTCTATTTCCCTGGAGTCTATTTTCAGCCTTTTTTTGCTGCTTGTTTCAAAGCATTTAATGATTTGACAGACATGGTTGCATCAGTCTCTCTTATCATTATCTCTTCATCCATGGATATTTTAATCTTTACTGAGATATTTCATCACCTGTAATGTCAGCCATCTCTTTATGTATGCTTTGCTGCTACCAAAAAATGCAATGACCCAGGTTTTGTCCCTGAAAAGATGGCACTGGGAATACGAAAAGCATAAAGAAAATACTAAGCACAATTTCCAGGACCAGAGAGTTTGTTACACTGCTGCTACAACCAGTGTCCCCGAGTGAATGTTATCAATGACAGAAACTGCAAAAAATTCTCTTAGATGTCAACAAAGAGAATCAGTGGTAAAAAAGTTCCGGAAAAAAGTTGGGTTATGTTAACTTGGTCTGTGTTTCTTTTACTGTTTCTGCTACCTTCTAATGAAAAGTACTGCAATTAATATATTCAGTTCCTATCTCTTCCAATTAGGTTTAAGATCATGCATCTGAACATGCACATATTCGCTAGTCAAAAAGACCAAAACTGTGCAATCCTTAAGGATTAGTATAAAAAAATTTAGTTTCCAGTCATTTCTATCACCTTAGAAAAGTGAGATTTGATTAAGCAGAAAAATTTATGTGAGTAGCCTTAGGAATTTCAACAGCTCTGGAAGTGTAATAAAATACTGCACGAGCTGTAAATGCTGGATCTACATGGTAGATTGTTTGCCTGCAGACATTTGCTTACTGAAACTGTCACTGTGCAACTTTCATTGCATGACATTAAAAACAGAAATAAAGGATGACCCCCAAATTATAGAATTTACCAATAGATAAGCAGAATTGCTTGTTGACATATGAGTACTGAAGATCACTGCAAAATATAAAGCTGTCATTTGTACAAGTCAGAGCCTTCTCCGTTTAAGGGAACTATGAAGCTGTTACTGTGTTCCGCAAAAGTTGTACTAGCGCTTGCACACAGGATGATGCTAAGTTGCATTGCAGCAGTAGAGCAATGAATTCATTGAAGATAAACACAATGCTTTTAGATGTCAGAAAGCTACAACAAAGGAATATTCAAAATCCAAATTGTCTGCCTGGCCTTTAAAATTTGGTCAGCCGAGAGTCATCAATTATGGAATTATAGAAACACTACAATTTTGGAAAAAATTCTGTCTTCTCCGTGGCCCCCCCCGCCCCGCAAGTTGTCTAGACTTTGGTCTGTCCCTCCACACAATCTAGCTACTGTTGATGTGAGAGCCTTTTCTTCGAAACAGGCTGTAGTCTGGGACAGCCTTTGTGTATTTCTCAGCCTCGGTGACCCTTCATCTCATTTCAAATCTCAAATAAAACCAACTCCTTTTCTCCTACTCTCCCTATACATTTTAATGTCTCTCTTCCGCTGCTCTGATTTAACTCTTGACTGTAATACTCCCAAACAAAACCTTCATTAAGATAGACTCTGAAGTTAAGTGCAGAAAGGACCTGTTTGAACAAGTAGTTTCTGTCTGGGCAAGATTGTTCTCTACTGTGTATTTGCTACTATTTCAACCAGTCTGGTTTTAAGTATCTAAAGCTAATTAGCTTCTGTAAATTAGATTTTCTTGAAGATTATCCTCAAGAGCTGTAAGTCTTAGTGTAGGAAATATTTTCCTAGTAAAATCTCTAATTTTTTTCTGTTTTACATGGTACGTATGTAACTATACTCCCAAATATGTTTCAGGCCTCTTTTCTGCAACTGTACCAATATAGGACCAACAAGCACACTTTAAACCTCATTGGCATTAGCCTACCAGATGGATTTCATTGCAGATGGAGACCAAAAATACTTACTTCCTCTCACTGGCATTCAGCATCATCAAATGTTTGTAGGCAGTATTCTCCCTGTCCCTTGACTGTCGTTTAGCCAAAGAACATAAAATGGCTAATAGTTCTAAAGGGATTTGTGAATCAAGCTGCCAAACTTCAGATACCACTTATTGTGTACTTTTTGAAAATAAGGTCCCTGTTTGGGCACCAAAACTGGGAGACGCCCAAAATTAATTGTTGCTTTTGAAAATCCCAGACAGTCACTTCACTAAGTCTTAATCTTTCTCAGAGATTTAATCTTTGTGGTAGCTATTTCTCTTTGCTGTTTCTTTCTGAGCAACTCATGTCACTTCCTTAGGATCTTTTAGATAATATAAGGAAAACACCTAATATCCTAATACAGTCTAACTCAAAAAGAAGGTGCTTTGTGGGCCAAGAACTTGTGTGTGAATTGCCCTAAGATGCAGTTATGTTGGGCTTTTTTCTTTTTTCTTTTTTTTTATGGTTTTCCTTGTTGCAAAGTGTGAATAGTCTGACTTAGTCTTCCTCTAAACTGACCTTTACATGTACACTGCAGTGTGCCACACAATTTTTGACTCTTCAGTTACCCATAAGCATGAGATTAAGGGAGGATCCTAGTTTATGTACAGGTTTTGTTTTAATACGTAGTCAAGGTGTGGCCAGACATGCATCCCAAACCAGGAACTTGGAGGTGCTCTTGAATCACCCAGTTTAGACATAGATAGAGGCACACCTGTTTATTAAGGAAGTTTCAACAAGAACAGTAGATAATGTAATTTGGCTTTTTTTTTTTTTCCCCTAAGCAAAGTTGCACTACATTAAGCAAAAGCTATGAGTAAATGATGCAAGATTTTGATGGTGGAGTACCTGGAGTATATTTATTTGCCAGACACTCTCTGCAGAGGAAAATTTGGAGTTTGTAAGTCTGGTTAGCATGGAAACTTCCTCTGAACAGCTAAGGAAAAAGTCACACTCAGGAATCTATTAAGTTAAGTACTGGCATGTCAGTCTTTGCAGTAAATGTGTGTTGCATTCATGACAAATGGCAGAAGCACCATGCTGACAAAAGCTATTTCATTTTTCCACAGTGGAGGCAGTCCAAGGCATCAGTCTTTGTGCATAATGTGTTATGTCTTTCTTTTAGCCAGTGACTAAGAAGTTTCTAAAGTTCCAACAATGTTTTCCATGTATTTGCATCCCTGTAAAATGCACAGTAGGTGAAGATGAAAATTATATTTTTCATTGATCCTAAGCTTCAAGTTTCCTTGTTTAAGATGTTTAATTTAAAAAAAAAAATCAAATCATCTAATGAGATAATTGTTAAGGCATTCACATACATTTACAAGGCTAAGGAAAATGCTGTCCCAAACAGATGCTCATTAGTAGAATGAAGAACAAGGAACTAAATCTTTAGAGGAAAGTAAATTACAATCAAATTTGCAGTCTTTTAAGAGAGGTGACTTTCTGGGGAGGAGACTTCTACATTCAGAGGCATATTCTAGTACAAGAAGACAATATTGCCTTATTATGTAGGTTGGGTTTTAACACATCTATAAGTCCCGTTTTATTCATTCTGCTTACTTGAATTAATAATGTATCTTTACAAAAAACCATATTCCTACAAAGAGTTCTTTCTGTGCCCCATCTTCAAATACAGTAAAAAAGACAGAATATATAGTAACATGGGTTATAGCAACTATAAATCGACCTGAGGCATGGAAGCAGAGTTTTAGGATAAAATCTACTACAGATCATCAACATCCATAAAAAAAATTCTTATTTCAGTAAGACACTAACCTGTAGAAAGAGGATGTGGGCCCTTGCCATGGAATGTATAAATGTACAGAGACCAAAATGAGGTCTTGTTGGAAATGTGGATACCAATATATTCAGTTCACCTTAAAATGTAAGTAGATAGTTATCAACTTAAGGAACTTGTATTACAAGAAAATAATATTTAAATTACATAACTAACAACATCCCAGATTACTGTAGCCTCTTAAAATGCTAATTAGTTCTACTACTCATCTTTACTTTTGTTACGACTTACACAAAGTCACTGACACTACTACTTATGGCAGACTCACTTCTATGTTGAGTCCTTAATATTTTAGTTAGTACAAAGGAATTGGTATTTAGATATGAAACAGTTACAGCCAAACATTTTTTATTTATTCTAAAGCAACTGTTTCCACAAAAATGTTTGGTTGGTTTTTTTTTTTAAATAGAAATGATTCTTCTAGACTATCATTCTGAAAAAGTTCATTTTCACATAGCCTGAATTTGAGGCCACATCTGTGGTGACAGTATTCTTTGCAACTAAAAGTACTTTTCCTACCCTGTGACTATTTTCTTTCACAGTCTGTCTCCACAAAGGAGGGAGCTCGTGCAGAAACCCCGGAGGAACTCACCAGAGAAGCTCCAACCCCATGGCACAAGTGGTCAGTGGGTCCCCACAGTGGATCTCAACATTCAAAGTGGAAAAAGAAGCCTTATTTTAAAAAAACTTTTCATCTAGCCAAGTAGACTTTTCCTCACCACAATTTGTCTGACTGGCTAAAAACAATCGGCCATATTTGAAAACTTTGCCATTAAGGCTTTTGTTTGTATGTTTGCTTTGTGCAACCTTTTTTTTTTTTCCTTTTTTTCCCCCCGAACAATGTAGCAACGGTTTGGCCAGTGATGGGAAATGAAACGTCTGTTCATGGATGGCTCCCCTGCTGGCTTCCCCATCCCTTCAGTACCCTCAGGGATGGGTGACTGTACGAAAGGACACCGGAGTCCTGTAATAGAGAACCAAGACTGTCGGTTTAAGCGCTAAGGACTGGGAGCAGCTAGAAGTAAGATCATCCCCGAAAAAAACCGCCTTTAGGGCCAAGAATAGGTTGCCGTTATCAGTGCAGTAGTTTAGCCCCAAGAAAGTCAATTCTCAAGTTACCTTCGAGCTCCGGCCTGATGCTGAGGGCGGGAAGAGGCCGGGGCCGGGCGCTGAGGTAGAGGGCGGGGCCGGGCCTGTGTCAGCAGCTTCCCCGCCGCCTCGGGGGCGCGAGGGAGGGAGCGGCCGTCGGGGGCGGAGGGCGGCTGCGCGGCCGCCTCCCCGCGCTGCTGGCGGCCCTGAGGGGGCAGCGGCCGGCGGCGCGGAGCGGCGTGGAGCGGAGCGGGCAGCGGGAGGGCCGGGCTGGCGGGGCCGGGCCGCCGCGGTGGGTACCCGCGCCCGCTAGCCGGGTCGGAGGGGCGGCTGCTGGCGGCGGGCCGGCCGTGCACAGGGGGAGGGAGGGAAGGGGGGAGGGACCCGCGGGGCGGGGAGCGCCGCCGCTCCCGCCCTCTCCGCGCCGTGCGGGAGAGGGGCGCCGGGGCTGGCGGCCGGCGCGGGAGGAGATGCTGCTCCGGTCTGACGCTCTCCCCGCGCTTCCTTACAGGCGCCGACCACAGCTTTACGCGAGTGCTGCTGCGGGGGAGGGCGAAGCTCCGGACTCCTTGGCTTCATCACTGCCCTGCATGCGCGAACGACGTCTCTAGACCGGCCGGTAGGTCCGCGGCTCCCCGGGCCGCTCGTCCCTGCGCGCCGGGGAGCCCTTCGCGGCCACTCTGGAAGTGTGTGGCCTTGGAGGGGGGGCGGGCGGGCGGGCGTCTCGTGGCGTCCTCCCCCGAGGGGGGTCTCGCGGACGGACGACCGTTGGTGGCCGTTTAATCGCGTGGCCTTTCTGTCGCGGGGCGGTTTCGCTCCTCGCAGGGTGGCGAGGGTGCCGGCGGCGCCAGGTGCGCAGCAGCTCCCGCGGCGAGGGAGCAGGCTGTGGAGGGCAGGGAGGGCGACGGGCCGCCGCGCGTTTCGGGCCCCGTGGAGGTGTGCGGGCAGGGTGAAGTACCGGGCCCGCGCCTGTACGGTGCTAGCGCAGGGTGGCAGCCCTGGCCGCGGAGTGTGGGAGGAGGGAAAGAAAGGCTGCACAAAGCGCGGCGGGTGGTGTTGGTTCTCGCCGTGGACTTCCTGCCCGGGTCGTCTTTGGGGTTGAACTGGGCTTTCAGTAACAGCGGTACACGCGTGGGGGTTTGCGTCTGCCGGCGGCGAAGGGCTCTTTTTTGCTTACGCAAACCAAACAAAGCAAACCCCCGAGCTTCTTAGCAGAGAGAAACTTTTTGCCTTATTAACATTTTTGGAGGAACAGAAATGAAGTATAAATCTGTTGGCCGGTGATGAGAAATAGCGTAGGCTTCACTGGCTTTTTATCTCCTAGCAATCGACACCTCCGCAGACCGCAGGATAATCTCTCTCATATTCTAGATTGTGTCATTCTCTTTAAATTGCATGTTTAAAACAACAAAGGCAGTGACTTCATAGGGAACCGCCAGGAGCTGCTCTGTACCCCTCCTGTTTATTGGGGAAACATTTGGGAACCGGTTTGGTTTTGTAGGTGGGATCAGAAGTAAATGTAGGACATGAAAACTGTAAGGTTGGTTGCAGGTAATCTGTGTCTAGCCATCTTATTAAGGTGTGAGTTTTGGAGAAGGGAATATGAAAGTCTTTGCATGTGGAACTAGCTGGGGCAGTAACCGTGATCAGTTCGTGAAGCCTTTTCAGTGGGAAGAGAACATGTTTTATGAAACCGTACAGTGAAACTGGGTCAGAATATGCAGGGTTTCTCCTGGGGGCTGAACCTCATGTGAGAAAGTTGTCACTGAATACATATATTCCTAGGTGTCTTGACTCCCAGGTCATTCGTTTGGGCTCAGGCTAGTGAAGTGATGACATTTAATACCTAAAGTAATGACTCCAAAGCTGGACTGCTTTCTGTGTTCAAATTATGCATCAGGCCTCTGACTGATGCTCTGCCTGTGCAAGTCTGTCTTTGGATGACCAGAAATATGTTTTAAAGACGTTTCTGCAAAAGTTAGAATCAACCAGGATACAGATACAAATAGGAAAACAACTTAAATAGTTTGGTTATTGTGCAAGAAATACTGATGAGGAAAGAGTAAATCTAGTCTTAGAATCTTTTGGTAGTGCAGTTACAACAGAATTTGCTACCACTCCTAGTGCTATCAAACATACCTATCTGTTCAGCTTTCACGTTGGGCATATGTATTTCATTTCGAGTGTCTTTTTTTATCTGCCAACAAGTACGTCTTTCCATAAACAGTTTTTAAATGTAAGCAGTAATTTAAGGAAAGAAAAGAATGACAGCAAGAGATAGAAAAACCTACAGTCTAACTTTTTAAGATATTTTATTACTCGTTTTTAACCTAACAATCCTGTCTGATGACTGGAAAAGTACATAACAGATATTCCTCTCATAATGGGACTTTTTTTTCTTTTGCTGTTGCATGATAAAAAACCTGAACCTTCTGTAGATGAGAGTTTTTGTATTGATTTTTTTTTTCTATTCAGAGTGTGATTATTATTTTTTTGAAGTTAAAGGTGCAGTAAAAGTAAATACTTTTGAATATACCAGATGTAAAAGGAGACAGGCTGTATCACAGGGTATTGTTACAATGGCTTAATTTAAAAAAATCTCTTCATTCTGAGACTGTTGTTGAGTGGAGTTGCAGGCTACGAGAGCCACAGAGTTGAGGACACTTGAGTGGATGGAAGAGCATGCATGAAACAAGGAAGTATCTGTGGGAGAAGGATGGGCTGAATGTTAAGGGATAAGTGAGTGCACAGCACATATTTTCACCAGGATAACAGAGTATATGGAGAGAGTGGGATCCAGTAGTCTATTGACAGCTTCACAGGCCTTTGAAAGTAAAAATGGGCTGTGATATGGATGAGTGGTAAATAACCACTGTAACTGGTCATCTTGAGCCTGTGATAACTTGTGCATAGCATTGTCATTTTGGATGCCTCGAAGGGAAGTAGTGAAGAAGCCTAGGAAAGGGAGGAGATTGCATTCCTGCAGGTGGGAAGTTACCAAGGCGCAAGTGTTGCATTTATCTGTTCCGGTGGGAAGGAAGGTGTTGTGTTTCTTTGCTTTTTTTCCTTTATGGTGGGATTTTTTCCAGCCATGTGGTTCTTATAAATATAGAGTAAGTATCACAGTGAAGGACTGCAAGTTAAAATGCAGTCTTTTGTCAGTTTACTTTTTAAAGAGCACAGCAAAGCAAATATTTTCACTTTTACATGTAGAACAGAAATTATTTGGTACATAGCTATTTTCCTCCCAACCGAATGCAGGTATGAACAATAATAATTAGCAGTTGTATAGTACAATAAATCTTCAAAGTGCCTTCAAGTCTTAATCAGCAAACCTTAATAGCATGCTATTCCTGCAAGAAGGTAAGTAATTAGACAGATAAAATGAGACTGGGCAGACTCTTAAATGGAGTTTATTGTTGAAGTGCCAGTCAGTTGGACAAAGCTCTTCTTTATCACTGAAGTCTCTGAATACTGGTGTACATCAAATGGCTTCAAATATTTGTATGTTGAAATACATGACAATATGGCCCAGAGGGCCTGGTTAATATAGGCATCCTCTTGTTCCAAGTCCTTCACAGTTAAGGAGACCTTACACTCAAGAGTCTCTCTAGTGGTTGTTCCAGAGCACCTGTCAAGACTTATTAACTTGAACAAGAGTAAGGTCAGCTCTGTAAGGGGAATGATTTTCTTTTGAAGAGCTTTCCGGTTCGCTCACATGACAAGCCTAGAACCTTTAGTCCATTGATGATATTGGTAAAACTCAAAGTGATTTCGCCAGAAGTCTGTTAAACCTAAGAACATGTAAGTATTGATCTGGCTGCCGTATTTAGGACATTTGAGAGGGAGTGTTGGTTAGCAGCCCGATGCTCTGTCAGTCACCCTTTTTTTTTTTTTTTCTCTGCTTACAGAAAAACTGGCTGGAATTTTACTGTTCTAAAGTGGGCTAGTCAGTGAGACAAAGAGACTGAAAAGCAAGTCTTGGGGTAGTGTGTCATGGTGCAGAAAATATTTGTAAGCAGTTGCCCTAAGCTGTCGCTTACCATGGGACAAGCGTGGATAGAAAGCTATGAATACCAGAGTAAGTTAATGTTGTATGTCGCCAGTTAACTATTAATGAAATCTGTGCATCTGTAAAGAAGGGTGGAACTTCTGAAAGAAGTGTTTCCCAGCCCCACCTCCTCCTGAAGTGTAGAGAAGGAAGCTGGCATTTACAGATGGGAAGGGCAGAAGAAGACTCTCTGGTGCCGTTTTTATTTTGTCCAGGCTTCTCTTTCTCCTATGCCAGTTAAATACCTGGTGAGCAACTAGGCATATTCTTTGTGCATCATTATCTATTAAAATGCTTTCATAAAAGGCAATGAATTGAGTAGGCTGCCTTGGGACAATGATATGCCTTGTGAATTTGAAATCCAATTGCCAGGATAGAGATCTGCTCCAGTTAGCTTATGAAACTCTGTAGGAAGAATAGCAGAGGTGAGAAGGCTTTGTTCTCAGGGTTTCATCAGTTGTTCTTTATCTTCTATGTGTAAATTTAATATGCCACAGAAATGTCTGCAAGTAATATGTCAAGAATTAAAGGAGACCTAGTATTACAACTGCTGATTTTTGATTGCTGGTATTTATAGGGAATACTATAGTTTTGCAGGACGTTGAGTGTTATTAAGGATTTGTAGATGATAGGGTAACGTCAGATTTAGGACTAGGTATTGTGTCAGCTCATTGTTCCTGCTTCAAACAGTCTGTCATTAAGTTAGATGAGATGGGGCACTTGGAAAAGAGAGGGAAGCTTTATCTCCTATTTTGTAGCTAGAAGTAAAGCACGAGGAGAAGAATTGACTGACCTAAAAATGGTGAAAATTTAAATGCACAAGTTTCGAATTGAACACAAACCTCTTCATGAACTAATCCGATGCTGTTGAAAAACACATCACTTTTTTCAGTAGACTCTGAGATGAAAAGACTTTCAATTTCTGTGTGCTTCTACTTTGTCAGAGGAAGGACGTGGTTTTCTGGGGTGTTCTCCCAACTCTGGATAAAGAAATTGTTTGTTTGTTTCTTGAAAATTGTCTTAGTAAAGAACATTTGTCTGTATCTGTGGGAGAGATACGGGAGGGAACATCCTATAGAGCTTGCTGAAATTTTTGAAAGTGAATCTGAAAATGGTTTTCATCTGGTGTTGACATCTTCTCTAACAGTACTTGTATGTAATACAGGTACTTGGTTTCAGGCACATGTGCAGAGAGGTACCTCAGAAGTGGCATATCTGAAGTCTGTTTTATTTAGAAAAAAAAATCTTGAGCTGAAAGGCTACCTGGGTGACTTTTCTTGAACCATGCTGTTGCAGGGGATTTATATTTGTGCTGTAAGCTTGAAATTAATGCTGAGTTTAATAGGAAACACTCCTGTTTAACTCTCTTTCTCAAGTAAGAGAAGTTAAACAGAGGCTCTTTCCCATCAGACCTTTCCCTGAAATCCAATTTTGTTTGTTGCTATATAATTTGTTGAGGGGAGAAAGCTGTTAGATCATACAAATTCCTCATGTTTTGAAGGTAGAATGTGCTTTTCATCATAATGAATGCTAGACTCTTACTGGATAAATCAGTGAAAATACTAGGTTCTCCTGTGTTTCATATCCAGTACCGCAACAGCTGTAAAAGCTGTTTTGACTACATCTATATATGTATGTAGGTGCAGCTGATGTTCTCTAGCAGCCAGATGACAGTAGTCTTCCTAGTAGGTTCCAGGGTGTTCTTATTTGTTGGAATCTTACCAGCACTGCTGTGTGCTGTGTGAAACTAATGATACTAATTCATTGCAATAGCATAGTTATGCCAATGTATTAGAAATTGTTGCCTTCTCTGACTTCAGTGCTATTTCAGAATCGACATTGAGAGGCATAGAGTTGTTAATGTAAATAATATTTACAGTAAAGTTGTGTGCTTGGAGATGTAAGCTTCTCTGAGTCTCATGTCCGTTCTGTAGCCTGTCTTTATTTTTATTCATGTAATAGCTAGTGTTGTACTCAGGTAGTGGGCAGGCCCTCAAAACCTGTTACAGAAAAAAACCCAAGGAACTGAGTGCAAAGGCTTTCTAAGTTATTACTGAGTACAGACAGAACATGGCTTATCTCATTATCTCAAGGGTTATAGACACTCATTTGCAGCTCCCTGTTTGTGCAGGGGAATTGGTTCCCAGTGATTAATTTTATGTTTTGGATGAGGATTTTTCCCTTTTTAATGTTAATTTCTTTAGCATCTCAATACTGTGTGTAGATTGGCTACTGTATTTTCAGGTTTTCGTATAGACATGAGTGGCTACAAGGAGGGTATAAAAAACTCCAATAAACCTGTGACGCTGGTGGTTCCAGGGCTTTCTTAGGGTCAACGGGGAAAGGTTATGGGAATTGACTCGTAAAGCCCTGTCTGCTGCGCAGCAGGTATTCAGAGACCCTGTAGGACATTGCTGTTGAAATATTAACTACAAAATTTCAAACTTTTAACACCAAATAAAGTTGCTTACATGTGTTCCATCTTTCTTGATGGGGCTGTTGACTTTCTCCTAACTGCTTCTATATATTGCAATTTTAAAAGATTAAGTGGACTGAAGAGGGGGCTAAATTAGAGTTTGAAACTTAAACTGTTAGAAATAGTTGTGCTTCCTAGCAAAGTCATGTCTGGTTTAAATGATGAAAGATTTGGACTTGCATATTGCCTTAAGTAATAGAGGTGTGAAAAAATGGAGTATTTAGATTTTTATCCATGTCATATGTAGATAGTTAAACTTTATATAAATTTTCTACCTAGTTTGCTCATTAGAGTATCAGTACTGTAAAAAATATTGCTGCTTCTTCTCTTGTCACAATTCATCAAGTGCAGCAGTATATTATTACTGATTTTACCCATTTCTCTCTTCACATAATTTAGTGTTTCAGCAAAGAGAAAAGTTAGAGAAGGGAAAGGGAGTGGACGTTTTGCCTTCTAGTATCTTTACTGTAAAGTCAGTAAACGGAAAATCCCTTCCTAGTGCTTAGGATTATGGTCAGTGAAATAATAGCTCGCTTTTCCCAAGTCAATGCAAAGCTGTATTTGCCTTCAATGAATTAACTTGGGAGTTTGAATCCCAGGCAAGCAAACGGTCAATACAGTACAATTGCTACTTTTATTCTTTACTTTTTAATGTCAGTGAGTAACAGCACACGTGTTACTTTGAGAGACATCTCTATAGTATACGTAACTGACTGGACAATTGTGTGGTTAGGTTTATGTAGAGTTATCCCTCCAGCAGCCTGATTAAAGACTATATGTAACTTCCTTAAATGGTATGTTTCAACAGGTGATAAATACTATTTTCTCCTTCAGAGGTTTTGTTATGGTATTTCTTTCAAGTGCCTTAGTATGTTTTAACAATTTTTCAATGATTGAGGTGCACTTTTTGTTTGTTTGTTCTTCTGAAGCCAGTTTGCTTTCCTCTTCTGTAAGTCTCAAAATTGGACTTCTTCACATTAATTTGACGTATAGGAAGTAAGGGAGTACTGCCTGTATGCATGTATTAATCAGAGATTTCTTTGTCAATGAGCTCTCTCTGCACTTTTCAGTAAAGGATTTATCATCTCAGGTTTTTAGAAGGAAAGAGATTCTGTCCAGCCTTCATAGACTCTGTCTTTTAGAGTTCTTGTATATCTTCAGTCATCTTTTCTCTGTTCTTAGACTAGTGCCCTGCACTTGAAGGCATTTCCTCTTAACCATTTGAAGGAGAGCTTCAGAAGCGCTTGCAGAAGTCAGGTTATTGATTAACATTAGAAATCTGTACAAGGAGTAGCAGCAAAAAATGATAACACATCTAATGAATCCACTGAAATATTAAAGGAAATTGTTGCAATCTAGGGAAAATTATGTTTTTCATGATATTTTTCCATAAAAGTAACTTTGACATTTGTGCACGCTGGTGTTTGGCATCTGAACTGATATACCCTGAAGAGTTGAATCTCCCTGCTAACTTCACTGGAAATTTGAGTAGGATGCGAGTGGAATACAAATGCTGTTGACATCTTTATTGATATGTAACATTACAATAGACAATGCAGTATATATCTGTATGTCGGTAAGTTACGAAAAAGTGTTCTCTCACAGGAATAACAGTTGTGAAATGTTAAATGGCTTATATCTGAAAAAGGAAGAAATTATTTAACAAGCTAGCTAGAATATACCTGTACAGCACCTGGAAGACTTTGACCTAGAAGGCCTAGCTTGTGAAAACAGCATTAGAAAAACAGTATTTTTTTGGCAGTGCACACAGTTTAAAAAAGGGAGGTGGGGAAAAGAAGGAAGGGGGGGGGGGGGGAAGAAAAAAAGGATGGGCTCATTCAAGGTGTGCTGGGGTACCTTCAGTTCCCTCTAGTCCAGGTTTATGGGCCTTACCAGAATGTCCCTATCATCTCATGTGCCGGTGGTGGAGGCTTCTGTGAGCTGGGGTTTCTCCCTGTGTTGTGGTTTAACCCCAGTCAGCAACTAAGTACCATGCAGCCGCTTCCCCCTCCCAGTGGGGTAAGGAGGAGGAAAGAGGGGAAAAAAAGTAACACTTGTGGGTTGAGATAAGAACAGTTTAATAACTAAAGTAAAATATAATACTAACAATAGTAATAATGAAATATATTAATAATAATAGTAATGAAAAGGAATACAACAAAAAAGGAAGGGGGGGAAGGAAAAAAAAAAACAGTGATGCACAATGCAATTGCTCACCACCCGCTGACCGATGCCCAGTTAGTTCCCGAGCTGCGATCCGCGCCGCTCGGCCAACTGCCCCCTGTTTATATGCTGGGCATGACGTTCCATGGTATGGAATACCCCTTTGGCTAGTTCAGGTCAGCTGCCCAGGCTATGCTCTCTCCCAGCTTCTTGCACACCTGCTTGCTGGCAGAGCATGGGAGACTGAAAAGTCCTTGGCTTAAGATAAGCACTACTTAGCAACAACTAAAACATCAGAGTGTTATCAACATCATTCTCACACTAAATTCAAAACACAGCACTGTACCAGCTACTAAAAAGAAAGTTAACTCTGTCCCAGCCAAAACCAGGACACCCTGATAAAGGTTGGGATGAGTTTTCAGACCTTCGAACTTGCAAGTACTTTTGGGTCTCCCAGCTTAGTGGTCATGTTTAAGGCCTTCAAGGGTTAATAATTATCTGATGTGTGGTGTGGTTTTTTCATTTGTTTGGGTTTTGGGGGGTTTTTTTAGGGTTTTTTAGAACTGTAGGTCCTCGTCCCTTTTTATTTGTAAGGTTGTTCAAACTCCAGAAGTCAGAAATTTGCCTCGGAAGTGCGCTATAATGATCCATTTAATAAGAATTGCAAGAAATAGACACAGTAAGTTTTTGAGGAAACCCCAAAACATTAGACATATGTTTCCTGCAAGAGGTTTCTTCTGATGCTATTTATCTGGCAAATGTACATGCTTAGTGAAACAAGCTAATTCCCATGAACCTTAAATTTTGAACAGCTTAATTTTTCAGTGTGCCCTGTCTTTGCAATCCCTTGAATGACCTTAATAAAGAATTTAACGATTATCTGATTATAAAGATTTGCGAGCTGGCAGTGATGAGAGTTTGTTTCATCAGCTATATAGACTCATTTATTGAGTGGCTTTGCAGTTAGGTTATCACATGTGTGGAACAGCCAAATCAGCCTGGAGCTTTAAGTGCATGGGCTAATGTGTAGAACTGAATTACTGAAATAGCTTTGCAAAGCTCCTTTATGTCAAATTAAAATGTGTGTGCTCACGGTGATTGTTACAAGACTGGTGTTTCAGAAGAGTGTGATACATTGTAAAAATTAACTCTGATTTTTTTTTCTCTTGTTTGTTTTCAGTAGTTTTTGATACCATTGTATCACAGGAGCACTAGCGTTTGCTTTAATCTATTGGCAAAAGTTCCAGCAAGAGCAGTTTTCTCCCTTTTTCCTTGCTCCCTGGTACAGTTCTATCCTCTATGAATTTGAGGAATATGGTATGTAACGGAAGAAAACCTTAAGCCTACTTTTTGTCGTTTTGTCACAAAACACTAAGGAAAAACCTAAAAAGGTTTTTACTATAATTTTGTAATTTTATTTGCATGCATTGTCTTCAGAATAGAAAATATTTTGTATGCTGGAAGATCGTTTGGATCTGTCAGTTACTGTGGTGGTAGTCAACACCGCAAAGGTTGGTGGAAGAAAACATTTTCTGTTATTTTCGGTAGCTGCAAACATTTACTGCTGAGTGGCATGGTCAGGTGACCATGAGAGATTATGGGGTCCTTCAAGACCCTTAACATGTTCTTCTCTAGTGAAATTTGAGAAGATAGGTTACTGTCTTCACAGCAAACAAAAGAAAATACTCTTTCTGAACTGCTTAACTACAGATGTGTTACTGGAACAAAATGTCATGTGGAGTAAAAGCGTAAATGTGATCAGAAAGGGATTAGAGAAATTAACAGAACAGAAACCATTAGTGACTATTAGATTTGACTATGCAGCTCTAACCTTTAGCTCAGGAACTCAATAAATTGGTGATTGCCAGGGAAGGGTGATGGGAGAGGTGGTCTGATCCAGTATAGTACTTCTTGTATTGAATATTGCTCAGGCTTCTAAATACCAAAAGAAATAGGAAGCTCCTCCAAACTGAAAACTTCTTTAACCTTTTTTAAAAAAAAGCTTAATAAGAAGTCTTCTGTGATCTGCCTTTGAAGCTTGTGTGTGTCCACATGGGCTGACTTGTTGTTCAGAGAAGAACCCTAGGAATCGAAGGAATCCAAACACTGGGAATTGCCGTGCTGTCCATGAAAGTCTGCGTTACAGCAACATGTTGGTTGCAGTTAGCTCAGTGCTCTGGATTAGAGGCATCAGCAGTGGTCATGGCTGTACCTGAAAGATGGGAGAAGTTTCCACCTAGCTGAAGAAAAGTAAACAGGACATTGAGCTGTCTGGTTCAAGCTGCAGTTCCTTGCTTGTTTTTTCATCCTTTCTGTCATGGAATCCTTATTCCCTTTATTTCAAACCCCTTAAGGAGGGATTAAACAATGGATGGTCAAGTAATCAAGGGAGTTAATTTTCACGCAAACAACTATAGAGTAAAAATAGTTGCTCAGGAGGAGAGGACAAAAAGACAGGAACACCTTGGTGATATCACAAAGTTTTGGTTGCAGTATTAGTTGTTGTTAAAGACGAAAGTGAAAATATACTACTTGATGAAATAATAAAATAGATTATATAAAGTGTCATTTTAAATGGTATCACATGACAAGCACAACAAAAAACAACTTGTGGAGACATAAATAGTTCGATTTCTTTTACGGATGAGAAACGTGTTACTTAAGAACTGAAGGGCATTTTGCAATGATAAAAGGCATTCTTTTTGTTCTTGCTTGCCTCAACATCAGATTCTTGTTCTCTGTTGATACTAGTATGTGTGCTGTTTTGCTGTGTGTGCTCTTTGGTCCTGCATGCTGAAATAAGCACAGAAGAGTCAAAAAGAGTGTTTTTCAGTGCAAACCCTTTAGTTTTGTGATACTGTCAGACACTGATGGAATTTGTATCTTTCAGTACTGAGTATTAAAGAGCAGAATAGAATCAGCAAATTGCATTTAACGTGGTATGTGGAAATTTCCCTGGTGGTTGTACAGTGCAGAATATAGTTTGCAATATTACGGAAAATATTTTTGTGCTTGACATTAACTGAACTCTTTGATATATGCATTAATTCTCACTGATTCGGTCTCGCCCATTTCCTTTGCCTTGAGAATATTAAAGAACTGAAGATCACAGAATTTAACTTTTCACCGTAATACGAACTGCTGGTTGGGAAGTCTGCTGATGATGCAAAATCTGTTTGTTCTGCTTCCCTCTTCAGTGGTTTTGGAGAAGTGGAAGAGAAACTATTGCCTGTCTAGACTTTAATAATTTATATATAAATTTACTTTTTATGTAGACAACATTCGTTTCAAGGCTTATGATGTATTTTCAATGATAGGCTATAAATGCCAGTTAAAAAAAAAAACCAACCACCAAACAACACAACTGTTATGCCAAGAAGTAATATGCATCTAATAAGAGCGATTGCTTTTTACAATAGTTTTGGAACCTTGAGGTATACTGTCTTTAAACTGTTTTCAAAGAATTTGTGGAACTCAGATTTTTCTGTGTGACGAAAGCTCTAATTAGTGACCAGCAGGCTCTTTGATGTAGAGCAACTGTAAATTGTGTGTGACTTCTGGGTGGGGAAAGTTTGGATTTCCTTCTCCTTCCTTTCCCCCCCCCATCTGTCAGTTGGAGAAACTGAGGGGTTTTTTATTGCCCATTTGTAGACTGTTAGTGTAAAATAAAGGGCAAAGTCTTACAGCCACTTTTACAGAAGTCTGACTATTGTGGAACATCATCACTAAAAAATTGGAGAGATCGCTCATCACCGTGGTAAAAGACGAAGGCTAGGTTAGTGCCAGCTATCTTCAGTTAATTTTTTTGCCAAAACTCAAAATTTTAATCTGTAAATCTGTACCTTTTAAAATGCAGCCTGTGAATGGTTCTGTGCATTTATTTCCCCCTAAATGACTGGGATAATATTCAGCTTCTAGGTAAGTGGTTGAAAAATGGTGAGTAGTGTATACCAAATCATAAAAATACTTAATTATTTGAGGAAAAAGTATTTTTTTTCTGTAATTGATTAGTAATGGTCCACAGGATGCCGTAGGTTTGCCAGCAAGACTTGGCATCTATAATGATTTTTTAATTTATTTTTCTTATGTGAAAGTCTTTGATGCCCCTAACTGCTACTTTGTAAGTTGGGTATTTCTTCCTTGGCTAAAACAGTATGTGTATGCTTTTGTGCAAGCACACTTTCTTTCTGCTCTTCTCTCTCTAGTGTCTGATGAAATCTTGGTTCCGGTTTCTGTGCTTCTGCAACAGTGAGGAATCTATGGATTATTTCTCCCACTATGGACTGAGAAGATATTACATTGTCCTGTCCTTGAGATTCAGATCTCGAGATACTAAAATTTTGTTCCTTACCTCCCTGGTTTTTTTTCTCCTTGCCTCCTTTCATTAATATCAAATCAGGTATTTCTATAAGTGGTGAACCCTTGATGCTTCTCACTGATTATCTAGTACTACTCTTTCTCAGGTATGTGTATGCAGCTTGAGGTAAACCAACACAACTGGTCCAGTTTGATAAACTATCATTTAAATTCAGTATTTTTGAGGCAAAGTTTATAGGGAATGCATGGTAGCGAGACAACCTGTATCAAAATTGAAAATGTTTTGAAACTATTGATAAAACATTATAAAGTTTTGAAATCTGTTTAAGACTACTGCCCAAGTGCTTTTTTAAAGCCTTACATTTATGAATTTTCTATGTGCTGTATCAGTGAATAATCCCTTTCACTTCTTTTCCAAAGTGTTTACTTAGCAATGACAGATGGGAATAGGACATCAGTCCATCTTTTTTCTCACACAGAACTTTGAAATTTTTTTCCTAAAAGCAGCACTTTCTATTAGAAGTTTGTGCCATTTATATACTGAAATTGCAAATAATATTTTTTTATAACATACCCTTTTTTTTAAGTTTGCAAGACTAAAATTGAAATACTATATTCAGGACTGGAAGAAAATTTGGATTGTTGTAAAAGTTCTAGCCATGCATGGAAAAGATGAAAGTCGGTATGTTGTATACAGACCATATTGTATAAGACTTGAGCTCTTAGGTTTTGGAGGGATGAAAATTTTTTTGTGTCAATGTGGTGCTTCTGTTTATTTTAGGTGGTTCTAGTTAGTGTTTTCTTGGGTCTCCATGAAATAAGAGTTACGAGGTTAAGCTGCTGTACATGGAATTGTCAAGTTGGTTGAGAAGGCAGCAAAATTTAATGCATTCTTTAACTGGTCTAACTCCCTGTGGTCCATCTGCATCAATAAAAGATTCAAGCGCTGTTACATTATCCTTCTATTCTCCTTTCACTTAATCCCTCACTAGGGCAGTGGGTTCAGAGGTTAATACGACCTTCTGCTTGGTTCCATTCCAATACAGCAAGTATAATTTGTACATGGGCGTTATCTGCATATGTCCTCAGTCTGACTAGCTCTCCAGTATTGTTCATAGGAATGTTCTTAAAAGAAAAGAAAGATGATGCTGTGACTCGCTTTCTTCTCACTGTTTCTAGGTCCATAGAGGAAAAGTTTCTGCTAGTTTGTCCTTGTTTGCAGCCAAGGGTGTAATATGGCTCTTTGTCCTGTAACTCTACTAATATGAATGTATTTATCATCCAGACAAAGCAAAACTTCCCTGAACTCTGTTTTTTGGCGACAGCGGGCTTGGCATTGTGTCATGGGAGGAGGTGCTGCTATCTTGTTTTTCCTGCTTTTTTGGCAATGCCATCTTCTGTAGCTTGTTCTGTCCTGTAATCTCTCCAAGTACCAAAATATTATGGAGTGCAGATAATGATCAGATAGAGTCTTTGTCCATTCTGTCTGTGAAGCTAAATCAAATCTGTTATATCATGGACTATCTCTCTGTTTTTACTATAGATCAGGCAGTCTGTTTTGTGTGGAAGGTGTAGTAAAGAGTTCTACAAATCACCCTTGCAGATTTTTCATGTTGCTATCAAATGATGCTGAGGCTTATGTTCTTTGTGGTGAGGGTCCTTTTTAAACTTTAAATCCCATTCACTTTCTTGGCTCAGAAACCGTAAGCTTGGTAAGGATTTGAAGCTGGGCAGCAATAACAGGTAGGTGAATCTCTTGTGAAAGAGAAATGGCATGATTTCCCATCTAAGAGGAAAAGAACTAATAATCACATCACCTTTGAGGGCAGTTAAGACATGGAGAATATCATGGCTGTAGGACTGAATAAATTATGCGTAGCCACTGGATTTAAGATGAATCATAAATAGGGTGTGTGTTAGAAATTTGTTCAAGGGGCAGTATAGTCAATTTAACAATTGTTAACTTGTAAACAGCATACTGAATCACGCAGTATATAATTATATATTTTTCTGAAGTGCGGTGAACAGAGTGACAGGCTGAGGGACTCTAGTTAACCAGTCAGGTTCTGATTAACTTGTATAATTTTGGTACAAAGCCATATGTGCTGTGTCAACTCATGTTTTGGAGCAAGATTGTGATTTCCTAACCAAGGCCTTCCAAGTCTTCAAGTGGCTTTGTCTACTAATTAATCTGGAGCTAAAACCTCCTAATTGCAGGATTTAAACTAGACGCTATAAGCTGCTTGGGAAGGTTTTGGCCTCCATAAAGAGCTCATTTAAAAACCAAGCATCCACGACCAAAAAACTTCATGTTTTGTGTGGAATCTTTCAACTGATAGGTATCTGGAGACATGCTGCTAAATTAGTTGGTGATAGTTGTCACATGGACTGTACTCTTCTCAATACTTGGTCTATACTCTTCTCAATACTTGGTCTATACCACATCTACAGAGTTGAGTGGAGCAGATGGGCAAACAGTAGGTAAATCTTGATATATGTTATCAGTTGCAGGTTACGGATCAACTATGGGTGGTTGGATAAAGAAAGTCTGCCTTTAAAAACACAGTATTTATTCAATGCCTGCAAGATGGTGGTGAGTAATGTGCTTAGAAACCCTGCTAAGGATAGATTTAAGAGAGAACCTAAACATCTTGAGAGCTTGAGAAATATTGGAGTATGGAAACACCACCAGCAGATGATTGAGAATTTTGGGAAATCCTGTAATGAACCAGTAGGGAATAATATCCTTCCTATAAAGCTTGTCTTCCTTTTTCTGGGCAATGGGTCTGTTTCACAGCATGAAAGTATACGCTGCATGTTTTCTGCTCCCTCTCAGATATTTATGTGGCCTGCAAGTTTGTTACTGATTGGGAGTGTGTATGCAGAGAATATGTACAACTTTAGTCTTAAATTAATTTCTATATGCCTGAGTATGGAAGGAAGTGCAGAAAGAAGGGATCTGCACTCTGAGAGGACAAATGATCACCATAGTTGTCACGGATTCTGTGCTTGGGACAAGCAGATGTTAGGCAGAAGAAGGAATCTCCATGTCTGCACTGTGTGCATCTAACTCAGAGCTCAATTATCTTCTATATTATCCAGTTGGGTTTTTTTTCATTATTGGTTTCAGTGAATACTGTTTAATATAGTTCATGTCTGGACCTTATTAGTAGCTCACCTAAATTACTTTACATTGACAGATTCTCAGTTACTGGGTGAGAAAATGAGATGTATCCTGTTCAAGGACAACATTAATGAATTTCCAACAGTCTGCTCCTCAGCTCAGCATCACTTCAGGAAGGGGAAACATCTTTCATATCACTTGAACAGCAGCTGAGTGCTTTCAACACGTAGCAGTTAAATTGGTTACTTTTTCTCTGGGAAGTTAGTCGCTTATGGAGAGAAGTAGTGAAGTCTCTTATGAGGACAGGTGTATACACAGATGATGAATGCCATTGAAATGCTTCTCAGGAAATGGTTCTACCCTTTAAGACTTGTTAGCACTGCACTTGCAGTACCATGCTTGTAGAATGAAGAGCTGGTTTCTGGACAGATGGAGGTCTGTTATCACAGTTGCAGCCCATCTGCTGGTATCAAATCTGTTTTTACAAATGCTTACAGAATCTTACTTTAAATCTGCCTTGGCCAAAACCTTTAATAGGCTTTAGAGAGCCTCTAACAAGGCTTTCAGGTAGTTGATGTTGACTTCTCGAAATAGATCAGTGTTCCTGCCCCTTTACAACTCCATTTGTCCTTCAGGGTTTTTTTTCCTGTCCTGCAGCAGAAACTTAAAACAAAAGTGAATTGTTTGGTGTATATGAAGTATACACATGCAGACAAATGCACATATACATTTTATATAGATAGATGGTAACTTAATACATGCATATTTACATGCACACATATATGTGTGGGGACATGCACCCTCTTTCTCACATGGGTGTGCACTATAAAAAGCACATCCTTCCTGAAGGCTGACGTAAAGTTCAGAGAGCCAGGTATGTAATCTCACTTGCCAGTGCTTCTCATTTCCTTAGAATCAGTCTGCCTTCATTTGAGGAGAATGTTATGAGGCAGCAGCTTATCATTTGTTGTCTTTCTAATTGCTCTGTGTAGGAACAGTTGTTCCATGGACACGTCAAATCCAGCCAGCTGCTTGTTCACATCTCTGCTGTTGCCTCGGATTGTACATGTTTCCTGATTGGGTCTCAGTATGAGAATGGGGTATCATCAGATATCTCTGTTTTGAAGAGGTAGTTCACTTGAAGTTGGTTCTTACTTGGAAGTGTATGAAGTTGGTTTATAAAGTTAGTCACTGATTCCCCCTGCTTAAAATTTCTTTAGCATAAATCTTTGTACAGATTTTCGCACCTAGCAGGAGGACAATATATCATAGACCTTTTAAATTGTATTTTGGGACATATAAAAAGTATAAATCTTGTGCCTTGTACTACCATGTCTAAGTAGAGAAAGGCTCTCTGAAAGCAAAATTACTTTTTTCTTTACGCTACAGAAGAGTGAAGAAAATGCAGTGCTCTTTGAATAAGACTTGATATTTGCTACTGCACTTGAATTAGTGTTTTCTTCAACTTACAGATAAGTAGAGCAAGGATCTCTCAGCTTATGCCTTGGTCCTGAAGACGCAGCTCTTCTTGTGTATACACTTCTTGACAGCTGAAATGTAGGCCTCTGTTCCGTCTTGTCTGTTTTTCAGGGTAGAAATTCAGACTTTCACAATAAGAATTAGTCATCACTTGTGTGAGTAATAGTTTTACTCCCAGACAGGTGAGTTCACAGATGAGATATCCATGGTGTCATCTAGCTGCAGACCTCATAATGTTCTGTTCCTTATGCCATATCTCCCTTCTTTTTTTTTTTTTCTCCTCCCCCAGAAATGAACCAAAAAAATCATAACTGTCTGGGCAGGCAGCACACTTTTTTTTTTTTTTTTCCCCTGCTGCAAGTCCTGGGATTCTGTGATGTTGCCTGTGTTGTACAGCATATGCAGGCGCTTAAAGAAGTCTGAATTTCCAAGGAGTTGGGAATATTACTGTCTTGAGCACCAAAGACTGAAGAAATGGTGCAAGATAGACCCTCCAGATGGATAGTGCCCTCAGGCATCCTAAAGTTTGAGAACGTGATCACTTCTTCCTCCAGCTGTAGGGCTGCTTCAGAATTGTTCCTGACAGTTACCAGGAACTAAAACATCAGTCAGGGTTGTGGCTGAGGAGAGTGTTGTTATTCAGGAGATGGTCCATCTCCATCAGTAATTGTTTGGACTCTCATCAGCTGTTTTCACCAAGAGTCATAAGCAGAAAAAATGTGAGCGAGGATGTAGATCAACTTAGGGCATTGGGTAAGAAAGCCATTGGACTATTTGTAGCAACTGATTAGCTGAAGAGAATACTTGCTAGGTGGTAACTTTTAAATTGGTTGGTTTGGGTTTTTTTTGTTTTTGTTTTTCATTTTCATAGCAAAAAAAAATACGTACACGTGCAGTTTAGTAGAAATATTGGTAGGTGGGGTGATCCGTGTGGGAGTTCATTAGCTCTCATATTGAGCTAAATTGTGTACTTAAAAAAATCCTTGTGTTGTAGTAGTGCAGCTTCTTTGCCTGTATACACCTAAGGCAAAGCAGTGCTGGAGGAATCAGATGCAGATAGATGTCATTTTCAAACTTGTTCTGTTACTTGGCCAGTTTTTCTTCTGTTGTTGAATATTGTTTCCTTCCCAGGCAGGACGTATGAAGTAGCTGTTAGTATGAACTGTCCTCTGGATACTAGAGATCTGTTGTGGTTGAGTACACAAGTTATGCTCCCTACTAGCAGATCGCTTTCTTGTCGTGAGTATGCAAGGGTGCTGCTTTCAAACTAAAAACACAACAAATTGTTTCTGAAACTGGTACATTTCTCATATGACTACCCTACATTAGATTGTTCTAACTATGGAGAAGCTGTTTTGGTGCCCTAGTAAAGTATCTCTTCTGCTAATTTCTTTTTCAAAAATGTCTGGTAGTCAAACATATGAGGCTGACAAAGATTTTTTTGCTCACATCCACCCTTTTCCCACAGGGGGAAGAAATCTAAAAAACAAAGTGAACCCCGCAGTTCACCCACCATAACAACAGCAAAAGCCATTTTTTTGAAGGATTGGATGTGAATGTATGGGATTAAAATCTGGTTTTGAAATAATGTATGGTGGAATCAGTCTTTATACTTATTAAGAGTATGTTGACTTTAACAGTGATTTACAAATGTACTACCATCCTAACACTTTTCTTTATTACTAAGGTTGGTGGGTATTAAAAATGATTTTTCCCCAATATTTTAGCACATTAACATCAAGATATTTCTACACTTATCCGAAAGTCAGCAATTTTCTGAATTAAAAAAAAAAAAAAAAGCTGTAAAGCTTCCTGAAGTTGACTTTCTCTTTCTAATGCCGCATCCAAGAAATTTGAGGACTCTTACTCTCTTGGCTTATTGTGCTTAGCTTCTTGCTGATCCAGTTGTGCTGCCTTCCTTTACGCTGGTTATTACATTGCTGCAAAGGGCTGTTGTACTGAGAAGAGGCATTTATAAAGCAAGGTATCATTTCATGTTACTGAGACTGGAAGGATTAATATCTAACAGAATCTGAACCCTTCAGTACTAGAAAATTTTATCTCATGTAGTAAAATTCCTATCACTTCATTACCACAGGAGAGACCTTAAGCTAAGCTTTCAAAAACCCACTCTAGAGTAAGTTTATCCATTAGGGAAGCTATCTGTTGAGCAATACTGGCTTAATTTGCACCCATTAAATCAGTGAAACTTACTTTCAGGGTCACTGAGTTTCTAGTCTGTGGCAATTTATGTCTTGGTGTTAAATATTTGATCATTATTCTTCTCAAACATTGGGGACTGATTACAAAGAAAATCAACTTCATAGTGATATGAAAAAGCAGTTACTCAGTACAGTTGTCACTACTTACTTGACTTGCTCATTGGAGCCTCATTGTCTTGTAGATACCTTTAAAATGCCACAGATGGTGGAAAGTAGTACTTATTGACTTAGAATAAGGCTTCCTAGTGACTCCATGATATTTAAATCATGTGCGTGCTACTATTTCTGCTCCTCTGACAGTAACTTTCATTCCCTCTTCAGCTGTGCTAAGAGCTGCAAGTGAATAAGGACAGGCTTCAGTCATGACCTTTTTATAGTATGTGAAGAATGCATAGCTCTGGCATGCAACAATGGAATAACTGCTGGACTAAAGCTGGAAGTGCCATTCTTAGTTTCTTTCAGCGTAGTCTGTCCTTGCTGTGGTGAAAATGCATGTCACCCACATAGACCTATCCACAGTTGTGTACCCCAGTGTACTTCATGAAGAGCATTACTGTCACTGTGCACTGAAAAAAGTATGGAAGGACACCAAGGAAGGCATCTTCATCAAGACTGCTGTACAGTCTGGAATTTGTCTGTCGTAAGTGAAGTTATATCATCGACAGTACATCACTACATCATAAAGTTATGTTGTCAGTAGCAAGATGTGTTTTGCTTGTGATTATTTCATGTCGTTAGAAGAGTTTCATCTGTCATGTGTGAATAAGGGTATTATTGGTTTATCTGCTATTTGAAAAGTGTTACTATTGCTAAGCTGTTTTGCAGTCCTGAAATTTCTGCTTTTCCATTTATAAAGCTTGTCTTAGTGACAGGTCCTCTGTTCCTACTTAGCAATTAAAATGAAAGTGGCAAGTATGAGAAACTCACCAAGGAGACATGCCTCTCCGAGGTGGAGCAGATCAACAGCAAAATAAGGGAGTTGCCCAAGGATCTTACACTGACAATTAAACTAAGAGAGGGATACGAGAGTCATGCCCCGATTTATGTGGATTAAGTTTACTTTGTAGTGATAATTATATACTCTTCTGAATACAATTTTAATATCAGATGTGAAACGTCAGCTACCCTGATGTATAAAAGAACATTCTACAGTTGTCTAGAAAACATGACTTTCATGATTATTATATACATTTTGGACTGGATTTACTAGTTTGCCTTAGACGAAGCCTCAGATAAACAAGTTTATCTGGTTCTGGTGATAGAGAGACAGAAGAGCAAGGGAAGGAGTCAGCAATAACCCTTGCTTGTCTTCCATTGCAAGTTCAGTCCAATGCCAAAAGCTGATTTCTTTCCACCTTCCAGGAAAGAAAGCAAGCACTTCTCGAGTAAAATAAACACTGCTTGCCCTGGAGGTGCGAGCCAAGATTCTCAATGTCACATTCCTCTGTCTTCCAGACATGGGAATATAAGACTGATTTAAGGCTTTGGAAGGAGAAGTGCTAACATCTCATCTGTTACAGTGAGTGTGAGAGCATCACTGTATGCTCAAATAAAAGGCCAACAGTGCCCTGTACTTCTGGGAGTGTCCTCATGTTCTTTGTGTTTTATCACAAATTTGAGCTAGTTTCTGTTCCTTTACTTAGGAGATTTGAGCTTAAGCAGCAAGCTATCAGTTTGAAGAGGAGATGCAATTTTAAAGAAATTTTCTTGATATAGTTTGAGGATTGGCCCAGGAGCATGGGACTGTTTGCTGACATTTCATCCTGTCTGCCTACAGGAGAGAAAAAGAAGAGAACATGGAAGGAAAAATGTGAGTGGAAGAAGCTAATCTCTTCCACAACTGGGGGGAGGAAGTTCTTTGGTGGTAATACTAATCTCTGCTGACCTCCCCAAAATGAAGGAGGAAGGAATAGTGCTTAAACTAAGATAATATTATTATCGGGTACCTGATTGAATGAAAAGCACCATGGAAGCGTGTTTGTTTGCAGAAACTTAGATTCGCATGATTTCTGGCAGCTATTTAGAGACTTAAAAAAAGAGGAGGGAGATGGGATTTGCATCTTGTGGCGCTTTTTGTCCCTTCTTTGTATCTATAGGGGAAGTGAAAAAAGTGGTCATGGCACAAGGGTTTGTTTCCTTATACTTAAAGACAATAGATGAGAATAATGTGCAGTAATTAACTTGAGAGCAGGATTCTAAAAAAAAAAAAAAAAAAAAATTCTTTAGACACAATTGACTTGATTAGCTTGTATATTTACCTTGATTGCGTGCTTGACTTGAATATTTGCAAATAATGCCTTATTTTGTGGACAGTCTATGCAAATTGGACCTGCAGCTATAGGAAACCACATTTTATGTGCACATATCTAAGTGTGTGCGTATTTCAAAATAAGGTTTCAAAGACTACTGAAAGCGCAAGCTTTCTAACTTGGCTCCAGGGTTCTGCACTTAAGCACAGTTTCAGCAACAGTATTATTGGGGATAAACTAATTGATAGATGCATTCCAGGTCTTCTTCAGGGGTGTAAGATGTGGGTCAATGTAAATAAATAGGATAGAGCCAGCATTCTGAAATTGTAGGGCATGGTAATGACTCCAGATACTTAGGTTCTGAAATGGGAGAGGCCAGACTTTCAAAACTGTTCAGGTATAGCTCCAGTTCGGTTTCACTGGGATTTGTGCATATTAAGTGCTTTTAGAAAGCACTTCACATTCAATGAGTGTTGAATAAAAGTGTCAGTGTTTTATTTTTAGGCAGCTAATCATGGCTTTAGAAAGGTGAATTTTAAGAGGTTCTTTTGGACAGAATGTGCTTCTGCTTTCAGGCATTTGTATCTACAGAGGAGAGGCCAAGAAAGGGCTCTTTGCTTATCTGCTAAGAGAAAAGTGCTCCTCAGAAATTGCCACTTTTTGCCTAAGTATACCTGTGGAGCAAAGGGGCAATAATGCTCGTATTCGGGACGGATAGTCAGCTAGCAGTATTTTATATGGGAGAAATAAGGTGGGTTTTTTCACCACAGAAAATATTTTGGATGTATATAGAGCCTAGAGCCTTCTTGCTGTCTCTTTTGTCTGTTTTAAATTTTGTCAAAGGATAAAAATGAATACCAGAGTATTTTATGTGATTATCTAGAACCTCTAACAATGTGTTTATATTCTAGATTTTTTTCACTGCTTCTAGCACATCTAAAAAAACCTACAGAGTGTGTGACTAGAGTGGCTGCTCTCCATGTTTCTTGGCAGTGTATTCCAATGAGATATCAAATAAGTATGAGGTACTGCAGCCATCTTAGTTAGCTGATGTTGTTAAAGCACAGCTTTTGACTTAAAGTTTTGGTTCTGAAGTTACAACATGGGGGAAAATGCTGATGCGGAAGGTAAGGAAAAAAGCAAGGGATATGTGTTACTAAAACCAAAACACAAAGTTGTCAAGCAACGGTTAAGTTGAAGCAGTTTAGCATTTTGACTTTCGGTCTGTTTTTAGGAACTTTTAAACAAAATTACCAATATTATAGTCTTTATTAAACACAGTTATAGCAATAGCTTCTTAATATTTCAGCTGGCAAGAGTTCAATAAAATCTGGAAAGAATAGGCCATTAAACTTTTCCTAATTCTTGGTTGGTGTTGGAGACCTTCAATTTCAAATTTAAAATGTGTAAGGAAAAAAGTTGGTGGTTGGGGGAGATGAGAATTTTGAGCATTTAACTTCTGTGCTACATACATAAATATGTATGCAGTGAGGTGTTTTGAAAACTTTGCAAGTGGTAGGAAGAAAAATAAGTATATACCTTGCAAATAGTCATTTTGACAGTATTACTCGGTGTGAGGGGCTGCTCCTGTTGTGCTTTCCCTCTTACCTTGGACTGAGAAAGTGTCAGGCTGCCTCATGAGCTATGTTGGCACTGCCTGGATGTTCCATAGGTGTTGTGCTTTTAACACGGGTTGTTGGGACTGTAGAGCGTAGGGGCGAGGAGGTTACTGAGCTTGCTTTACAGGGAAGAGACAGAACTACCCATCCCACTCATCAGGGAGTGTATAAGTTGTCTGCCTTAGAGGGAGGAGCTGGCAGTTGGTCCTCATGAGGTAAACAGGCTTTTTAAATGAAATGTTTGAGATATGGGAGAGGCCTTTGGCTTAAGCAGCATTCTTTCTTGGAACTGTGCTGCCTGTATGGCTTAGGGCTGAATGGCATGGAGAGTGAGAAATTGCACTCAGGGCTTGTTGATACAAATTATTTATACCTGAATTTACTCTCTTGTCCTGGAGCGAAAAAGAACTGCCTCCACATGATGCAACTCCTTTCCTGTGGAAATTGTACTCCTGTATGGTCTAAGAGTAAATTCTGTCCCAGAGCAAGCAACCTGGAAGTAATGTTCGTGTCTATGCTTCTCCAGTGTTAACTATTTTAATTTGTCCACTGTCTTCCTACATTGCGTTGTGCTCTCTGCTGTGTGAATGTCCCTTTTTGGATATTCTGTGGCTATGATCTTGTGTGGTTTTTGGATGTATGGGGAATCTATGCCTTCACAGTTCATGCTGAGTTCATACCACCTAGCCCTTTGATGTGCCTCCTGATCATGACTGCACATGGACTTCTCACCTTGTCAAGCAAGGTGCAGAAACAGGATGTGCTTAGCTTTGTAAGCCTCCCGATCTCCAGCTAAGTGTCAGTGTGACTTCATATTAAGATGCCACCATAATGCTGTCCCAAGGAAAGAGGAAGAGAACTCATCCGTAGAAGGTGCACCTTTCAGTGTTCTTTAATCTGTCCATTTTTATTACAAGGAGTGAAAGGAACAGGGCACAGAATGCCAGCACAACAGATCTTGCTTACCTTAAATGAAGAGGAGACAGGGAGAGGACTCATTGCAAGAAAGTGGCCTGACAGGAACCTAACTAAGAGTCCATTGAGAACTTTGCCAGTGCATCTAGATTTCTTTGTCAGTCAGCTTGATACCCTGAAAAACACAGGGACTGCCAGGAGCATCTTTGGGAGTTTGAAGCAGACTAGTTTGTACCGTTAGTACAAGAGAAAAGTCTCAATTTTACTTGCAGTTTTGTGTTCTGTCATTTTAGGCCAATACTATTCAGCTTTCCACTCACCTTCTCTCTTTGGATTAGCCCCTCTTTGCTGAATTGAAATCAGCTAAAAGTTTACCCTTAACGGAGATAACTCATCTTTACTCTGTCTTCTCTTTCCTGCATTGTAAGAGGTTGCTGTTCTTAGTCTGTTGTCCCCTGTTGCTATCACCCAGCTTCCTTTCTCTGAGTTCTTAGCCATAGGAGTTTAAATACACATTTTAAATGGCAATTCATTTTAGTTGGAAAATGAATGTTATACAACTATATAGCCACGGACATAACTGCAATTAGAAGGCTAAGATGTGAAGATAAGCAGTCTGTATAGTTTTGATATGGTATTCTACAAAAGCTTTATATGTTTTTCTCCTATATAAATTACTTGATACTGTCATTATGTTGCAATCTATCAAAATGTTCAGGCATTACACAAACCCAAAAGCTTTTGTATGTATTGAGCACATCGCACTTCAGCTTCTGTATTCACAAAGGACCAGACACTATTGAAGGCTCCCAGAATCTAAGGAGACAGCAAATTTGGAAGAATTATGCATTGCAAACATCATTCCTACAAATTTCTCCTTTTTCCTTGTGAAAAACATCCATTGCAAACAAACTGGTGGGGAAGAAGTATGTTTTGAGCCAGGCACTTTCACTGTCAGCTTCATTGTGTTAATGGTGCCTGGCTGCTAACAGGTGGACTGTACAGATGGAGAACTCTGGCCATGCATTTACCTGCAAACACTTCGCCCCAGCTTGCTTCAGTCAGTTCCTTGGTGACAGAGAACCATTTCATGTAAGCTTCTTTAATTTTCATAACCAATGTGTTGGCCTGCTCTTTGCTGTGACAGACACACTGCTGCTTCAAGATAGTTTTGAGGAAGAAAAGTTACAAGAAAAGTTACCGAAACAAAGTTACCAAAGAGTTACTGAAACAGATACGCTTCAATCAAAGTCCCACTCAACTCCCTACTTGTGCTATTTTGCATGTGGCTGTCTTTGTAATGATTGATGTTTTGTTGTATTCTGCTTGGGCTTTCAAAACCAATTTGAAATGTTTTGGGTTTATTTGTCAAGGTACAAAGGTGTCTGTAATATACAAGCTGATCTTGTTGCTTACGCTGCTACAGCTGAGGCCTGCATGGCTGGGTGGATAGTCATACACTTCTTACTGTGATCAGGAAATTGTTTTCTGTAGGATTCTTTTACTGTTGATGTAACATGTTTGGGAATTTGAGCTGACGTGCTTATGGTCTCTGTAGTGATGTTAAATAGGGAATCGGCTTATATCTGCTATAGAACAGTCCACACTATTATTTAATCACAGCTGAAAGGAATCAGAATTTTGCAGGATGGAGAAAAGGGGAGTGGCAGAGAAGGATTTGCGGGGGGATTCTTGTTGGTGGTGTTATGCTCCTATACTTCCTTTAGAATATTTAGCACAAAAAGTTTTCATTTGCAGATCATATATTTTTAGTCCCTAGGAGAACACGAGACCTTTTAATCTGAATAATCCAGTTTGATTCTAGATGTACATACTGAAATTTGAGACAGTGCCGTGAAATCACAAAATTCCCTGGTACGGATGATAGACCAGACACTGTGCCAGGTATATGTGAATCTGATACTGACTAGAAGCATGTTTATCTCTGGCTTTCCATCCATTTATTGCAAGTCTGTATTGGTCCCTAGCTTTCCATTTTGAATGGTGTATTTATTTTTCTCTTCAGGGATTCAGATTTCATTTTTCTTTTAAATGTGGTCTGGATCTGTTTTCCCTTCCATTATCTTTTGATGATGACTTTTGAACCTTAATTGTTGAAAATATATCTGGCTTAGTAAATATGCAGCATAATTGAATACTAGAAACTGCAAGCTGTGAAGTAAGGAAAAATAAGCTGTCTGTGATGAAATGCAGCCAACAATATGTAATTTTTCAATAGCGTGGTATAGAATTCTAGCTGAAAAGGCTCTGGGTAGTACTTCAGCAAGTATCTTCAAAGCCCATGTTTTCAGCTAGAAACTGTAGAATATTCAGCCCTTTATATTGCCATTATATGGGTATGAGCCTGGTTATCTGGAAGTAAAAAAAACACGGAAGGCGTGAAACTGCCTAGACAGTTGGGAAACTAAATCTAGTCAGCCTGTCCTCATTGCAAATTGTTAGATTAATATCCATGAATGTACATCTGAGCCAGGATTGTACGCTAATGGGGAGGCTCCGGCTAGCTGGTTGGAAAGGAGGGGGAGGAACCTCCAGCAGTACCATTGGGTCATCTAAAGCTGCTGATATCAGTTACTGATCTCGGGACAATGTGGATTGCTTGTGGAACTGTCTTTTCAGTTTCCAGCAGCAACTTTGGAGCCCTTGAGACCTAACAAACTTGTCACTGATGATTGACGATATACCTTAGGCTCTTACTGCAGCTCACTGCCTCAAGATTTTATTGTTTGGGCTTTGGAGAGAAGCAGAGAGAGAAGCTGCATCTCAATCAGAAATATAAATTGGCATGAGTGCTCAGTCTGAGAACATTTAGTGTCCATAGAAAGCTGAAGTAATTAAGCAGACACATGATTTATTTGCTCCTGAGCTTACCAAAATGATGAAGCTTTGACTTTGCCAGAATGTTTAGGGATGCGTTCTTCAGTTTTCAAAATGGTTTTGGTTTTGGACAACTGAATATCATATTGTGGTATGGTAAAAATGGTTTAACTCTTTGAAAAACTATTAAGGCCTGACCTCTTTTAGCTGGGGAAGGAAGTCTTTATTTGTTTTCTGGGGATATAATATGTAGAGTGCTGCTAACAGGAGATAACTTTATCAGTTCCACAGCTAGCTTGCTTGCTTGCATGTTTGCAGGCAGTACTTATTATTTGGTCATGAGATAATATAAACAGCCCTGTGAAAATACATTGGAAGAAGAGCAGCTTGACTGACTTAAACTTGTCAAAATAATGTTAATAGCTGATTTCCATTAATAAACCTGTAAGTACTAATCATTCTGTCTTTTTTTTTTTTTTTTTTTAAACAGAGCAAACTCTTGCCCATAGCATATGGACTAATGCCAGCTTGTTGAGTTTATTGATTTAGTAGCCTACGATATTAATATGGATCATTGTTGTCTTAACCCAAGTTTTTTTTCTTCATAATAGTAGGTGCTCAAAGTTCTTTATCATCATGGTGAATGTTTTGTAGTATTTATATTTGATGGGTTCTATTAATGTTAGTGAATTTTTGTGACTGAGAGTTGAATGTGGGTTATTACTACTCGAGTACTACATGCAAGAAGAAAATAACCCTTATGCATTCTTAAATTCGTTTGTCTTATTTCCCAGGTAACATGCATGTGTCACTGGCAGAGGCTCTGGAGGTTCGGGGGGGCCATTGCAAGAAGAGGAAATATGGGCTATTTTGAATCAAAGTGCAGAGAGCCTTCAAGAACTGTTCAGAAAAGGTAAGCATTTTTAAAGACTGATACATACAGAACTGGAAACATCTTGGTTATGTTTACATGTCGTATAAGTAAACTCCCTTGTTCTTCCTAGGCTCTAAACACAAATAATAACTTGCTCCTAGGTTATCTTTGGGTAAACTGCCTAGCTGCACCCCAGCCCAAGGGATGTTTTCAACCATCGCTTCATGTTCTGTCAGGACCCGCAGCACGTTCAGTTTCATGTGGTGACAAATTCACTTTGGTAGGAAGCTACCACAGAGTCTTTGCATTATTTTAGACTCATTGAAATGAGATAGAAACATAGAAAAAATAAGTCTGAGACCATTGGAGCACTTTGGTCCTGAAGGGGACATAGAAATGGGTACAGTACAGTGCAGTCATGACCAGTCTGCTCTGAAGAGATGTAGCCTCAAGTGAGGCAAAGGTGAGCCACTGAAAACTTGACCATAAGGCTAGGTGTCATTCCCCAGAATGCAATTAGCAAGACACATATAGCTACTGAGAGGAATGTGGTGGCTTGTTGTACTTTAAAGGAGTAGACCTAAGTATCTCTTCTCCCCCATCCCCCCAACTTAGTAGGCTCTAAGTTGAGCATCTGCAATACTGCTAAGAATTATATGTTTTAGCACTAGGTCTAAGTATGGAACCCTTCCTCTTCCTTATGTTTTCCTTTCTTTTCTTTAAAACCTGCAAATCCTTAAGCCCCTTCCCTGCCTTTTTTGCTTTTTATAGCAATAAAAGCTTAACTCGAATATTGATCTTTGGTGACATCTTTAACCTGGCCTCAGATAGAGTCTATGTTGCCATGATGCATCTTAGTATTTCAGCAAATTTATGGGAGTCATCTCCTTATAGCCAAGCATGCATATCTGAGCTTATTCAGTTTTATTCAGGAAAAATCAAAAGCTCACACTTTGAAAATAGCCATTGTTTTGCCATGTTACTATGCAAGGGGCACATCTTCATTATTGAGGGCAAAATCTGTTGTATTTTTTGCATACGCTTGGCTTACAATTTCATCAGGATTCAACATTTAATTTGTTTTGGGGTTTGGTTTTTTTTTTTTTTTTTAAGATTTGGTTTAGACAATCTGTCAAGTCAGACACTAGGTCTGCTCGTACATTGCACAACCTCTGAAAGTGGTCTCTGTTGGATACTTCACAAAGACTCCAAAGAAGGCAGATGTGGGCAGAAACTGCCATATGGCGTTTGATTTCTGATCAAGCTTGACTTAGCATTATAAATATGAAATTTTATCAACTTCTCCGAAATACTTTTTGGTGACAAATTATGGGTAGTTTTGATATCCCATACAAATTTCCCTTTTCCCCTTAACCAGCAAGCTCACAGCCCATGCATGGTAAGAAACGTTTGCTATTAGGAATGCTGAGTTTATTGTTGCAATTTGACTGACTGTCCTGTCCCGTCCCTCTGCTTCTTGTATTGCAAGAAAGGGAAAGCTGGCATCTTCTTTCCTCTCTCTTTCTCTCTTTGTTGTCTCTCAGAGAGAATCAGAGGAATGACTTTTTTAAGAGGGCAACTGGTTGAGACCAAGTGAGACCTTGACTAAAGAGAGATCTTGAATGATTAGAGGTTTACTCTTGTATGCTTTACAGGAATCAACGCATTGAGCTTCATCTTGAAATCCACCTGAAAGATCACAGTAGCATGAGTATGTAGTAGTGAAACCACTTAAGACATTATCCTAGGTCTAAATTCTTTTCAAGAAGGAAGTCTCCACTGAAAATAAGAGCTCACCCTTTCTCAGCCTGAGAGTAGTGCAGAAAAGAGTTATTGTAGTTGCTATGAAGGCTGCATGCAAGAGAATGAGAACAGTCAGCCCTCCTTCAGAGGGACAAGTACTGAAAGATGAGAGCACAAAATGGAAATCTGCCCCAGGACTTCTGGTGTGTGCCTTTAAGGTAGGGGAATGTTTGCCAGCCAAGACTGGCTAAGGTGGCAGAAGCTTCTGGTCTTACTTCCTATCAGTGAAGACCAAAACACAAAGTCAGATAAAATCAGTGCCAGAAGAATCTGTCTCTTCTTGGGGATGAAGCTGTTTTGTTGATTTGTTTTTCTGCTAGTTCAGCAAACTATTTTCAGTTGCATGCTATTAATTAACCTGGGATATAGCCCTGTGGTAGAATGCACTTCAAGAGACACCCAAATGAAAGAGCTTTACTATGTAGCTAAGGTTGACAAAGGCAATCTAATTCCTCCCAGCAAGATTAGGATAACCAGACAGTCTTTAATGAAGATTTGGCTTCACTAAGGAAACAATCTAGAAACCTTTTTTGGTCATCTTGAATAGCAATTTCTGTGCTGGCTTGTAAAGATGTGTTGCAGAGATGCAGGAACAGAGAATGCAGACGTTCCTGTAGGCTTGTCTGACTCAATTTTGTTCTTTATTTGTGGAGGACTTGTAGCAAACGGAGGATCCTAGAGAGATCCTGTTTTCCTTGGTCAAATTTCAGACCTAGCATACAGCATAGAAGAGCTATTCTATGGCAGAGGGTGAGTTTCCGAAATTTTTCAGAACTGACCAATTGCTCCTGGGCAGAGGGCAATGAGGCAAGCTTTTAGCTTCTGCAAGTTCACAGCATGCTCAGCTCTGACCAGTCTCAGAGATGCTCTTTTCCTCCTTGTATAGCTCTGGGGTCCCTGAACATGTTGTTCTGTAACAAAATCTAAGCTTTGATGAGCGTTTTCTATATTAAGTTTCTTTAAAAACAAAACAAAACAAAAAAACCCAAGCATGTTGTTCAACAGTCTGTCGTCCAACTGTTTTAAAATGAGGGGGATAAAAAGGCCATGGAAATCGTCAACTCTTAAATTGCTATCTGTTGGCAACCTCCCCACACCAGTCCAGCAACCACACACACTTAAAGGGATTACCAGCCCAAGTAACCATTTATTTATTTATGTAATCCTGGTAGAGTTTTGGTAGTGTGTTTGAAGTTGAGAATCCTTGCTATTACTCCATCAACTGAGAACGTGTGTTTCAGTTAATTTGTTACTTAAACTACTTTCAGGAAATTAGGGAAAAATGCCCAAAACAAGCTTCTGTTACAGATTGGATGACTTCTTGATTTATAAAAGTTGTTTTGGTGAGTCTATCTTCTTATCCATCAAAGCACTGAATAAAAGAAGCACAGAATGAAAATCCATGTCTTGCATAGTTAATCACATATCACACCATGTCTAATTCAGTGACTGATACAGAAATGTGCATATTTTTATGCCTTTTTGTATTTACAATTCTAACAGGTGTTGAACTCTTTAAAAATACTTTATAAATTGATTTCAATCATTATAAGCAAGGAAAGATTAGATTGAAATGCCCAGTTGCTAATCACTGATTTAGAAGATGAACTCTGGTAGCTGTCTTGTCAGCATATTATAAGCTGTTAAATGGGGGAGAAAGACAATCTAGTACTCAGTTGTAGATCTGACATCAGTTGTGCTAGTGACATTGAGATTAATCTGGAGATTTGAAAAGGCCGATACCAGACCTGCCCTTCTCTTACATCTGTTTAATTATCTGCAATAACTATTTTGTTGTTGAGAGGGTGTATCAGCTGTTTCAGACATGTTATATCTTGTACTCAGTACTCCATGAGGTCAAAAGAACAGGTCTTTGAAGTGAAGTATCTCAAATGTGAGCATGTAAGTGTAAGGAGCATGCTGTGCTCTCTGCTGCTGAGCATTATAAACCAGGCATCCCTCTAATTTGGTAGGTTTAACTGGAAAAGATTTATCAAAACTTGAAAGTGGGAAAGACTTCATATGTCACTTAGGCCACTCCTGTGCTAAAGCATGTATTGTGGATTCTGAAAATAGCTGGACCTTTTGTTTCAAGATGTGTTTAAATGGAGGGGGAAGAGAAGGGGAAAAAGAGTCTGATAATAGAAAGGCAGGTTGAGCAAAGAGAGACTTTACAAATAGACTGTCTTGCAAATTTGTATATGGGAAATGATTTATGTAAAGAAAAGTGATATCATCTGAAAGTGGATGTGAAGGACAATTGTGTTTCTTGGGGACCTGTAAATCTTGTCGACAGTCATACTATTGCATCTGCTTAGGTTGGGTAAGTGTAATGAAAAGAAGGAAAGCGCAGTGTGAAATGTGTTGATGGGAATTAGTGGTGGGTCCCAAGTAGTTGTAGACCTAGTTGGGATGGAGGGGGAAAAGGATTGTTTTGGTTGACAAGAGGGAAAATGCAATAGGAGGGGGAAAAAAAGAAAAATCCTCACTTTCCAGCCACTCCTTGCTGGCAGGTGTTAAATGGTTGTTTTTTCCCTTTACCGATAACTGTTGAGGAACGATTTTTTCTTCACCTTCTGGTAACATTTAATCTTTTGGTTGCTGAGAAGGAAAGAGATCAGGCTTTTGTGGGTTTTGGTGATTTTTTTTTTCCTTTTTTTTTTTTTTTTTCTTTTTTAAACACCCCCACCCCCACCCCAAGTGAGGCTCAGTTACTACTTGTGTTCTTTCCAGAACACTCTGCTGGATGTGGTCAGGGTAACAATGAAGTGTAGTGTGGCATTATGCTCACCGGGGAACATCTCAGGAACAACATGGGTGATCTCAGAAACTAATTGTTCATCCTGTTTCTTACTCCAGTATTCTCAGGAAGGAGTAAATTTCAGTTGGCCTCTCAGTGTTTCTCCCTGTGCTGCTGGTTTTCAAGTTGCTCGGTATCACATCAGAGCTCTCTGCTCAGTCCCATCCCTTTGTGCCTGAGGGACAGGGAGCAGAAGCGCTGGAACTCTGCTTCCCCTGCACTCCAGGCGGGCAGGGACATGCTGCACCAGCTCAAAGGAGTATAGGACTTACAGCGTAAGCGGTCCCTTGCGCTGGCATAATCCTGGCCTGTCTGGAGACGCATCGGTGGTCTGCCTGCCTCCAACCTGGCCTCAGCATAAAAATCTTTAGGTTCCTTTGTGCTGGGAGAAATCTTACTTGTCTCAGTGAGGGCCATGGAGCGAAGCAAAGAGAAAGATGAGATGAGTGTTGAAAAACTTACGTATGTTTTTGTGTTGTTCTGTGCTTTTTAAAGGTATTTCTTTTGTGTCCTGAAAGAGCTGAAATGTGTATCACTTCTGACCATTTTTGCTAATGGCTGTGGCCTAAGAGAGATGTAGGAAAAAACAAAACTGAAGGAGCTTGAATTGTATATGTAGTTTGGGAATTCAAAATTACCTACCATCAATATTGTCAAATGGATCCATTTTAAAGTTCTACCTGGACTTACTGTCTGTTATAATGTGGTGGGGTTTTCTGGTCTTTGGCTACTTGTATCCTGTTAAACCATGTAAAGGACTGTTTTAAAAGTCTTTCATTTGTTTGGCAGATGCTATGTAGCTGAAGATTATTTCAGTTTTTATTGCATTTAAAACCAGTTCACACTCTTGCTTTAAGTAAGACCACACTATTTATCTCTGTCTTGGCACCGCTTGATAAACTGTGCTCTCACAAGTGTTGTGTTACCAAGTTGCATAGTTCTGGAGTTAACTCAGAAGGCTGGCAGCTCTAGCACAGTTGAAGGCCTACTGGATACGAAATTGACCAGGAGCCATATCCTGAATTCCAGTGTTTCTAGAAAGAGAGGTTTGAAAATTTTTTTTTTTTTTTTTTTTTGTCATTTTCCCCTGTATTTTGGGGAGTATGTTTCCCTTATGTCCTGGTTTCGGCTGGCATAGAGTTAATTTTCTTCTTAGTAGCTGGTACAGTGCTGTGTTTTGGATTTAGTGTGAAAATAATGTTGATAACACCCTGATGTTTTAGTTGTTGCTGAGTAGTGCTTATCTTAAGCCAAGGACTTTTCAGTTTCCCATGCTGTGCCAGCAAGCAGGTGTACAAGAAGATGGGAGGGAGCACAGCCAGGACAGCTGACCCAAACTAGCCAAAGGGGTATTCCATACCATGGAACGTCATGCCCAGTATATAAACAGGCGGGGGAGTTGGCCAGGAGGGGTGGATCGCTGCTGGGGCATTGGTCAGCGGGTGGTGAGCAATTGCATTGTGCATCACTGTTTCTCCCCCCCTTCTTTTTTTTTTTTTTGTTATATTCCTTTTCATTACTATTGTTATTATTACATTTCATTATTATTATTTTTAGTATTATATTTTACCTTAGTTATTAAACCATTCTTATCTCAATCCACGAGTTTTGCCTTCTTTCCTGATTCTCCTCCCCATCCCACTGGGAGCTGGGGTTGGGGAAGTGAGGGAGCTACTGTGTGGTGTTCAGCTGCTGGCTGGGGTTAAACCATGACACCTTACTGCTCTTGTAAATTCTTCTGAAAGCCTAAACAGAAGATTACATGAATATTATGACTGGAAACTAGTTTCTGTTGTTTTCCTATGGTCCCCGGCTGTTTGATGCATTGCATCTGTTACTTTTTTTCCCATGGTACAAACACGTGAAAGGGTAAGAGTAGAGTTACTTAAAAATATTTTTCTTAGGTTAAATCTGCATAATAGGAGCTTTGAGACAGTTATTTTGGTTTGCGATGCATGCCTTAAGGAAGGAAATGGAGAATGAGTTACTTTATTCTCATCCTTTGTAACAGTAGGTTAGATTCCCAAAGTTGTGATGTAGGCAGTATGATCTGCTATATTAGTTAAAAGCTACTAAAAGAGGAAGCTAAGAAAATGTCAACAAAATAAGCTTGGCAAAATCAGCCCTTTTTCTAAACTTACAATTAATCACATTCATTGTACGTTGCTTCAGATCATGAAGATTGTTGAGTGTGGATGGAAGTATTTTACATGGATCAATAAATTCAGCTCCTACATCTGTAGGGGACAAATGCATGCTCCAAAGTTTGTTTAAATTAATATTGGGAAGACTTCAGGCTAATTTTTTTTTTAATTGTTCTTAAAACTAAATCGTGTTTCCATCTCATTAACTCTTGTTTCTGTAATATGTTTCAGAATGTGAAGAGTTCATATGTATTTAAAGTCTTTGTCACTCAAAATGTTAAGGATAAAGCATCCACATTACTTAAGGTTCCTGAGTTGGAGCTTTTAAGCAGAAATCTTATAATATTTTAAAATGTTTATTTTTTTTTATATCAGTGGTGTATACACACAGAACTAGTAAAAAATCCAGTAGTTACCTGCAGGGTTATTTTTGGAAGTTGATGGCCAGCTAAGGTCTTCTTTCTAAAAGTGCTTTGCTATATAAAGTAATATTTTCTTACATACGTATAATAGGAAGGGTCCTTCCATCTTTACATTTCTTTTGTTTAGCATCTGAACTTAGTGCCACAACAGTGAATGGCAGTTGTTCTGTTTTGTTTCAGAGGAAGTGAGGTATAGTGGAAACTGTCATCTCTTGGGGCTGGGAGGAACAGATAATGTTATTTTCATTCTTAATTAAAATTTTATTTAATTCAGTTGATTGAAGTCAAGTTCCACTACTTTCGCCATATGTGGTGTTTAAAGTTCTTGCTGGGGGAGTTTTCTTCGGCTCATCTTATTTTTAAATTTACATCTTTGATGGCTTTTTCACAATATGAGATATTTCTAAACTCTGGGTTTGAAGTTGGCTATGCTAAGAGAAGTTGTCTGTAGAGGTAATGTCGTTTGCTTCATGCCAAGTGTCTTGCTACCCAATGCAGTGAGACCATGATCTTGGACATGATTGATTATTTTTACTACTGTATCAAGCAGATATTTTGTCGTGGCCATTAAAGAGAGTGATTCCAAGCTCAAATCTTTTTGTAGCTAGGTGTCGATTGGATTGCTGTGGGGAAGAGCAAAAATGTGTACTGCGGTGTAAGGATTGGTAGTTAATGTCTGCACAAAATTTAGAATTTCTAATCTTGACCAAATTTACATGATGTTGTTCAAGTAGCTCAGCAAATGCAATTCTTTGGTTGTTGGTTGGATTTTATTTTTTTATAACATCTTGATAAATTCAATATTTGGAAGTATTTGAAGTCACACTGGAGGAGGTCTAGAAACAGAAAGATACTTGTACAGCTTGTTAGTTGAGCCATACGTTTTATTTAGTTTAGCTTATATTGACATCAGTAGGTTGAAGTAACATATATTGCTTTGTCCTTTGTGATTTTACGTACTGAAATAGGATAGGAAACCCCCCCGAGATCTTGTCTTCTGTGTATAAGAGAGATATCATCATGTATGGGTTTGTATTTGGTATTTTTTAGGGTGTTTGGGGGGGTTTGGGGCATATTTTTTTTTGTATGTGACAAAGACCTCTGGTTTCCATGGGGAGCTCAGCAGTTCTGTGTGAGAGCTTAAATTGGTTTAGCCTACATGATCAGAGATACCATCCATCGAATTACTTATTTCTTTTGGATCCAGGGGAGATAGCCAGAGCAATGAAATACACTCCCCTGAGGCAAGAAGACTGAGCCTCTCTTGTATGTCATAAAAAGCAGAGCAGGGGGAACCAGTTCTGCACTGTGAATCCTAAGCTTGTCATACTGGCTTTCAGCAAAACACACTGGCATTTTAAAATCCGTTAGAAAAACTATAACAAACTCCTTTGGTTCTCAGGTGATTACACAACTTGAAATAACTACTTGAAGTAGACTCTGTAGGATCTTTCCATTTCTAGAATGTTTGTTGCCCTCAATGGTCTCTCTTCCTTTTTAAAGCAAAATTCTGCATAGTGATTTAAGGTATGTTCAGAAAAATGTGTATGTTAGTCTTAGACTGAAAAATGAATTATTGGGTTCTCTACTGAATGACATCTCTTGCACATGTTGGTAGGAGGGGAAACTTTCTGAGCTTCAGGATCTGAAAGTTGGGACTGTTTTTCTGGATAATTGTACTACCAAGTTATTAATATAGTTTTTCTTTGGTATCACAGAATGTAGAAAGTCTAAAAGCAATTTCTTAGCTGCTTTTGGAGGAATGGGAGTTGAAGAAATTGAAGGATTTGCTTAGTAGATCCTTTTACATCTGATACCTGCAAGCAGTAATTTAATACATTTCCTAGGAGATTAGAAATATTCTAGATTACAAGATAATTGAACGGGCTAGGAACCAGCACTGTAGGAACTTCCTGAGCTGATAGGAGAGTGGAAAATGTTGTTAGTGGTGGAGCTGAAGGAGGAAATTATTATTCTGCTGTTGTTGCTTACTATGTAGAGGGAAAAGAAAGACTTATCCTTCAAATGTGTGTTTCTTCAGATCACTGATATATCATGTAGCAGAAAACAGAGCAACTGCCTCTTCACCTATGGAAAAATAAGTTAACTTTTATTTTTACTTAGATAAAAGCTTATACCTCCTTCAGTGAAACTGAGCTGATTTACTGTGTGAGGTGTAGAAAAAAATATTTTGCCTCAAGGAAATGGTCTCTCTTTTTCCTGCCTTAGTTAACTTTTACTTTCAAGGTAGATTTTGGGGTTTAACACCTTCCCCTGTGCATGTGGCCTGTTTCTTCCCCCCCCCCCCCCCCCCCCCCCCCGCCTTTTTTTAGTGGGTCTGTGGCCAGAAGTTTGACAGCAGTATTATCAGACATCAAAAACCTAGCTGGCAAATTGCATATTCATGGTGTAGGAAGTTTTCTTTGTCACTTTTGGTTCTCCGATTTCAGTGCTTGTTTTGCTATTTTCAAGTATTATTCACAGGGTTTGAATGGGTGATCTTACTAAGGTTTCAGGTTTATTCTTTGCCCACTTCCACTGCTGCCTAGAATTATTCTTTTCTTTTTTGCTTTTGAAATACTTTTTTTTTCTTTAGCCTAAAAAGGACTTCTGTGCTCCAAAACTTTTCCATTTTGTCCAGTTCTATCAGCTACTCTAATAAGAAGTATTTCCTCTGTCTACTAACTTTGTCTTCTCTCTTCAGATCATTGCTGCTGCAGCAGTGCTATATTAGTATAGCAGTTAACTCCATTCTTATTGTAGGAATTAGCCTTAATGACATGTACACTACAAAATGTGATCATTTTATATGTTAACTGTAACATAAATGAAATAACCTGAGGACAGGAGAGCTTGTGAGTATTTTAGCAGGCTCTTCGTGAGCTTACTGGTATGAATAATAGCAAAGAATAGTAAAAAAGATAGGTGTTACTTCTTAGTGTGATTAAAGTCTAGGTGGTGGTTGTGGTTATGAAGCACCACAGGTGGAAAAGGAAGCATGAATCTATTCCATTAATAATATGTAGGCCAATATTAAACGTGTCTTTGAGCAAATAAAATAACATCAAGCAAGGCCATCAAACAATGTTGCTTTAATTTCAGGTTTGGTTTTTTTTTTCCTTTCAAATACAGCTGATCCTACTGCTCTGGGATTCATCATTTCTCCATGGTCTCTCCTCTTGCTTCCATCTGGCAGTGTATCATTTACTGATGAAAATGTCTCCCAACAAGACCTGCGAGCGTTCACAGCACCGGAAGTTCTGCAGAACCATTCTCTATCGTCTCTGTCGGACGTTGAAAAGGTACAGTACCTCTTCCTTGGCAGACAGCTGTTGTCTTTTGCTGTTGATTCCTTCATAAAATAGCTTTAAACTGTCCTTTTTGTCTCCCTGTGGTTTGTGAGTTGTATGTGTAATTGTTGATTTCTTTTGTGAGCGGGGGAGGGATCCTCCTACTTTGTTTTTGTCCGTAAAAGTGGAATAGTGATTATGATTGTATGCACTTATGAAGAAGTGTCTGTGTGCAGGTCCCTGTCACATGTGTGCTACTGACAGCCATGCTTGGGCAATGGCTGCACAGAATAACTGACCATAGAACTAGTAGTAAGCAACAATTCGCCTTCTTTTTCTAAAAGATTTCAGTGGCATCAATAATTTTAGTTTTTTGAAAATTTTTTTTGGCAAAATGCATCTGAGAGGTAAGCAGAGGAATTACTCGAGCAGTCCAGGGCTTCAAAAAAACGAGATATCCCTACACTCATCTCAGAAGAAAAAGTTTGGTTTAATTATATAAGCATTCCTCAGTTGTGTGCAAAATTGTTCCTTTCCACCTTCCTTTTTAACTCTTCCCCAAGGGTAGATGTTCAGGCACGTAAGGTTTGTATATGTGATCTCCTCCAGGTCATCGATACGCACAGTCAAAAAGATTGGCTTCTCAAATGTTTTCTTAACAATAATTTGTTGCAAATGGTAATGCTTTCCCCAGAAAACCATTCCCTTGGCCTAGTCAAAGATATTTAGAGGTGGGAGTAAGGAGGAAGCTGAGCACTATTTACATCTCCTTGGCTTCTCGGGATTGATAATCCTTAGAGAAGTAAGCTAGCCGCAGCCAGTGTTGTGATCTGGGAACAATTATGACACTTGGCAGTCTTCCTCCAGCAATAAAAGCAACATGCTCTTACTCCAGAGGAAACCGGTATTGGCATCGATTTGCTGTTGTGTGCACAAGGACTATTAAAACATGTTTTTCTGTGTTGAATATTTTGTGTTTGCAGCTTTTTTCTTCTAAACCTTGTATATAGACAGTTTGCTTTAGGACTGTATCAGTGAATACCTACCGAAAATCACTGTTTCCTCAGTTACTCGCAAGCCCTTTAGACATCTTTCTTGCCCTGCAGTATAGTGAAAATTAATGGTATAATAAAATAGGTATATAATTTTATTATGACAAAACTGTAAGCAATTAGCAACCTAGGTTGAAAGTTTCAATAGAGAAGTAAAAATAACACTGACACCAATACAAATTCGGGATCAGTTATGTGGGATGTAGCTGCCAAGCTGTGTAGTCATACTGTTGGAATTGTTTATCTTTCAAGAGAAACAACACTGTTGAAGACAGTAATGTTACCTCTAGTGCCAACTCTGAAGTTAATATACAAAACAGGCCTTTAAAAATGCCAGAAAAAAAGTTTTGACATGACATGTTTGACCTTTGTCAGAGCTGCTTCCATTCTTTGTTCTGTGCCAGTATTCATTCAGTATGTTACTCTTTTCTTTTTGAAATGAATAGAGAACTGTTACCATTAAAAGCCATGCTATGATGTTTCTTTATCTTAATCTTTAGGAAGGAAATACTCAGAGGGACCACTGTGGCCTGTAAACTCCAGCACAGAGCATATCAATAGGCGATGACCAAATACTGGCATTCTGCACATATACAGTGCTGATTAATCCTTTCCGATTATGGCTGTGTGAGTTTATTTCATGATATCTGTATAACCTTGATTGCTGGAAGGTGATGACAAAATTGAGACTCTAGGCTGCAGCAACTGTGTTCCTGTTTTCATTGGGAAACAATTGGACGTGCAAATAGACAAGCTTTGGCTTTACATAAGCAAATTACTCATACAGTCACTTATAAACTAAATAAAACCCTTTAGCTCGTGGTATTCAGCTTTAGCATTAGGTTGAAGCTTCAGGCTTTGGGCTTGAGATGAATTAACCTGTTTTGTGTTTGAACTCCACTTGATTTCTGCATGAGTTTTGCACACACTGAGGGGGACAATTAACTGTTCTGATAGCTAGCCTCGGATGGTACAAAAACATTTGAAGAAAATTTGTGTCCTGGTTTCGGCTGGGACAGAGTTAACTCTCTTAGTAGCTGGTACAGTGCTGTGTTTTGGATTTAGTGTGAGAATAATATTGGTAACACTCTGATGTTTTAGTTGTTACTAAGTAGCGCTTATCTTAAGCCAAGGACTTTTCAGTTTCCCACACTCTGCCAGCAAGCAGGTGTACAAGAAGCTAGGAGGGAGCATAGCCAGGACAGCTGACCTGAACTAGCCAAGGGGTATTCCATACCATGGAACGTCATGCCCAGTATATAAACAGGGGGGAGCTGGCTGGGAGGCGCGGATCGCTGCTGGGGCATTGGTCAGCGGGTGGTGAGCAATTGCATTGTGCATCACTGGGGTTTTTTTTTTCCTTTCCCCCCGTTTTTTTGTTATATTCCTTTTCATTACTATTATTAGTAGTAGTATTAGTATTATTATATTTCATTATTATTATTGTTAATTTTGTATTTTACTTTAGTTATTAAACTGTTCTTATCTCAACCCACGAGTTCTGCCTTCTTTCCCGATTCTCCTCCCCATCCCACCGGGGGAGGGGGACGGGAAGCGAGGGAGCAGCTGTGTGGTGCTTAGCTTCTGACTGGGGTTAAACCACAACAACTTGCTGCTGCCATTCTTGTTCTCCGTTTAAAGCCTTGTGGATAAATCATACAGCTGCTCTCCCAGTGTAGTAGTCGTGTCTGAGTGCAGTGAAGGACACCCATAATCTGAAGATGGGATCCTGCATTCGCTCACATGAGACTCTCCAGTTGAATTCTTAGAAATGTACCATTTTGTACAAAGAATTGAAGTGTTTTCACAATGGCAATGGTATATACCAGTGTATGTAAAAATAATCTTTGATGATGCATCAGGAAAAAAAAAAAGACTGGAGTATCTGTAATACTGGTCTATGATCCTCCAGTTGGGAACTACACAGTGTAGTACATTTGTGCAAAATGCTTCAAACATATCAGTCCTCTTGGGTTTATTTGCTTACTTGCTTATATGGAAGGAGAAAGCTACCTGAAACATAGCTTTGTACAAAAACTTTTGTCCTATTATGGCTTTATTGGTTGAAGTTAGTAGGGCTGATAAATAGCTTACATGTGCATCCTTTTTTGACTGTTTCCCTTTACATTTGTATTAAACTGTGTGTTGGATGGTACACTGGTTATTTGTCTTGATATGTTAACTTCATGTTTCTTAGATCTTGCTTTGCATATGCTGACTGCAGTAACTCTTAACATATTTAAACTTTTTTTGTTGTTTTTTGTTGTTGTTGTTGTTCTGTCACAACTTGCTGTAGTTCACTGAATTAATTTACTGGAAATCTTTGGTGTTTTCCTTTTTGGTTGTTCTTCTGAAATCAGACCAGGTCTGAAAGCTGCTGAAGGCAGAATAACATCTTGTTTCTTAAGGCCTCGTAACAGAGTGACCGGGTTGCATTTGTCTCTTGAGTTATGACTTTACTTGCTAATACAAAGTAACAGTGTATTCAAGGATAAATATTAGAAAAAATGATAGTCAGTCAATGAATACCCTTTTGATTCCAAGACACTCAGTCAATTTGAATACAAAATAAGTCTGAGGTAACTGCAAGCTTATTGGAAATAGAGTAAGCAAACTGTTCAAAATTATAATGAAAGATTAATTTGGGAAATGAATTTGATGTTGATTTTATATATTGTGGAAAATATTAGAAGTATCATAATACAAAAATGAACTAGGATTTTTGAATACATGCTTTCATTTTTAAGAGATGCGTGTTATGTGCCTCTAAATCAACGGTTACCTCATCTGGAGAGAGAGAAGGGTATTTTAAATATGAATGCTTATTAGGTGGTATTGTACAAAAACACTTACAAGTTACTGATCATTTGAAATTAGCAAAATTCTTGGGTTTTTACAACACAATTTTTCAATAGATGGTTTTTGCCTAGTTTTCATGCTGGAATTCTCTCTTATGTAAGGAACTTGACATAATGCTGCACAAACCTCAAGCAGTAATGATCTTGTAAACAGACTGTTGTGGGATTTCTCCCCCCCCCCCCCCCCCCCCCCCCCCAACTATCTGACACAACCTAAGGCTGTAAAACTGTAATAAGCAGTTAGAAATTCCTAAGGGGAACTGTCAAACACCAGTCAAGCAGCAATATGACTATTTATCTGATTTTTGAAGTTAAGGTATATGAAGTAGGATAGAGTTGCGTGATACGTGTGCGGGCATTACATTAAAATCCAAAAATGAGTTTAACTGATATGTAGTGGATACATTTTTGTTCCCTACGTAGTAGTGGCTTGCAAGTAACTTTGAAATGCTGTGCTTGAAAAACCTCCTTAAGTTAACATAAATCTTGAAATGGCATTGAGGGAGTTGGAGTACTACATCACAAACTGTTTCACTTCACTTTTATTTTGAAAGCTGTTTTCAGATAGATTAGTAGGGTAGCATGTTTTAGTTTAGAGGTCTGATTGCATGGTTGTACGATAATATTTTTGTTGAGGATGATGCACTTCCTCGTTTTGGAAATATCTTCCGTTATGTTGAAGCTTTGAATCATAGAATGATAGAATATCCCAAGTTGGAAGGGACCCATGAGGATCATCGAGTCCAATTCCAGACTCCACAGAGGGCAACCCAAAAATTAAATCTTACATCTAAGAGTGTTGTCCAAACGCTTCTTGAACACTGACAGACAGACTTAGGACCACGACCACTTCTCTGATTAGAATTAACAATTTTGATAACAGACTTTTTAAGTGCTGTTCTTGCATTTTGGGGGGATGGGAGGAGTTAGGGGGCTTTTTTTGTTTGAATATTTTGTTTGGTTTTGTGTGTTTGGGTTTTTTTTTCTAAAAAGGTTTTTTTGCATGCTTTATTACCCTGGAAGTATATTCACCTTTTTCTGTATAGCTGTGGTATATCTGGATATGTAAGGAAGACTTTCTAGTATTTCAGTTGAAAGGGTAATGGGTAATAAACCAGATATGGAACAATTTTCTCAGTATTTGAAAGATAATGTTTCTGGTTGAATGGGGCAGTGGTATTAACTGAGAACCCTTGATGCTTGTCTGTGACTTCTGTCCTATTCTGGTTTTTGCATGGAACGGAGACATCTTATTTTCGTGGCCAGTGCTTTATTTCTGGGAGAGGAGGCTGATGGGTGAGCACTTGTTAGATACACAGTGCTGGCTAAATATTTGAGTCTAGCATAAAGCTGTTCTATCTGCACCTGTGTACAACACTGCTGCAGTCCTGCCAGAACATGCCACTGGCAACAAAATTTGCCTGCTTATTGTCTATTCTGAGCATGACTGCGGAGAAATTCTCCATGGTTCTGCTCCAGCTTTATCACAAAGAAAAATGTCGTTTCTCTTTTTTTTTTTTTCTCTACCTGAGTATCTTTCTTGCACATCTGTGTCTGAATGCACATCAGCTGACCCCATTCCTCCATCTTCAGTGTTTGTCAGTCAGCTGGCCTGAACCGTACCAGTGAGTAACCATGTTTCAGCAGTATCTTGTATATCACTGCCTTATACTGATGGAAACCTTTCTGTCCTGCGCCGACTCATACGCTGTGCTAGACAGAGACCATCCCACAAGATTTAAGTGGCAGAAGTTTAGGATTGGAGTGCTTCTCCGAGTACGTTGAATTCCAATTTTATATAAATAAAGCACATTGAATTTACGAGAACAATTTTAATAACATGTTGCTTCTAAGTGTATTTAGTAATTACTTCCTTACCCTGTCACAAAGCTGTGTATTGCTCTTCTGAATATGTAAAAAGGAAACTTTTTTCTGTTTTACAATAGAAATCTAAAAATACATCATACTTGTTTTGGGGTTAATTCCTGGCACAGTGCAATAATGGTATAATGACTTTCAAGCAATCTGGTCTAAAAAGAAAAACATTTATGCGTCATCCTTTTTCTGAGTCTTCGAGAATATATTTTCTTGTCTTGAGTAGGCTAAGAGACTCTCAGTACAGAGATGAATTCTCTTGTACGACCTTAAGCTAATTCTAGATGTGTGATTTTTAACAACTCTACATATTTAGTATGGGAAGAAGAAAATTATTTTTATCATTTCATAGGTTCTGTTGAGTCCATCCATTACCTTTGTACACTCAATTTACACCTAGGTTTTTAAAATCTGGGTATGAAGTACCTGAGTCTGGACAGATCTTGTCAATGTATATACCTAGGACTTAAGTGAGATGTTTTGCTTTTAGTTAGTGAAGAGGCTGACTTAAGTGAATTGTGTTTAATTTATTGCTGTCCCTGTAATTGTTGTTCATTGCCTGCACAATTATTGTTGAAGGCAACTGCAAACTTGTTGCTTTAAGTAGCACAAATATTACTAATAACTTGGTGGAAAGAGCCATCACTAATGTATGTTACTTATACAGTCCAGAAAAACTGCTTTTTTTTTTTTCTGCATGCACTTACCTGTTTTGTTTTCACAGTCACCTACAGGGGCAGTATGTGTTTGTGCTCTTAATTCTGCAGTATTTAAAGGTTTTATTCCCTGTCCTGATGGGCTTAATATGTTAAAGATATATTAATGTCATTAATGTTAATATTAATCGTCAGCTATATGTGTAATTATTAATGTATTTGTATCTTAAAATATCAATAATACATTAAGGTGACTGCTTTATACATTGATACTCTTATGTTCATTCCTTTTTTTTCCTTTGATCCCAATCTTAGGGATCTCTTGACAGTAGTAGCCCACTGTTTGAGTCCTGCTAAGGTCTGCCGTGCCTTCAGACTAAAGTTTTAAGGATCCTTGGACACAACCGTGCAGTCTGTACCCCACACCAGGCTGATTGCATGGATTACATGTGCTTCTGGCATCAATGTGAGGTGAAAGCTTAAAATTGAACAGGGAAGACAGGGGCACTGGTTAGAGGCAGTATGTTTCGTAGCAGTAGGATTTGCTTCTCTGACCCTCACGGCAAAGGAGAACAACAATTTGAAAGACAACTGAGCTTAAATACCAGGAATATATATAGGCAAAACGATGTTGTTAGTTGCTCTACTTCAAAGTTCTGCTTTGTGTTTCCAGTCCTGTTCAATGAGTTGACAAATGTCTTGTGTCTTATAACAGGTCCATATTTATTCTCTCGGTATGGCACTCTTTTGGGGAGCTGACCATGAAGTTCCTCAAAGTCAGGTAAGCTTTGGGTTTGTTTAATATTGCAACTTCGGACTTGATAGTTTGACTGAATCTGCATTTGAGTTAATGTGGCAGGGTGTCATAATGAGACACTGAAGAGTAAGATTTCTTTCCTGTACTTGGAGCTTTTTCCCGTGGAGTGTGTGAGGGTGGTGTCTTGCAGAAAGAAGGTGCTGATACTACGTTTCTGTTAGTTTCCATGAAGATATATCTGGGCTGGTCTATCCTGTAGTGTCACAGGCTGAAAGACAACAGTTTAAGCTGCTGACAAAGGAGAAAATTATTTGTTTTGGTTTAGGCTTATATAAAAACAAATGTTTAAATAACATTGTTGCTTTACTCATAATAAATCAACTTGTTCTCTGTGCTTCTGTAACTTCTGTGAGTCTGGACTTGGCACATACAGATACTTATGTTACACAATGGCCAAGAAAGGGTATGAATTGTTTGGAACAGGGAGTAGACTCTTGCTATTGACTTGTCCGTCAGTGCAGACACAGTTGCAGACTGCTTAGTGCTGAGTGTTATTGCTCAATGGGGTTATTTCACACACCCAGCAGAACTCCTAGACCGTCTTTCCAAAACTGACTGAAGATGGTGTGATTCATCATCTTCCTGGGTGCTCTTTCCCTGCCCCCAATTAAATTTTTAGAAGTCAATATCTATAAAGAGTGAAAATAAGATGAAATGCGTCCAAAAAAGCATTTAATGGTGGACTTGCAGTTGTGGGATTTGGCAGAGCATTGTGCAGCTCAAGGAGATAAGCTATTTCTGTTTCATATTTGGGTTCAGTCCTACTAGTTGGTGTTATGTGTAAGGGCAAGGAAGGAAATTTTGAAAGGCTCTTCGGCAATTTAAGTGTTCAGTTCCTAATATTTTCTTTAACAGAGTGGTAGTTGGGTTGTCAGTTGTACTGATTTGGAAGTAGCTGCCTGAATGCAAAATTCAGAAAATTTGAAGCTATGACTGTTTTAGGGATAGTTATTTGTAGTGCCTACTGTGCCTGTCCCAAAAGCCCCAGTATTTTCTTAGACAGCTATCCCCTTTCTTTGCTCTCCTGTCTTGCAGGAGATGAAAGGAACAGTATTCAGCAGTAGTGGGAGAGCCACTCTAAGGTAGGTAGAGGTAGGTGTTGAGCAGAAAGTAGGCATGAATTTTAGTCCCCTTTTTCTATGTTTCTTCTTTTGGTATTAGATTGTAGCAACAGTTTCACAGTAATGCAGTGAGGAGTGCTCTACCTTTTGATACAACAATGTTTTTCCAAAGACAGTGTGGTGAGGTATGCCTAGAAAGAAAGGGGGAGCAGAAGTCTAGAATTTACCTTTGGGATGTTCTCATGTGGTGCCTCTGCCCTGTGGAGTTAGTGGAGGCAAAAGGACAGTCTGTGTATGGCATTACTTTTAAGTGTTAATTTGCATGTGCAGATTTTCCCATTTTTTTAATTTTTTTTTTTTTTTTCCTTCCATGTTTGCCTGCCTATGTTCGTTAATGAGCTGCTTCTCTGCTGGGAGTGTGGTTGAATACAAGAGTGATTTTTACGATTAGTTAGAAGTGTTAAACGGATAGATGGGAAAAGCCGATGTTAATTAAATCAGGGTGGTCCAGAATACTTTTTTTCTTTTTAATGGTACAGTTTAAGAGTACTAATACAGGGAAGATTGGAAGATTGTAGTGGTTTGAAGTGCTCTGTGATGCAAAAAGCATGACAATGCTTGTACTTTGTGGGTAACCACCCACTTTGGGAGAGTTGCAGATCAGAAAGCTCAAGTCCAAAGTGCCTGCGGCATCTGAGAACAAGGGTTATCCCTGACTATTGCATACCCTGAGGAGTGATATTCCACATACAGTGTGCTGGATTAACTGAACGGGTAGAGGAGAATTAAATCTAGATTTTTCTTAACCATATGGGTATTGTCCTGCAACTATGAAGCTCTGCTTCCTTAACTACTGGCTTTGCTGTTTTATTCCTTACTTTTTTGTTGATATTGTTTGATGATATCACTGGACTTTGGAAATGCTAACACAGCTGCTGCAAAATATTGGTGAGGTGAGGAACTGTAGAAAATGAGCGTAGCAGACAGAGGGTTACAAAATGATTGTAATGGGGATTGAATTTTATGCTTGTGACTGGCAGAATGTTCAAAAACAACAAAGAAATTTCCTCTGAACCTTTTCACTAGTCATTAAGCCCTTGAGAAAGGAAAGCATTGGTGTCCTGACCTTACCGATCAAGCAGCTTGTTTAGACCAGGTTGATGTAGAGTAGGAATTGAATCTAGATGCTGAAGGCCTGTCCCCTGATCTACAACCGCTATTTTTTCACCACCTAGATGGTGACTTTCAAATTGGCACTCAGATAATGTAAGCAATAAGTCTCATGAATAGTTATTTTACTGTGGTCAATGTCTTTTGTTTCTGTGTGTACCACAAGTCACTATTAAAACTGATTCTCCTATCCCTCCTGTTTTTGTTTGTCACTAGCCTATCAAACTTGGAGATCATCTTAACAGCATACTCCTTGGCATGTGTGAAGATGTCATTTATGCCCGTGTATCTGTACGGACTGTTCTGGATGCTTGCAGTGCCCACATAAGGAACAGTAACTGTGCCCCTTCTTTTTCATATGTGAAACAGTTGGTCAGACTGGTTCTGGGAAGCCTGTCTGGGGTAAGTCTGTGTCAGCATTTGAGGAATAATAGAGATGAGCAGGAAGAGAGCAAAGGTGCTAATTCAGAGTCACTCTGCAGTCATTCTTCCTCTTGTTTTACTATGTTGCAATTTTGATAAGGGTGAGCGTTGAAAGGAGAGAATTGCTTTTCTCCCCTTGTAACAGTTTGTGCACTTGACAATTGCTCCTGGAATATGCATTCATGACTGCTGTTTCTGAGGAAGATAATTTTGTGAACTGTTTGTCTTCACTGAAAGAAAAGTAGGGAAAAACAGGAGAACAAAAAAGATGAACTCTGGGGTAAGCCTTAGACTTGTTGCTACTTGAAATGCTTCAAAAATGATTACTGTGAATTTTCTTTTTTAAAGCTATGCTTGACTTCTGGAGAGTTGCTTATTAACAGGAACAGGGACTTACTAGGCAGTGTGCCAATTGTCTTGCACTTCTGCTCAGCTCTTGGATATGATGATTGTGGAGGACATTATTGTCTAATGATGACAAATGTGTTAAACTGTTTTCAGAAGTGAAAGAAACTACAGGAACTCATCTTGCAAAGTTACTATTCCTGACAGGCAACCTCTCCCTTCACCTAAACCATTACAACATAACTTCAGAATAGTTAAATAATTTCAAGGTTCTGAGTAGAAAGAAAGGCCATAAATTGTCGATATTGTTAGATTGTTCTCTGGCAATACTTGCTTTCCTTGTGTTCAGTTTATAACAAATGCCAAGCGGTTTATTGTTGCTGGAATGATATCCCATGATGGTCCTGAATTTTATCTGGTTTTATATCATTGAAACTCCCCCCCCCTTTTTTTTTTTTTTTTTTTTTTTTAAATCTCATGGGGGTTATGCCAATGTAAAAATTGGTGCCTGGAGAGACAGCACTGTAATTGCAAGAAAAATGTTTGACTTGATAATGCTTCCTTTTTTAAAAAAAAATTGTTATGGTCTAATTGTTAGATAGTTTCTTTATATATCTGGTTTGGAAACACTTGCATGAGGTGAGAGGTCCCTGCATTTGTCTAATATTTGGCAGCAGCTGATTATGACAGGCCTCCAGAAATAGTGCTGAGCCTGAGCTCCACAAAGCATTGTCTAGTCTGTGAGGTTATGTCTGTCAGTCCAGTGCTCCTCGCTGTAATGTCTGAAGTCTTGTGTAGTTGCCAAGTGGAGCTGGTCTGTGATTCAATGAAATAAAGGCCTACAAGGCCTTAATCAGTGAAGCTATTAAAATAAAGATCCAAACCTTACATCGGGCCATGAGCTATAGAAACAGCCACTGTGGAGAGTGAGTCATTAGCCTCCAAGTTCTTAATAGCCCTTTCTGCTTAGCAAATTTTCTGCTTTTCATCATCTTGTTCTTCTCAGTAGGCTTTCAGAGGGAGTCTGAGGTTAGTGTGACAGACCAATCTAGACCGGTCTGCCAAAGACAGTAGTAGTGGTCCCAAATGCACATACTGAAATCCAGTGGAGAGCTGAATCCAGCAAGTGTGTTCCTGTCTCCTATACCATGTTGATAATGAAGGAGCGGGACTACTGGTGGTTATCCAGTGCTGACGTTTTGCTAATCTTCCAGATTTTCTCTTCCAGTAACCTTTTTAACCTAATTCATAACATGTCACTGCATTGGCTTTGCAAGAAGACAAGAACAAAATAGCTGAATAGAACTGAGTGTTGACAGAACAACAACAACATAGCTGTGCTGCTGTGTTTTTGTGCACCTTAGCTAGCCATCCCTGCTGTTTTTAATGTTTAGTGCTCTGTATGTGTGCTGGAATTCTTAAGTTAATAAGAAAAGCATATAAAATTGTTTTTTCAGAACCATAGTACGACTTGCTATTCAAAGATCAGTGTGCCTCCAATCTTGATTGGCCTTATCAAAGGCTAGAGAGGTCTTAGCTCTATAAGTGGTCATTTGGTGGTCTATGAAGCACAGCTGAGAGGTCCTGCTTGAATGTTTTCACTTTCCATGTTAATATGCTTTGTAAAGGGCAATACGGCACAAGACTGATTCAAGCTGTTTAATGTTAATTGAGTTGCATTGTAATTGTGATGGATAGAAGACTGCTTGATTTCTCCTTCCCACCTCCCAGCTAAGCCACTGTCCAAGTTGTGCCGATTCCCACCATATCAAAAGATCTCGCTAAAAATTCTTTGTTGTAGCGAAGAAGCTCTTTGAATGATTGTACATGTGAAATAATTTTTTTTTCGGGAAGTAGTGATTAAAAAAAAAAAAGTTAAATTTAGTGGGAGTAGTTAAGCTTGACACACGAAAGGAATGTGCCTGAGGGGCTAAAGAAGGGACTTCTCACAAATGCATGAGAATTTACATGTGTAATAAGTTGTGTGAAGCATCAGCCTAAAACTATCAGGTACGAGACAGTTCTTCCTGTTACACAGAAAACTCATCAGGCTAATCACAAGTCATGTTGCTACCGTGGAACATGGTTTTTGAGTGTTGCTCTCTCTTCAGTTTGCTGTAGGGGTGGAATGTATTTAAGTTAGACACTTGTGAACTTAATTTACACTTACTGGAAAAAAGTAGACCAAATGTGTAGTAAAAAATAATGCACAGATTATTCAAATATAGATAATTCTAGGGGATGTTCTCACTGCTGAACCTGGTTTTTATGAAAAAAGTTTGAACTTCCACTCTGAACTTGAACTTAACTGTTTAGCTCTGACTTATGTTGTGCATTTACATAACGGACACTTGTTTCATACTAATGTGAGCTCTTTCAATATTTGACTTTGCATTACTGCCTGTTTTGCAGGTCGATCAACTTTCTTGCAATGGAGATAGAAAATTGCAGCCGGATAGGAGCCAAGCTATTCGGGAGAGGCTGAGGGGAAAAGGACTTCCCACAGGTAAGTGCTTAATTGCAGTAAGGGTTATGGCAATAAATACAGCCCTGTGGAAGACCAAGTTTGGGTAAATTTTGTGGCCAAAGAAATTGAATAGTGGAGGACTTGCTGACATTCACAGAACTCTGATGGTTCGGTGTCTAGCTAACTGTTGGTGATGGTGATATGAGAATAATTTTTTCAAGAAAATACATGTCTTTTTCCTGTTCAGTCCTGATGGTAGGAACAGGTTTTAAAGGTTCTCAGCCAAAAGTTTTGTTTCTGGAGAAAGGGAATCTTCAGCTGAAGGTAGGTCAGCTAGAGGAACAGGAAGCAGCTTTTCTTAGTTTCCTCTTTCCTGTGGACTCTGCTTTCTCTTCATAGCTCTAGTTGCACACAGCCTCTTTCCCTGCTTCCCGGGCAGCCCTGGACTCTTTTCTCTGCACACAAATTTTTTTCTGCCTCCTCTTTTTTCCTGAAGAGAGGTATTATATGTTCTGTCACAGTTCTGCTGTGCTTTGACAGTGTGAGGTGGACATGGAGGCCAGGTAGGGTTGTACTGTTACTCCAGGGAAGTAAGGAAAGAGGAAACTGGGGGGGCAGGGAGGAGACAGACTGTTTCAGAGGCAGACTGTTGCTGTTGCCACTGTGGAGGAAAAGGGATAAAGTGATTTAGGTTGACAGCTGAATCTGGCCGTGACTTCATTAGGTGTCCTGATTTAAGGTCACTGGCAGCATCAGCTCTGTGGTAGGCTTCTCAGACAGGAGGATGTGTTCTTCCAGAAGACTGGTCTCATTTTTCTGGAAGAATTGCGGGGCTGGGTAGGAGCATTTTATAAGGCATCAGCTTGGACCACTCTAAGTCGTTGCGATGCAGGCAGTGAGATGTGATAATCAGGTGAGACCATTCTTGCCTTAAAATGTTCATCAGTAAATGGAATATCTTGGTGCCAGAATGCGACATCACCCACAAATATTCAACACCGTAAGTGTTAGCAACACAGGGTTTTCATCCATATCACAGTATGTCTCTGCCTATTTACCACCAGTAAACTTGGAACAAAATTATGTTGCTGATGTGCTTGAGTTGCTCCTCTGTTTTTTAGTTTTGTATCAAGCAACAGTGCAGTGAATTGCAGGAACCGAAATAATCCATGGAGGTGTCAGTGGCAATAGAAACTGCAGAAGTTAGACACGAGTCTGGCAAGGCATTGGTGGTCTTCCTTTATTGATTATTTTGAGATGAGTCCTAGATTAGGCTACTTCTTGATATAAAAACCTTATGTCAGTGGTTTCCAGCCCTTTCAGTACAGCACTACGTGTTTAGGAACAGTTTCTGGTACAAGCTGTCTCTTCATTTTCTGGCACAAATGCACTGTTCCAACTTCTTTCTCAGAGGCTTTGTTTTCTTATTGGCTTTGTTGTTGTTGTCTTTTCCAGAATATTTCTATAGCAGTAGGAAGATCTGTAGGAATACAGGGTTTGGGACTGGATGAATCTAATATAGTTGACTGGATTTGTAAACCATGTAATGCCTTTGTGTTCTGAACTTCTTAAGCTCTTTCTTAAAATGAATTCTTTCCCTGGTTCCCATCAGTTTTATAAGGGTTGTACCAGAACCTTGTTGTTCTGATTGTTAAATTGTTAGTTTATTCTTTAACCCTATTCTTCCTAATTTCCAGTATTGTCACATTCACAGTTTCTTTACACACTTTTGTTCTTTTGCCAGTACTAACCTATTCCATATTCCGCACTTTTTTAGGACTTTATTTGAGCACACTACCATTCAGCTGCTACCTCAAGTTTTGTCATTTCCATATTCTCTTTCCATCATCTATTCTGCTTTTTATTCCATGATCATCATAAACTGCGTGTTTTGATAATGGTCAGAATATTTGTTAAGTTTTGGAGAGATAGCAAGGTTGTCTTTAAACTCTGTTCTCACTGCATTAGCAACCCTGATTATTCTTTTCTTTGTTGCTTCTAGTTTTGTTTTCACTAATAGAACTGAACAGTCTTTTGCTGGTTTGCTTTTCACTTTCTTAGAAAATCATTAACTTCTTTTTTTTTAAATGTTTGTGTGGTTTGAGGGGGTTTTTTTGTTCATTTGTTTTCCTACCCACAACTTTAAGCTTTTTAGCAGACCCTCCCCCCCCCTCCCCCCCCCGAAGTAATGTTTGTCCCCAAAGTCTTAAGTATATCTTAACAAAAAAGCTTTTGTTTTAGGTTCTACTAAATTTTGGAGATTTATGTAGTAGCTCCAGCCAGTATCTCCATGGCTTTCTGGCTCAGTACTAGGGTGAATAACATCCCTGTAATGTCTGAAACTTTCTCTGAGGAGTTTGTCTTTAACTTAAAGGATACAGACTAAATGATCTAATCGCTGTTTTTGTACTGTTTTCTCTGACTTGAAAAAAATGTCACGGCTAGAATATTCTTTCCTCTTACCTTGCTTTTTTTTTAATTGCTTAGTACATATGACTTTGCTTCTGAGAAGATTGAGAGGTGTTGCTTTTTATTTTAATTACCAAAAAGTTCAGTTAGGATGCAGTGTCTGAATCTCTGAAAGGCTGTGGAGCTGAATGTTTGTCTCGCTGCTGTGTGCTCGCTTGCCTTATGGCTCTGCTTAGGATTTCCAGGGTGCCAAGCAGAACAGGTTCGCTGCAGTGTGTGCGCTTGTGAAATCACTGGGTCGGGGAAGGACAACCAGAGTTAAGGGTTCTCTGAGACTGAGAAGTCCAATTGACTCAGCTGCTGTTGACCAGTAAATTCAACACAGAGTTTTAAGCGACCTCAGTCAAAATCACTTTTTGAAATGTTTCTCTTTTTAGGAAACATCACATTGTCTGAAGAGATCTAGTTAAACATAATCTTCACTCAAATAATATCTGTGAAATGAGTGAACTTGATAATGCCCAGACTATAGAGTTGGCTGAATAGTCCTCATCCTCTAACCCCTGTTTCTCTTAAGTTGATTGAAAGTGCATGCATGCATAGAGTATTACAGATAATGTGTGGCACCACAGGGAATGAATGTTTGTGCATCACTATTCCAGTGCAAACATTATTTTGTCTGCATCACTCCAAGCCTGCTCCCGAAGGTATGAGTTATTAATGAGATGCTCTTGAATACTTGATTTTTCCTTTTTTTGTCAAGATGAACTGTCAACCAGCAAAAATGTTTTTCAGTTACTGTGTGGGTTTTATGATATTTTGGTGTTATGCTTCTTTCTTCCCCCTATCCCTAGAAGTAGAAAAACTTTTTCATGTTTTCTGTTGAGTCTTTATTTTCAGAAAAGAAGATAAATTGAAGTCAATCATTCCTTTATTTTTTATATTCTGCCTGTCTTGCTTCCACTCAACCTGTTTCAGTTTCTCTGTATCACATTCATTACCTGTGGAACTCTCGTTATTTTTCTCCTTTTCCCTGGAGAGTTTACAGCCCTTTTAGTTTCCCCAGAACCTTTCCTGATTCTACTTCTGTTATCAGTCCCTTTTCCTGGTATGTCTTAATAGCACCATCTTACTTCTCTGTATTTCGATCTTAGATACATTCCTTGATCTCCACTTCACTGAGACCTCAGGGAATATAGAGTATCAGTAAAATACAAAACAGAACAAAACAAAACCCTCTATCTAACCAAACCGGCTCCAGCTGTTTTCAGTTCCACTTGGCATGTATACTGAGTTATGTATTTGAAAGTTAGGGAGGACCCAGTGAAATGGGTGTCTGATCTTGAGAGACAGCTCACATTTGATTCGGGAAATTTAATGCTTGATTATTTCTTTTTCTGCAATGGTATGCTGGTTTGCTGTTGTGAATTCTGTCAATAACGGCACAGATCAGCTGCCCTGGTGGCACAGCTTTTAGATTTCTGGAAAAGTGAGCTGTGGAATGTAGTACTAATTATACCAATGATAATCTCATAGATTGAGGAGCCACAAGTAGAAGGCCAGATGAGGGTTTAAGAGAAATAGTAATGGTAAAACAAAAAACTTGAAGTACACGCCTCTTATTCCAATTGCAAAATGGCGAACACTTACAAAGGTAGGAAGCTACCAGGCAGGATTATGATTCTGAGTGAACTGTCTTTCTAATAAGTCAGAAGTTATGTCAGTCGTCTTTTATCTAAATGTTTGGGTTTAATTTCCTTTCAGAAGACATTTTGGGCCCAGTTTAGCACTGGGATAATGGGGGCGGGGGTGGCACACGCATAAGGACGTGTCTAATTTTACCAGTGTATTTAAGGAAGTAAATACGGCGAGCAGAAGTCTTTCCTGGAGAGGACAGAAGACTTGTCTGATACTCACTGAGGCAAAGTTCTGTTGAGTCATTGTGAAAATCTTAAAGAGACTTTTCAATGAGTAGAATAGCTGTCATATGGAGAAAAAAGCAGCATAGAGCTAAGGCATTTATTATGAACTTAAAAGTATCAGAATGTTACTATGAGTATCTAACTTAAGATAGCTGATAAATCATGCTAAGTTCATGAATATAGAGATGGTTCACCGAGAGATGTGCTCCTAGTTGGAGAGTAGCCAACTAGTATGTTAGATATTTGCAGTCTTTGAAAAATGCTAAGATTTTTGCTTTAAGTCTTTGAAAGTCATTAATGTTAAGATCAGTTTTCCAGACAGTGGTCATCCAAAATTATAATTGCCGGGGCTTTATTGTTGGCTTCGGACAAATGTTTTGAAATATTTTTCCGGTTCACATGTTTAAATTGGATATTTTGCTCTCCTTATGTACCAAGGTTGGATATTTTCAGCTATTAATTTCCGTCTTTCTGTCTTGATAACTATTAAATTAATAAATAGCTTCATGTTAACATTCTCCCCAATTGAATTTATTTTTTTGTCTCTTTCATGACTCACTTTCTGTGGCCATCTTGGTGAATGAGTTTTATGGCAGGGCTGACTGCAGAAGTAATTTATTCTAAATTAATATTACAGAATATTTGCTTTTAGTCAAGTCATACTCAGAACACAGTATTTAAGAACTGACTTAGCCAGCAGAAATAGAAGTGGCAAAACCTGGTGTGAGTCATCTGAACCAATGAGTGTTATTTAAGTTTCGTACTCAAAACACTTTAGACCTTAAGAGTCTTTACTTCAAGAATTATTTGCGGAAGTTGCTTCATAAAATTCTTTTGGTGTGACAAAAGAGTAAGTAACTGTCAAACTCTTCCAAACATAAAGCAAGAATTAATTCACCATGTTACTCTTTGCCACAAACTATGGCACTCATCCTTCAAAAGGATGCGTAGTCTATTTAAAGCCCAGTTGAAATCTCCGTAACTTGTACGTGCCTGGCAGCCTGCTTCCTAGCCCTCTAGTAATTGAAATCCTGCACCTTGTGTGTTCATTTACAAAGTTCCAACTTATGTTGATGATCTGTGAGCACCAAGGACAGACCTTTGCAGAGGTATTTCATCTTTTAAAGAGATTTAGCTAACAGGTGTCTTGGCTTTGCTTCCCTACCACGAGGGTCTCTGATTTTTAACTCGACTTGTGCAATGTGGTAGACTGTCACGAGTTGACCTTGTATGTTACAATACTACAGTTGTATCCTGCAAAATTCTGACCTTCGTCTCTGCCAAAAGAATATATGCCACGTGAATAAAGGCTTGAAATTAATTTAAAAGATCATTAAGGTTCACCTTAACTGTACATAACAGGAAATGGAAATACTGAACAAAATTTTAGATGTTGATAAACTCCCTGTTTAATTAGACTATACGCTCTGTCAGGTGCAGCAAAAATGGTAGGTGTTGTAAACTGAATAAAAGATTCTAAGGCTAAGTGAAGTTGCTTTTAATTTTAACAAGAAATTCTAGCATTTAGTTACCATTCTCCAGAATATCAATTACTAATGTAGCTGCCCAGCAAAAACTCTCAGACAAAAGGAAATGTACCCTTTCGCTTTTGATCCAGGGAAATTGATTGCGGGTTATATTTTAGTTCCTGATCTGGGTGAAAATGCAGCTTTTAGTCTGTAAAGAAATGGTTTATAGCGATGACCTCCACTGAAACAGCTTACTCATTTTCTTGCTAAATCCAAGCACACAGATTTAACTTATCAAAAAATACAGCACAAACTTAATTCCATTGACTTGAAAATCTCTCATCTGGAAATATTTTTTTTTTTCCTTTCCCCTGTCTCCTCAGTACTAGAAAAAAAGAACTGAGTAGGTGGAGAATAACTTCCAGAGTTCAGCAAAACCAAATGGAAGCCAGATGAAGATTTCTTGTTTTTTAAAAAAAATAAAAAAATAAAAATTATTCTTTCACACTCCAGAAACCATTCCTGTTTTCTTCCAGTAAGTGTTTCTGTTTGCATCTAGCAGTACTGGTGGCTGGTGTTGGTAGAGATCTTTTAAATTTAAATATAGTTGCTAGTGCTTTACTGAGCTTCCAGCCTGGCAGTATCGAAAGTGCTGTCACAGTGGCGCTGAGGACAAACTCAGAACTCTGAAGACAAAACAAGCATGGACACAAAGATCAGTGAGGAAGCCAAACCAGAGGTGTCAAATAGTGTCTCTGTGCAGAAAAGTAGCTGTATCACTGAGCTTTTCCTGGGGTATGCAGAAATCCAGGAAGGGAATAGCTGGATGGCCCTTTTGCCTACTTGGTTGAGAAATGTACCAAAAAAAATTGGCCCATAAACCTGAGTGGGAAAGAGTAGTAGTGCAGTTGTCTTTTCTGCAGAGGTGCTGAGGAAGGGAAGAGGTAAAATGTTGCATTTATGAAGTGCTACTTGACAATGTTCACTACCACTGTTTTAAACAAGATGCCTGGTTTCTGGAGCTATTTGGTTTTTTGATAGAGGAGCCATGTCAGTCTGAAGCAGAATGCAAATTGTTCTACAGGATTTATAGCTTGTCCATTACTTACAACGCTTTCAACAGTCCTTGTGTCCTGCTCATTTCTTCCTTCACAAAGAATGCATTGTTTTAGGAGCACTTCTGTCTGAAACTTGGATTTTCTCCACAATTTAAAAAAGTAAAAGAAAGGAGGAGGTGCCATTCCTAGCAGTCAACCCACAGGCCACATCTGGCTCTGTTGTCTTCTGTTTGGCTCTTAGCCTGCCCCAAAGGGATTGCAAACCCAACTCCTCCATCAGCTACCCACTCATATTTGAGAAACTAACCACATTGTCTTGGGATAAGGATTTTTCTGTTGTTCCGTTTTCTGCACAAAGATGGTGTGGGAGATGTTTTTTAAACTCCTGTATAATAATTTCCTTTTTTCAGACCTTCCAGTCTGGCAATGATGGTGTGTGCTTTCATGCACATGCAGGCAATCTCTTTCTGTCCCCGCCAGCCCCTGTCTCTTCCTCACCCCTCCGTGTGTGTGTATGTATGTATATATCCATAAGCTTTGCTAAAATGGAGCGGAAAAAGGTATTCTGTTTTGTGCAAACAAAAGAAGGGGGCAATTAGAAAGACTTTAAAGATGCTTGAGCTGAGTTTATTCACTAAAAATAGATACAGTATTTGATGGCACTGACCATGTTTGCACTTACATAATATTTGATTAATTGCCTGTATGATCAAGCTGGTACACAAGTAATTGTAGACAGACTGAATTTAGTTAGGACCGGATAACAACTCTCTTGCTCAGAGGAAAATCGACCAGATTACTGTCAGTTTGAGTAAAAGATGGTTTGTGAATGATACTGGTGTCAAAGAGGGTGTAGTTGCATTCATAGCTGAAGACACCAAAGGAAGACGGAAGCAGATCCGTAGTCATTTAGCAAATGTAACATCTGCCAGTTGAAGGTGTGTCGAAAACTAGATTTTCATTTTAGCACCACAAGGGAATTTCGTTGTGAACTCTTGGTGATTAACTGCTATTTTTATTGTATATATTCCCTCACTATACATTATACTTTGGAATCATGCAATTACTATAATTGCATTTGAATTATTTACAGTAATTATAAATAATTGCACTAATGTAACATCAAGTAGAGGATAAACACCCAAGGGCGATACATGAAATCAAGAACCCAGATACTGTTCAGATGAGCATGAAGAAGAGTATAGTTTAGCAGAGAAGTAATTGGGGACGGGGAAAGCATACCTTTTGAAGTTAGTTACATGCTGTAGTATCTTAATTGCTAATGGCTTGTCCTGTCACCGTCACTGACAAGTAGGGAAGCACTTCTCTGTCCTGTTATACTCTTGGGTAACTGAAGCGTGGAGTAGCTCTGTGTGCTCTCAGGTGAGATACTTAGTGTCTTTAGTGGAGCCAAGATACTTTGGATAGGTCTCCAGAGTTTCCATAACAAATACAAGCCTTTTTTTTTTTTTTTTTTTTTTTTTTTTTTTTTTTTTTTAAGGAAGGCCATAACATGAGTCTCTACATACATTATAATTTAAAGACATAAAAGTTCCATTATGTAGTCAGGTTCCTTTTGATCATTAGTTGGATCTTTATTCTTCATATATAATTTTTTACTGGTAGTTCTTCCCTTCATTTTCCCACACATTTCATCATAAAAGCCGGCGGGGGGGAAAGTTGATGGATAAACTACGTATTGGCTTAATGAATTTGGACTTGTGTATGCCTTTCAACTGAAAATACATGTGTTAGAGAAGGGCATATGATTCCAGTCTGCTCTATTCTGGGGGTATACTGTTAGCTAAAAGCTAGACATACGAGCCTTGTGCTGAAAGACACTTACTGCAGTCATTTAAGACCCTTGATCTAAGTAATGCTGAGGTAATGTGTTGAGGAAGTCCAGGAAAAAAAAAGTCAAAATACCTTAACAGTTGATTTTGTGACTTACGAAGTCTATGATAGTACTTAAAAAAAGTAAGGAGGGATGAGGACAGATTTAAGTTATCAAAAAATAGAAGAATTGGCCTGGACTGATTGCTGGTTGCCTAATCCAATTTTTTCACTGGTATCTGCAGTTGAGTTGCTTCTGTACTGAGAAGTCTTGTCCTTGATCGTTGACCTCTGCTTTCTGGTACCAAGAGCAGCATGTATTCTTGGCTGGTATGAAGTATGGATCTGAAAGTTCTGCATTGCTGCTTTGTTTCGGTTTGCCTTCTCGGGATGCCCAACTTGAGCAGGCTGTGCACCCCGTGCCCCGCAGTCTCTTCTTTACCCTTCTCTGAGGATGATTCTTAAACAGCTCATGTTGACACTGTGAGCCAGTTTGAGGAGAACTTGTTGAAATGATGTTACGTAGAGAGGGATGGGTTTTGCAAAGGTGGGAAGAAGTGCCAAGACTGGTGAAAAGCAGAAGTGGGAATGGGGTGAGTAATAAAGGAAAGATGAAAGATGTCCAAGAGAATTTTACAGTCTCAAGACTGCATACTAAGGTGAGCTGTAGATTCCTTTTGGTACTATGTTAAAAACTCATGTTGGCTGCATAAGTCAATGTGGATATGAGTTAGACCTGTAGACATCTCCACTCAGCAGAGGGGAAGAGTGGTGTGGAAGTGGAATGCCTCCTGCACTGCTTCCTAATAGGACAGCTCATCTCCTGTCTCATCACACAATTAGCTGAACAAGTGGCAAAGCTGTGGCAATGAGTACTTTCCCAGTCACTGCTGATGAGACAGTGTTCGTAGCATTCACTTTTCCTCATGAGGAAGCCCCAGGTGGGTGGATGACTTGGGAAACAGAAAGGATCTCTTGCATGCCGAGGCAAGGAGCTTGTGTCTTCTGAGCCTCTGCATGAACTGGAAGCAGCTTCTGTTACATCTAGTCTGAATGCTACAGGTCCATGGAAACTACAGCTTTAGTGAGGAGAATGCTTCCCCTCTAGCACTCTTTTTCACTGGCAGCTGGGCTATTTCACCGCAGTTCTCACCAGCATACAACAGACACGTTTATGTCTCTGGGCGTGCTATGGTGAGGATACCCACTGCTGCTTAAAGTACATTGTGGCTCTTTCCCTGGATGTGATCCTGAAACAAGGTAACGCTTCAAGATGGAGAGACCTAAATGATCTTTTGGACCAGGAATGTTCTTCTGAGTCAGAACGTACCAAGTAATCCTGAATTTACAGCCTCGGTAGTATATTGAAGTTGCAGCTGTCTGTTTCTCTTGCTTTTTCTGCTTTGTTTGCCATTGTTTTGTTCAGTAGGGTCTTGTGCATGTAAATACTTTCAGTGTTGAAGAGGTGGGTTGGGTTTTTGGTTTTTTTTTTTACATTTAAAAAAATATGTGAAAACAGTGTGTAGAGGAGGTTGGTTTGGTTTTTTCCTGCCTAAAATTATCTTGGAACTCTCATTATTGGGGAGGATTCTCGGAGCTCCTTTTGATTTGCTTTTTTGGTGACCATCTTAAATACTGCAGTATTTTGGTTTTTATCTCTCTCACAAATGACTCAGTTAAAATCCTGTTTAGGAATGTCTGTCCTTGATGTGCATGTACGTGAATGTGAAGTATGTGTTTGCAGAATGGATATCCATCCCGCTGCTTTAGATAGATAGTGGGAACTTCACAGTGGGAACGAGTATTTTTTAAAAGGCTTTTTTTGTGTGTGAATATTATATGTAATTCACCAGCCTTGTGAGGGATGTATAGTCTGAGAATAAGACAGTAACATAAGATTTACCTGACCACAAAGATAATTATGTTTACTTGAGTTTAGGATTAAAGCCATATTTGTAAAAGATGAAGTGATGCGTCAGATCCTGTCAGAAGATTAGTTCGTTCTCATTGGCAAAGGTCTCTGTTTTATTCTCTTCACTGGAACATGTGGGAACTGTGTAATTTCTTACAAGACACTTTTTAGACAATCCAAACCCTAACATTTTACCATCATGTATTTTTGTGTTGGTAAGAAGCAAGAGGCTTCTTGGTCGCGTTTGGCTTTAGTCTTGCTTTTTTTTAAACATTTGCTGTTAGTTTAATATCGCAGAAATAGAAATGAAAACTAACAGCCCCTATTCAAGTAGAATATCAGAGTTGAAAGGTGTAAAGCCATAAGCTTTTAAAGCATTTCTGAGTACAATTATGAGTGTCCTTAAAGCGTTCTGTGAAACTCCATTTGAAAGGATAATAGACTCTAGATAAAGATCAGCAGGAGCCTGCTGTGCAAGTGGAGCAGTTGATTCCAATTGACTTTGGAAGAGCAGCAGGCAGCACTATAGAGCTGTCTTTGAGAGTAGTAGATACAGCGCAGTAATTTACTTTGAGCTCATGACTGCTTTCTTTTGTGAGGGTGTCTTCAAGCCTGCTGCTTCTTAAAAGATGTACATGGTAATATCACAGTAGAGAGGGAACTAGCTCTAAGAAAAGCGTCACATGCCAGAGTGAGTCCACCTGGGTGAGCAGGCATTGCTTAGGCAGCCCAGCACGGAATATTTTTAGTTGGGTTTTCCCATCAGGAGTATCATGATGAGGTCCAGATTGCCATATTAATGCAGTGTGTATGCTGCAGATTGGAAAGGTTAGACTTCATAATAATTTTGCAATGTACTTGGTCAGTTGGACTTATGACTAGATTACTGTCTGTGTGATATGTACAATAGACTTTGGATTTTTGCAACTTTAGTAATGCAGAAGCATAAAAAATTTTAGTTTGCTAACAGAAAATAAGTAGCAGTTGGGTAGTCTTCAATACTAGTTTTTCTCTGGGATGTTACTCTTATAATGGTTATAATTCTTTTACTCTGATCTCAGGAAGGCTTAAGAACATGAAAGGTAAACTTGTAGGTCATCTGTTAATATTAAGAAATTTGATTGTACTTACCGATGTTTGTAATCATTTTGTAAAATTGGGCTAATACTTTCTCATTCTTTTAATGAGAAAATTTTATGCCTGTGACATACATGATGATCAAAACTTCTTGGTGACCATGATATGATGTTCTTCAGAGAGCGCATATTTCATTGATATTATTCCAGCTCTAACAGTTTCTTTTATTCTGGAAGTAATTTCACGGTAAGTGAGAAGAGAGTGTTCATTAGTATTGGCTGTTCCATTTATTAACGAAACATGAAGTGTACAGGCTCGTAGAATCACTTTGATCTTAGAAGCTTTGTTGGTTTTGTTTTAGAGTATTCTTTATCTGGAGAGACTGTCATCACCAAAAATAGTCATTAAAGTAAGATCCTGGATTTTTAAAATTCCTAACTACACAGTCATTCTTCTCTTACTACTGACACTACTGCAGGGCATCTGTAAATCTGTAGAACAAACCTGGACTTGTCATTAAAAATTGTAGGTGGTGTCTTTGGGTGTGAGAGGTGAGACGAATGGCTGATTTCAGATTGATCATTAAACAGTACTTTTGGTGATAGTCCAGAGTATTTTAAAAGTAAAACTAATGAGAAAACAACTTTCAGCATGTATGTGATAGTATTTTTTTTAAAATGTTAATGCTGAATTATAGTAGGCCATAATTTTTTCTTGAGCACTTCAGAAATAAAAGAAATAAAATGCCTGTCATATGAAGTAGCTGGCTGTTTTTGTTGACTGATGCAGCCCTTTAAGTAGCCGTCTCGATGTTTTGCATAGCAAAATCAAGGCCAAAATATGTGCTCAGTATACACTTTAGCATTAAATAACTTGTGTTGCACTCTTGTGTATTAAGTACAAAATTACATATATGAAATGTCTCCTTATTCCAGGAAAAACATTGGTGGTTGATGCACCTGATGGACACAAAGCTCACTTCTCTCAACAGACCATGCTTAACAAAGGACTTAGCAAGTCTATGGGATTTCTGTCCATTAGAGGAACACAAGGCGAGGAAGAGTTTTTCCAGGGCATTTCTGCAGATTACAGCTCAGGCCAGGAAGATGTTTTCTGTCCTCATAGGTGTAAAACCAGTGAGTTTGAAAAAAAAAGGTCACCTTCATACAGATGTCACTCCCAAGCGGAAAGTATGGGCTTCCTCCACAGATTTGCTTTGCACAACTGACAAGGCAGCTGAGAGGGACCATGCTGGAGGTTTTCATGGGCACAGCCATCAGTGTGAAGCATTTACAGTACGGACTTCTACTACTACCAGAAACAAGGAAGCAAGATACTCTGATGGGAGCATAGCGTTGGATGTCTTCGGACCACAGAAACTGGACCAAACGCGCCATGTGCCCGAGACATCAACTTCTGCAGCAATATCAAGTGCCTTTGACAGGATAAGAGAGAGACAGAAGAAGTTGCAGCTTCTGAGGGAAGCTATGAATGTAGAAGGTTAGTGAAGCTTTTTGATTTTCTGAGTATTCCAGTCATTAAACAAAGATTTCTCTTTATGATAAATTTGAGTTCTCTTGTAGCAGCTCTTGAAGCTGCCAAGATCTTTGCTTCATCTTCTTTTTTTAGGTAAAGTGAAAGCATTAGAATGTCTGTTGCCAAAGAAGATAAATGTGCTTGTCCAGATTGCTTACCCAATGAAAATAGTTATCTCTGTAAGTGAGCTGGTATCAAGTTCATCAATTAAAATTAGAAAAAGAAAAATAAGTTAGTGACAGCCAATTGTCAAGTAATTTTCCTTGAAGGAAAATCCTCATCTCCAGCTATTAGAGGTGGATTTATACCCCAGAGGAAAGGGAGAATTTTATGTCCAGATCTCTCAGTTTTTGCACTGTATAACTCTGGATGATGCAGTTAAGCCCTTAAATACGAAATTTTTTTTGGACTCATGTTAAGATCTTTACCTCAGTGAGAATACTTGACAACAAGTTCCATCCGTTAATTAAAAGAACACGCGGGGGGGGGGGGGAAGTCTTTGTATTTGTTCTGTGGAAACTTACAAAATGGTCTTTATGCAGAACTCTATAAGGGGAACTGCCTATTTTGTTTGCTTTGAAAATGTCACGTGATTTTCAGGGGTTGTAAATTTGGGACAGTTGGATAGAAACTGAGAGCAGAGTCGGATCCTCCTTGTGATGGGCTAGAAGGCATAACTTAGTCATCTAAGATATACGGTAGAAGAGCTGTATGTGCAGAGCTAGCTCACTCATTTATTCAGGTACATTCAAAATCCATACAGTTGAAAACTCATGACTGCCTGGCTGTTGTGTGACAGAAATAACTGTGTGGAAAAGAAACCAACTGGTGCCTCCTTTTCCTGCACTGAGATGTAAAAACCTCCTTATTAAGGAGAGATGATAAAGCTTTTTATCAAGGTTGAATTTCTAAAAATGCCTGTTCATGCCCCTTGTGGCCGTCTCCGGAGATGCTTATATTGCAGTTAGCATGGGAAGCCAATTCTTTCTCTCCTATGCATGTGAGCTTTACACTCCAGAAAGAATGAATGTTGTTGAAATGGCATAGGCATTTTAAAAAGCTACTGTGATTGCTGTACAAGTTGTACAGACAAGACAGCTGGAGGGTTTTTGTGCTATCAAATTAGCATCTTCCGATGAGGGTTACATTATAATGTGAAGGAATGAACATAGATGGAAGTAGTACTGTGGAGATACCATTGTTTATCTCAATAGAAGTTCACCATCTGTCATTATCTACTGAGATGCCTGATGAGGTACGGGGAAGGTTGCTTGGTTTTTGGTTTAAGAGTCTGAAATTGAAGGTGACCATCTCAAGTATATGAGTCAACTCGAATCTTTGGAGATAGGCAGCTGACAAAGTTTAAGAGGAGGCCACTCCCTGCATTGGGAAAGCTCAATAGCCTTGTTGTTCAGGAGTGCAGCTTTGTGCAGGTTTGTGTTGCGCAACAGCAAAACCAAAAGCTTGGCCAAACCCATTGATGAGCAAGAGTTTATCATTCTCATTCAAACAGATTGGGAGACGGCAGAAAACAAAACATGCCCATGCCTTGCAAACTGAGATAGTTCAGATGTGTGAAACTACTCGATTCATAAAGGGAATTGGGTGTAAGTGCAGTCAAAGTAATCCGGGAACTGGGGCTTAATAGTCACAGGAGCTGAGTGACAAATCTGCGTAGGGAAGATTGAGGCAATAGCTGATGACTCACTGCCTAGCCTTCTGAATTCACAGTCATTACTTGCTAGAAAAAAATGAAGATACTTTCTCAACTGATAGCTGGGTTGCAATGTTCTTGTCTTCTGAGTTTTCTACTTTCAACAGAGGAAGGAGGTATGTTTCACTCCTGAATTGAAGTTAGGAGTGTGTGCTCTGCTGTTTTATTTTAGGCTCTCCTTTTTTTTTTTTTTTTGGCAGTTAACTACTTAAAGAAAAGGTTTGAGCCAGAACCTAGTTGTGAATGTGAATTTTTAATGAGGGCCAGTTTAAAGGAGTATTTTAGTAAGACGGATGGGGAATACTTTTTCACATAGGAGTTAGTTGCTGTTGTGTTCTACAGGGCTTGAGAAGCCTGACTGAAAGTATTCTATTCCACCTTAATGAGCAGATTCACAAAAGCCTTAACACATAAAGTCTGCTAGTCTATTAAGACTCCTTTCCCTTTTCCTTTTTTTGTTCCATATGTTTTACTGTTCCTTATCTCACATCTTGTTTACAACAGACAAGTCCCTTGCGATCTTTCATAAAAAGAGTCTATTGCTAGTTTCATCTGCCAAAGACATGAAAAATCAGTCTGTAAGGTTTTTTTGTGCATTACTATTGTATGTAATTTTCAAGCACTTAGTGGGTAGACAGGTATTTCCAAATGTCAGGCATTATCAAGTGTGTGGGGAATTGCTCTTCTGACATAAACCCAGCCTAGCCAAGAGGTATGAGCAACTGCTTGGAAAGCTGTGGTAACATATGTCACCTATCTTGATAAAGGTAGCAGCAGCAGTTTCTTGGGCAGCACACGATGCAAGGGTATCTTACTGCCTACAGCTGGTAGTCACATAGTGGATAGGTGGGCAACAATGAAATGGAGTGGAAAGAGGTCCACAGAAAATGACAGTGACTACTACTCTTTCCCTATGTGGGACACAGCACGACCTCAAAGGAGAGGCATTGAAAGGAAAAATGGAGAGAGAGAATAAGGTATTTTGAAAGCTTGTGTAGTCAGGAATAAGGGTTCTGTTCAGCCTGGGGGGGAGGAGTGGGCAAGGAGTCGTGGGAACAGGGTTGGTGGTTGGGTTTAGTAGAGAGGATACAATCTGCCTTCTCTTTGGTAGGTTTGGGGATATTTTCAATCTGGTTGAGTCCAGGTCTAGAGTACAGTTAAGTCTGTGTAAATTATAGTAAGCCTCTGCTTTCGTCTGTATGTTGTTTTTCAGTTTTTGAATTGTGAAGTGGCATTGGACTCTACGGGTTAAACTTGACCAGATAAAACTTCCCTCCTCAAACTAAAAAGTAACTTAAGCGACATGTGGCTTATTTCTTTAACTTATTTTGGGTTAAGCTGGCAAGCTTTTTTTGTTATTCATAAAACCTTAAGGAGCTGACTGTCTTGGAAAAAGAAAATGTTCTCATGCACAGGCTCTGGTATGCCAAGCTTTCACTCAGAATGGATTTTTATGATCCAAATTATAAACTCATGAAAAGTAGAGTTTATAGTGGAAAGAATGACAGAGCTTTAATTACAGCTGTGCTGTAATAGAGTAGTTTAGATGGTCTGCAGCTCACTACAAACTGCACTATAATCTACAGTTGGAACATCTTGGATTTAACCTCACAAGCCTTCCAAAGACAGTGTCATTGCAAGTGCCTTGCTCATGAACTTGCTGTTTTATATGTTATTCTGCTGTACAGTTTCAGGGTTGAGGTTGTTTCTCTCTTGTATACTAAAGATGATTGTTTATGATTAGGTGCTTAGCCAGATGGGGGGAAGGGGAAGGGAAAGAGGTGGCTATTTTACTTCAGGTGTAGCCAATTCTGAACACTAAGAACAGACTCCAAAAATATGCATTAATCTTGCCAAGAGATGGGAGAGTAAGTTCTGCATCTCCACTGTTATTGTTCATTCTTGGTTTTGTTATGTATTTTTTGTGAGCTTAGGCAGAATTGTTTAGAGTTGTGACATTGTTAGGTGTTAAACCCAAGCAGTTTATCTGTACCAGGAGAGCGGATTTTGGTTTTGTTGTTCTTTTGAAACTTGGAAATTGTTGCTTGGCACCAACTGATAGTGTCTCATTTCAGAGAGAAAATAATATTCTACCTTTTACATTTTGCAAGCCTGCCTTGCCGCTCAAGAGCATGAAATCGTCATCTGTTCTCCCTTGCTCCCAGCTTTCTTTGCCTTCTCACCCACAAAACTGATTGTATCTTCTGAGAGTCATGAAGTGTAAACATACTTCAGTTTTCCTATCTCAGGCCTACCTTCAAATGGCACAATAGTAAGGCACAAGGCTGTGAGACGGTAGCCTTGTATGAATCTCTCCCTTTTATTTGCTTAGGCAGCTTTCCCTGCCTTGTTTTAAGTGTATGCATAATTCAAAGTGAATTGGTTTATGTGTTACTTGAGTGGATGTGCATCCTTCTTTTTTATATGCAGTTTTGCTTATGAGGCTGTTGTAAATGAGATGCACAAGGGAGCAAGACATAAAGATTGCCTATGTCCTGGTGGCATACAGGAGCACAAAACCAGTTAGGAGAGTAGTAATGTAGCTGGCTGCGAGTTAAATAACAGACAGGGAGGAAAAAGAGGGGAGGATACCAAAAAAGCTGATCTTGCTGAAGCTTTGGAATGCTGAATCCAGGGGTGGGGGAATGGGGGCGGTTTGGGAATATTCTCAAGCCTTTGTTAAATGTTTTTGCAGTTGGGAACCATGTGAATCCCAGAGCCTCAAGTTGTGTTTATCCCTCTCTGTTTTTACCTTTGATTTTCTAATTGAAAACCCAGATGATTAAGTCCTCTTTTTTTCTTTTGTCCACTTACTGCTCTCTGCTTCATACAGTCGGCAACAAGAGGCAGTAATATTCTATGTTTCTAGAGATGGGTCTCTGCCTCTGAAGTCTTCTGTGTCTTCATCTCACAAAACAATGTTTTCATTAGCTACGCTGCAGACTCATCTGGACCCCATTTATGAAACTTCCATATTACAACTGCATGTGTTTAGGTGGGACGTTATGATTAGGGATACTCTAAATGTCCGGATTTTAAAAGCTCTCTTAGTTTGAAGCTGCATTTTTGAATAAGGGAAAATTTCTGCAGGTAATCAGGCAGCTGTTGGTAGTAAATTTATCCCAGCAAATTAAGCCCCAGAGATTTGAATTTGGGAGCTTCTGTAGAAGTGGATTAAATGGGAGATTGGATTTAGGGTACAAGAGGAATAGCTGCTTTACAAACTTACCTCTGTAAATTCAATGAAGTGTGCATACTTTCTTTCTCTCATGAATTATATGTACTCAGTTCATGTGTAGGCTAAGCAGAGGAAATGCGCGTCATCCACAGCGGTAGATCTGTTTGCATATGAAAGCAAATTAAGGATCATTTTACATGTCTTATGATCATTGTGCTGCAGTATGATTTAAGTTCACTGGTGGTGAAATGGATTCTCATGTGGTTGGTATGTCTGGTAATGATAAGGTTCAGTTAGAACAACGTTCACAAATCGTATTAATGAAGCTGAAGGGTAGGATAATGGACGGATACTATTTTAGATTGAAAATTTTCAGTTGTTAATTTTACTGAGACTACAGAAGTTGGCTTTTCAAGGAAAAAGAAAGAAAGATTTGTGGGATTTCTGTAAAGTACAAGTACTCTGGCATCAGCCACTATTATTTTGTTCTGAATTACATAGTTTAACATAAGCTAGTAAAACAGCTCTTACAATTCCATAACTGCACAGCAAAGTGGTATCTGCTTTATCGAGCTTTCAGCAGCTCACACAGTCTGGGAGTATCAATTTTTAGTCAACACATTACATTCTCAGTTGGATAAAACATTTAAATTAAAACAACCAACTTTACTGGCCACACTTTCAGTCCGTGTCTGTGTCCATTTACATACCTTATCCTAGATGGCATGATCCAGAAGAGAAGGGTGTCTTTCTAAGTACAAGACACCAAGTTCTTACCAGACCCTGGAGTTATTATTTTTAATCTTGCTGTTTTCCTTTCCAGCCTAGCCCTAGAGATGTATGTTTTCTGCAACTTTACAAGGCTCTGTTTCTTCCTGTCATTCAGATCTTGCTAGACCCTATGCATCAGATGTCCGTTAAGCTCGCTAGGGAGTTGCCTGGATGGCTGGCACAATACAGTTTTTTCATTTAGAATGTGGGTGGTGGAAATCTTGCAAGTTAAAATGAGCCTGCTCCCCTGGAAGGCTGAATGGATTTGTTTCTCTTGTGCGCTTGTTGGATACGAATCCTTACCAGGGATTTATTCTGGATCTGTACGTTCTTCCTGTTAAACCTATGCTGTGTTGCATAAGATAAATCAAGTTTTCTTAAACGAAAAGAGGAAAAGGAAGAGTAAATATGACTCTAACCTATTGGTTAAACTCTTGTGAAAGCAGCAAGTCCCAGCCTCTCCTAAAGGACAGTTAATGTGTTTTAAATGGCATTATAGTAACACTCTTACGTAATAGAGACACCCACCAATAAACCTCAAAGAGCAAACAAGAGCTCCCTCCCTGTCATGAAACTGCCTATTCAACTCTGCCATCTTCTCTGTCCTTTTCCTTCTCTGTACAGCCAGTAAAAATTCTGTAATAATGTTTATTTGAAAACCTGTGTATCTAATGTGAGTCATGTTCAGGATAATGAAATTCCAAGCTAAATGTGGTTCTCTGATTTCTGTTGAAGTTGGCTGAGATGAGGCTTTCTGTAAATTACTTGTCTAGGCTTGCATGTCCTGCCTTGCGTAAATAGTGTGTTTTGTTATTTTACATTGCGTTGGGTGCCTGTAAGGTTGCGCTCTGCTGGCTTTGATAGGGAGTTTGGAAAAGCACCACTGCAGCACTAAGCAGCACAAACACAGATTCTTCAAGTTGTAATGCTTCGTTCATCTCTGCATCGTGGTGCTACCATGTGTTAACTTACATTATTAGTACAAGTTTTATATATTCATTTCAGTTATGGACTCTTAAAACATGCTTAAACTCATGTTTGTTTTTCTACTAAGGTATGAAATGACTTGAAGTGTTCTGGTGAGAGACTGTAATCTAAACACTAGAATGTTAAGAAGGGTAACTGGTAGAATATTTTTTGCTACAATGTGTTTGTGCTTGATCTTTCTAGAAGTTAAATAAATTCTGAAGTCTCTCTTCAGTCACCAAAAACTTAAAAAAAAAAAAAAACAAAAAACAAAAAACAACCCAACCAAACCAAAAAAACCCCAAACCAAAACAACAAACCAAGACCATTCGAAAGTCCCAGAGAAAACTGTAAATATGGGAGATACGTTGTTTTATTGTCATTTTTAGCTTTTATTGATGTCATCTTTCAGTTCCTTCCCGGTCAGACAGGCTATAAGTTTGTCCTCATTTTTGAAAGTATTGTATGAAAAGCTTAACTGTAACTTGATCCCAGAATTGGGACTTCGTGACCTTTGGAAGCCAGTTCTTAATTAGAAGTTTGACTTGGACATGATCCAAGTGCCTTCTCTGAAGTTAAATCCTAATATGATATATTAGAATTGAGAAGAACTTGCTGGAGGAGAGGAGACAGCATAAATTATTCGGGTAATTTTGCAAGCATTATAGATACAGTAGTCTCAATATTTATGATTTAATTCAGTGTTTGCCAGGCTGCTGCGCATATCCTGTCCATGCCCTGGAAAAGATTAAGTTTGGTTAAGAGGAGGTACGGTGTTGGGGGGATGTGTAGGGGGTGTACATAGACATATGTATATACCAGCAGAGAACTGGAAGGTGGTTGCCAAAGAGAAGATGCCCCAGCAGCAAACAGTTCCACATCTGTATATATTTTCCCTAAGCTGAGCAAAGCGAAGAAAAATCTAGAGGATTTACCCCAAATTTCAGGCTGTAGCTTCTTAATTGCCTTTTAAACTTTTGTCCCTGAGCTGAACAGGCTGATAGTCATTGATGCAGCCCCATGTGGAAAGGTTGTAAAATACCTCCAGACGATGAGAAGAATACCTTTGCTTGTGTTATTGGGATAAGTTGTATGGTCTTGCTTAGGGAGGAAGGTGTGACAAGACGGTGGTCCCATCTCTGTGTCTGCTTGTGAATGCTGGGAGAACAGGTTTAAACCTAGCTGGATCTCATGTGGAGGTCTGTGAAAACATTGAGATAAGCAGTGATTGGGAATCTTGCTTTATGTTTCTTGGCTCATGAACTTACCCCTTGGCCTACAGCAGGGCACCAGCTCCTTCTAACAGGATGAGTCAAGAGAAGTCAAATACCCTGCAGAGTCAGATATCACGCTACCACATACAAACACTTGTTTTGGGTTTTAACTGCGTATGTCTGTTTTACCACTTTACATTCATTTTTTGCAAAATTTCATGTCTCGGAGAACCAGGATGGAGCCACAATTTGTGTGCGATTCAGGAAGCCCAGGCTGCTGACTAGGTGGAAAACAAAAACCTGTTTAAAATCTCATGTTATATTTTATTGTTCCCTTTCCATTCTCTTGCTTCAAAGTCAGTTTAGCAGACTTGAAAAACCTACAGCTAATAAAACTACTGGGAAAGAAGAGATCTGCTTTCAGTTAAACGTTTCTGTACTGTAGCTCCAGTATCATGTTTGGATAGATGCCTCACTTAAAGGGCTGGGAGCATTTTAAAAATACATCTCCAAAAGCTACCCACTGAATTTGGTTTTTATTTCCCTTGTTAGGCAAGTAATTGCTAGATTGCTGGTAGATTTCTTTGTTGTAAAATCCAGAACGCTGAAAGTAGCCATTGTGAAAGACTGAAGCAACGCCCCCCCCGCCAGTGAATTCTCTTCATCTTATTGTAGGTTGGTTTGCAAATGTGCAAGCAGTATTGCTTGTTTCTGAGAGTAATGTGAAATGTCCTTAGGATTAATTGAGTTTTATGCTGCTAAGCTGTGCAATTGGGATGGGCTGGCAGGAGCAGTTGGTTTCATGGCTTTGCTTACTTTTCCCAGTTTTCGTAAAGAAGCTTGTATTTTGTGGGACAGTGGGGAACTGCACAACCCAAGTGAGCTGGTAGAAATGGGGGAAATGCTGGCTTAAAGGAGGAAGGTTTTGGAAACAGTCCAAAATTAACATGAACTAGTCTTTAGGCTTGATCTGCTGCATTATCTTATATCTTTTCATGCCCTTTTGCTATTGGGAGTTTTCCCTGCTTCTGTAGGAAGTCTGAATGAGTAGTGCTGTTGGCTGCAAGTCTAACTTGTCCTCTGACCCAATACAGGTTATGCCGCAGGTTTATTGTTCTTGCAGGATTTTTCGCCAGGCGTTTTGTTTTCTGGATGTGGGAAGTTGGAACCTCTGACTTCCTTTTTGCAGCGTCCAGACTCATCTGCTCATGTATTCCCCATTTTGTATTCTTACATTTTATATTCCTTGCTGTAGTGATTTGCACTTGTCTTCATAGCAGTTACATGTGTTTTCTCTATATCATCACTTTTGTTTTCAAAAGCATTAACTGTAGTTGGACCAGAGACAGCCTTCTGCAAATAAAGACACCTGAAGTTTTCTCTCACTTAGACAGTGAAGCATGGGTAATCCCAAAACGTGGGGACTTTTTTATTTTGTTTTCTGCTTTTATGCACACTGTGTGGTTGTTTGTTGGCTTGTGCATAGGAAAGTTTTGGGAGATTGTTGCAAATGTCAAGTACATACCTCTTCTGTGGAGTCCTTTGATCCAGTGTGGTGTTTAAAAATCCACTGAGAGTAGGAACTGAGACTGCTGTACTGATTTCTCATCACATGCATTTAGCTGTTCTGGTTAATTAAATATCCTATAGGGGTTTATTAATGGATTGTTAATCATATTTTGTGGACGTCGAAGATGAGCTGAAGGAATTATAATTTTCCAGTTCCTGCTTTGTCTCTGTGGATTTTCTTCCTTTTTCATCATGAAGGAATCAGGGACTGAGTCCTGGTGGTTGCTTTCTACATGCAAGAGGTGTGCACCAAATGTTTTCATCAGTTTTGTTTGCACGAGGGATTGGTTTTTTTCTTGCGTTTTGTTGGTTCTTTAAATATTAATTTTAACTTGGAAGTGATGATAAGAGAGAAGTTCAGAGGAGGTGGCTCTGTTAAGGTAGCCAAGAGAGGCCAGGCAGACCACAGACCCCTCAGGCTGCGAGGACAGAGTGGGACTGCACAGCATCCACTGAGTGTTTGCTTTCAGACTCTGTAGCCACAGACGGGCATTTAAAAACGTTTTGAAAAGATTTCAAAAAATTTCAAATGTTAATTTGTGTTTGATTTTTGCATTAGAACTGTTGCTCTCTTGCTCTTCTGATATCCTGATTTAAATTTTCAGAGCCTTTGAGAAGGTACAAATCTTACAACAGCGACGTTTACAGTACTTCGAGTGAAAGTCCATCTGTTATTTCTTCGGAACCAGATTTCAGGCAAGGTAAGACCTGTGTTTAAAAGAAAACAAACAAACAACCCCCAAACAAACAAACAAAAAACCTAAAGAAAAAAGTTCAAGATGAAAAATAGATGCCAAAAGTATGAAGTTACATTTTTAGTAGGAGGCTTGATACTTACTACTAATACAAAGTTGTAAGATGATCTCATGTAATTACAACATTGTGTACAGTTCAGCATAACTGGCAGTCTGTTCAGAAATGAGTTTGACATTTAGCACGCTGGAAAGGCACTTGGTAGGAAAAGCTGGAAATGGTTAACTTTTTACTGGAGTGCTTGTTTTAAATAACCTGCTGTCTTCAGAGGCACAAAAATGATTGAGGAGTTGTTAGTGTACAACAACAGTAAATTGCAAAAGCTTTATATGAGACATACATGATTTAATTATTTTTATATCAGTGAGTTTTACTGTGAGGGTTAAATGGTTGATAATTTATAGGCCAAGGATTTCAGTGTAATGCAAAAGTAGCACATAATACAGGCTGTTTGTGTGATAAATTTAAGTAAGCTCTATGAAATCAATGGCTTGGAAAAGCAGGAGATGGTACGAAGGGTTGTTTGCTGATATATGGCAGGAAGGGTTTTCTTTACATAGTGGAAGCACAGCATGGAAGGAAATGCTTGGAGCATTTTTTGAAAGAAGTGCTAGAATGGTGAAAAGAAGTCAAGAGGAGAGCACAGTTGATGAAACAATCAGCTTTGCAGAATCATTATAAGTGATGGAGACAAACCATTTCATGAAAATGAGGAAAGAAAGCAATAGTTAGGAAGCTAGAGTATAGCTGCACCGTATGTATTCTGTACGCACAGAATTCCAGCCTGCCTCCCTGTGCTGGCTGCTCTCTCAACCTTCCTTGTCTTTGTCTATCCTACTTACTGAGCCAGAAGCCTAAGGAGCAGTAACAAGTAGCAAGGCTCCTGTAACACATTTCCCTTAATTTCCTTGCCATTTAGAACAGGCTGTTTATGTGTTCCAGTCCAAAGTCAGCAACTCCTAAGTTTGTACAGGCAAGAGAGAGCTGCTTTCTGGCTACTAGTAGTAGTGTTGCTGGACTCAGTGAAATGACTGTCAAAAAGAACTATTTCTAAATCAGTGTGGCTGTAATGTGTTCTGCAAGAGCTCTCCTGCTAGCTCTGTTTATTAAGGGTACAGTAAGAGATGAAAGTGAAGTAGTTTGCAAAAGCAGGCTCCTAAGTGTGGCATCTCAGGTGCTGCTACAAGACGTACCAGCAAAGGAGGTAACTATTACAAACAGAATAGCAGGTTAGTATATTGCCAAAAGAAAAAAAAAATTATTTTTTTTTTTGATAAATTATAGGGAGGAGTCAGATTCCAGGGACAAAAATTAAACACAGGAGATCAGCAACATATATACTGGTTTCTTAACTCCCTTCGTGTGAACTGGATGCATAATTACTTTACCTAGCTGCTCTGTTTCTGTTCTGGAGTGATTTTGTATGATGTCTCTGCCATGTATGTGTCTCAACTCATGGCTGACAAAGAAATCTGTCACCTTGGAAAGGTGTCTATGCAATTGTGTGTGGGGTTTTTTTATTGTGGTTTCTCTTAGGCCTTCCTTAGTATTCTTCTTCAAAGGACTTGTGTAGTGCAGCTGTCTTCATTGGGGGAAACTATAAGACTGCTTTGAAAACTGAAATCAACTTCATAATGCTAGTTTGTCTAATACTGTAATGCCATTGTGCAGAACACATGAATCTGATTCCTTCTAAGTAATCTCATATGACTGATAAGTCCTTGATTTTTAGATGGGATTACTCTGTGTGCTTTGTTGCCCAGCCAGGTATTAATTTGTCTTTTGGTTTGCTAGTGAGAAGAAATGAAGGTTTCAAGAGAGATGATGCAAGTGGTGCTTTGCCAGGTGCTGATGATACCTCCACATCAAGTCAAGCTAATTCTCAGAGGGCAAGGTAAACCCTGCAGAAACAATATGTCTTAGAGTGCTTTGTCTTTATCAAAGAAAGTATTCTAAATCTGCAAGCGAACTTTTCACTCCCATCTCAGCTTCTGTTTAAGGTTAAAAAAACGGCATGTTGTAATTGAAAGAAAATAGCATTTCAGAATTACATATTGCAGTCTGAAGTAAAAGTCTTGTGATGCACTGTGGTGTAGAGGTAAGTACACCAGTTAGGAGTCCAAATTCAGTTCCCATATTTAATGGAGACTGGGTTGTACTCTTATCAAGTTGCTATATCTGTCAGAAGGTCAGGGGCTATGTTCTGCTTGGAAATATTTAATAATTTTTATTTTGATTATACTTTTCTAAAATAAAGTTTTGGAAAGCATTGATATTAATACAGATTAATTTGCATTTTTTTCATTTAATAAGGAAATGATAGCATGCTTATTTCTCTGAAATAAACCAAAAGCCATACATTTGGTTGGTTATTCTGGCAATCTCTTAGTTTATGTTGTTGTATTTGGATTATTTTTTTTTTAATACCTCAGCACTGATTAGACAGGCCAATTCAGTAACAGTTTATGCTTTTTGAAATTTATTTTTCTGTGCTGTATATTTGAATATTACATCTGTTTGGGTTTTATTTTTTCAAGTGCTGTTCATCAGTTTGCTTTAAAAAGTAGGTTCTGCTTTGTACATCACCTTAATACAGCATCTTTGTACAGCAGAAGTGTATCTTGCCATACCTGTTAGGTTTTGAGAGTGGTTCCATTCTAAATGTTTGAGAATTTTTATTGACATTGATCTTTTGGATGGAGAATTTTCTTTTTCTAGTGTCTGCCAGACACTGAATCATCTTGGAATATTTTATCAAAATGATTCAAATAATTTTTGTAGTAAGGGGGGGAGGGGGAAGACATGTTTTCCCCCTCTTCCCTCACCATATTACAACAACAAAGCCTTCTCTCAGCAGCTTTTTGCTTTGTTTGGGGTAGATCAGGAGAAAGATTGCTGCTGTGCTCAATATTTTAGGATATTTACATGGTTTTGGTGTAAGCTGGATGGGAATCCTACTCTATCCTATTAAAGAAACTTAGAGGTGTCTGAAGATTGGAACTGTTTCAGGTGATGTGGCAAGACTGTCAAACGTGTCCTCCATGTTCATTTAACATATAGCATGGTGTGCAGTGAGTATGGCTTAGAGCCATGATTTGAACATGAAGATGAAAATAAATGAACGTCTGCTTCTTGCACTACGTTGTGTGCCTTAAATGGACCTGAGTAAGGCGGGGTCTCAGATGAGCTCTGTCTGAGTGCAGGTGAACAAGAGAACAGTTACTTGGAAATCTTACAGCTTCCGGTGATCTGCTGAGCAGCTGCGTTGGTTTTGTTACTATTTGCACTTTGCCTGAAAAATGCAAAGTCATTTGGAAACGTGTATATTGGCATTTTTTGCAGGGGAGAAGTATTTAGACGCTGCTTATCTGGGTCAACACTGCTTTGTTGGCAGGAATATGGAATCTATTCATATAACAGTGTACGTGTTAAACTGCAGTGTCCAAGCAGTCTTAGAAATCCAGCCTGTCTTGACGTAAGAGGATTTTGGCTAGTGTGTGAGCTTTTAGGGCAAATTTTCAAGGACTGGGGTTACAGGTTTATGTTCCGTGTAACCCCGTTAAAGAGCTGTAAATTTCTGCTTTGCATTTTATGCTGTCTTAGCACCTGACTAAAATGGCAACGTAGACTATTACTACTGTGTGTACAGAATGAGTGTCTAGCTTTCTTAACTTATTTGCCATTGGTTTTTTTTCTTTTTCCTTTTGGTGAATACTGCTAAGTCAACCTTCATTCTTTGACTTGAACCCAGGAAAGTTGCCAATTCAACACTGTAGCTGTGCTTCAAAATAAAACAGCAGTAATTTGTGGATGCTGATAGAGAACTTTTGTTTCTATTTACAAAATGTTTCAGAAACGGAAAGTAGTATGTGGTATGTAAATGAGTCACATTGTTGTAAATTAATCAGGCCTATTATGCAAGTGAAAATGCCGTGGTAAAACAGTACATACGTTCTCATGGCTCGTTTTACATTATTTTACTTTATATTGCTCTGTTAAGACTGGTACCTTTAATGGATGTAATTTGTATATGTGTGAAATCTAGAAGGAAAATATTGTTTTGTAAGTGCAGCATAGACTTACCTGTTGTGCTTAGCAATGGAATGAATTTTACATGTATGTAACTATACAGTCTTACTTCAAGGCTTAGTATTTTTTTGAATCTCCTGTTTCTGCTTGGCCTGCTCTCTGTGCCTTTGCTAAAAGATATCACTCTGCACTTGCACAGAAATGTCATGGTAGGGTACCACAGATAGTTCTTTATAGATTTTCATAATTCTCCCATTTTCATAAGGTGAAAAAGCTTTTTTTGCCCTTTTTTTTTTTTTTTTAATATCTAAGTACCAGACTAGTAGGTATATCCAAGACGGAAAAATGAGACTGAGCTCCTGAAAGCTAGTTTTACCAGCTTTTTTTGTAGACCTATTGAGAAACAGGAAAGCAGCCACGAGCAGGGTTTGATCCTAAAATAATACTTAGATAATATCTCTGTTAATTATGTGGGCTGAATAGAAAACAGTGCATGCTCTCTCTCTGTCTTTCTCCAACAGCTGTTAAAACTTTCCAGTGCTAACAAGTGTAAAAAGGAATACCATCAAAGATGGTAGCTAGTTAAGCAGGGAGATTTCTAAGAAAGTAACTTAATATTTTTATCCAGAACATTGCATGTTGCTGCTTTAAAATGTCCTGTGTTGCAGAAGACCATGGCTTTTATAACTTCAGAAACATAAGCTGTGAAAGTAAAACTCTTGATAACAAATAGTTCCAAGGAGCAGATTCTCAGAGTTTACATTTTTTGGCTGGTGGTTTGATTTCAGGGTTTGGGGAAGTATATGCAACTTTACTTGAATTCCATCAGCACTTGGGAGCATGTTTCAGTGTTTTTCTCTGTGTTCGGAGATACCATCTGTACTTCAATACATATTAAATTTACTGCTCCTGTGGCATGTCCTTAGAGGCAGTCTGCTTAATTATCCATGGAATTATCCTTGTAAAACTGAGTTGTAAATCAAATAGTGGGATTTGGATTTGAGGAAGTCTGCCGCCAATATTAAAAAAAACAGTGAAGCTGTTCAGAGTTATCAGCCAGTGCGACTTGTGCTGTTTGGGTGGGCTGGCCTGCTCTTAAACTAACAGAAGCGATAGATATTTCAGTCGTACACTCAGAATACACTCAAACCCTTCTCCTTGGAATGCTTTCCTCATGGCAATGGATACTTGTGTCTGTGTTTCCTCTTCACTTCTTGTATTCCTTATTTTTGTCCCCCCCCTTCTTTTTCATCCTTTACTATTTCTTCCTTTTTCTCTCTAGGAGCAGCAGCTGACATGGATCTCTTCCTTCTGTTGTCTCTTCCTTCCACTAGATTTCATTTTCATATCCTTCCTACCTTACCAAAAGGCATCCGTCTTTCTCAGTCTGTTCCTGACCTTTCCACTGCACTAATCATTAGCGAATGCCTACCTGCTTCCCTTCTTCCAACTTCCTTCTCTGATCCAATACCTGCTAATTTCTTGGTAAGTACACTAAGTGAGGAGTTAACTCGCTTCCCTCTTTTATAGCAGTCAGCCTTCCACGTGACTGCTCACCTACCGTCTTCAGGTTAATAAGTAACTGTGAGATTCTGGTTTGCAGTCAGACATTGATGAAAATACAGAGTAGCAGCCAAGTACTTGTCTGATGAAATACCATAGGAAACACACTTTTATGATGTTATGTTAGGAATGTAATTTGGATTTTTTTGTTGTTGTTGGAGTAACAATACTTGCATATTCCGAACCTCACAGAAGAGCTCCATCTGTATCTGTCAACAGTATCTCCTCTTCTGTAGAATGAGAGATGCATTCTTTGTCTTGGAACCTAAAGAGTGAATCACGCAGATACCCTCCACAGAAAATTGACAGTCTGACCAAGCCAGAGTTAGTTTTACTTACTCACGATGCTGAAGTGTGCTGATTTCTGGTTGGTCATAGTGCCTATTTACTAAGTTAGGAAAACTTTTAAACCATTAGGTTTTTGAGCTTCCTCCCCAGACACCCCAAACCCACCCCAATTTTCAGAGAAACTAATACATGTCAACAAAGATGATAAACCAACATAATGATAATACTTTACACAGTAACTTATGATTGCTTTTGTTGCACAGAGCTGTATGTTATTAAAAAGGCAATTTTTTTTTCTGCAGTAGGGGTTTTCACATTAGCAAGTGGTTTCAGATACAGCCAGTTGCAACATGTCTATCTTTTTCATATCATCTTTGATAATTCATAGATATTTATGTTCAGAAAGTGTTTGTTTTTGTTTTATTTCAGAGCCCATCCTTAGACCTTGATCTGAATGGTGCTTGTGGGTGTATTTAAGTTAGTTCATTGTGAATATTCCCACATACGTCGATCTTAATAAGCTTCCTCTTGGTGAAAAGCTAAGCACGTGCACAAGTCTTTGCAGGTCTGAGGCCTTTTCTCATAACTTTGTCCTTTTAGGTGCACATTAAGTCTGTTGCAGAAAGGAACAGAGGAGGGAGAAGGGAAGCAATGCTATGAAAGCCCTGCGCAATGGAAAGGATAATGGGCTTACATTAATACATTTTTCTGTAACTACTCTATATCTTCCCTGAAATTCTGTTTGAGGAACTTCAGCATTGTTTTGCTCAGTTTGTGATGCATTAGTGGCATTTTATTGTTTGGACTCTCATGATAACGTAACTCTTCTTATTTTAATGCTGGTTTTGTATGCTAACCGATGAAACTTTAGTATTAAAAAAATTAAGAGAATGCAGTGCACTGTTCACACTATTGGCATTCATTAGAAACTTTGCTGTAAAAAGATGAAAAAAAAAATTTGAATTCATGTCCACCAGTTAGCATAGACAACTGTACTGTCTGGACATATGCAGTTTCTCTTAGTTTATTAACTGATTTGCCATTCACCAAACATATCTTTAGGTTCTTTTAAAAAGTACGTATATAAATTTAATGTCTTTAAAAGCCTGTGGATTATCTTTTACTACAAAGGGCTGTACATCAGTGTCAGTGCAGGACTTACTCTACATTTACCTGTATTCCTAAACCTCAGTGCAATGATATGCAGGCTTCAAAACACTTTCTTTGTTCTTTCATGTTTTTCATTACTCTGGCGTACCATCTAAACTAACACTTAGCTTAGAATTGCTAAAAGTGCTTTTTGGTGGATGAAAGTCTTGTTAGTTTCCCCTGTCCATTTGTGTTTAAAAATTGCATCTGTATAGCTATGTTAACAGAGGGAGAATATTGTTTTTTCTTGTTTTAGGATTTCTAAAGAAGCCTTGATTGGTTTATATTTACTTTGGGGTTTAAAGGTGTTTTTCTGTAAGCATGGAACAGAGTGGAAATTGGTTTTATTTTTCTTGGATTTCTCCTTTCTTCGCATTTCCTAACCTCCTGATTTTCAAATAAAAAATGGCTCTTGTTCAGCCAAAATGGAACATGGATTTCTTTCCTTCCACAGAGAATAAAATTAGTAGGACGTTTGGGATCCATGCCTGCTGAGAAAAGGACTGGAGGATAGGTTGCTGTGTTTTTCAGAAATACTGATGGGGTTTTTTGTTTGTGTTTTGGGTTTTGTTTTTGGGGTTTTTTTCCCTTCTCTTCCCCCCTTCAGATTATTAATTTAGACTCTTAATTTATTTTTTGTGGTGGCTATGTATCAACCAAGCCATTCTTAGGAATTTAAAAGAAAAGGTATTTTTTTTTTTTCAGCAAAATAAGATGATGAAAACATTAGAGTATGATATTTAGACTAATTTAGTATATAAGATGTTGATACATATATAAATATTTATATAAATATTTTAAGCTGAACTACTGCTCAGGAAAAATCAGGGAATCAATAACAGTGCTGTGCAAAGAGTTTGTAAAGAATTGCTACAGAGAAAGTGATTGGAGCAATATTTACTTATATAAAATACACTATTTTAGTTTTTTCTTTAATGACCTGTTTTCAAGCATGCCTTTTTCACAGTCCCTGCTTGAACGGAGAAATGAGTATATTTTCAAAGCATTGATATTTTTCTTCCTCCTGTGTGTTCACTGGTTTTGTACTGATTCACTGGGTTTGTAGTGTCAAGTATTTTTTAGACTGCAGCTGAGCCTTTATTTTCCTATAAATAAATGACAGGCAGCTGTAGAAACTGGGCATGTTTGCTCATTTTCTATATTGATGGATTGCTGTACAGTGCTAACCTCCTGGCTGCTGAATAAATGTTATGTGTAATGTAGTATTTGATAACTAGTTTTTGTGTTCTGGGTTTCCTCTTAGGTAAGTGCTTAAAGTAGCAGAATGTCTTAGGCATACCTGCTAATGTCTTTCATCCCCTCTGACTATACCGTAGGCAACATGAAGCACCATTTGAAGGCAATCTAATAAGTCAAGAAGTGATGCTAAAGCGTCAGGAAGAAGAAATGATGCAACTGCAAGCTAGAATGGCTCTCAGGCAGTCCCGACCTAACCTCTACCCAGGAGATGCAATTAGGTCCTCAATGCTTGACATCACAAGAGATCCGCTGAGAGAAATAGCACTGGAAACAGCCATGACACAAAGAAAACTGAGGGTAATGCCCTGATCTCAGGTGAACTCTTATTTTCATTGAAACAGAGTAGTGTCTTGACTGAAACTCTAATACGTGGGATTCATAAACTAGGTCCTGTAATAAACAGTCATCAACAGATTAAATACTAGGTGTTTGGTGTTGCCCTTATAGGAAGGACCTACTCTCACAGAGTAAACTTCTGAGGTTTTGTGGCATTAGTGGCTACATAGCCTAAAGCAGTATCAAGAGATGCTAAAACAGACAGCAAGCCTTGACTAAAGATTGCATCGATTAAACAATATAGTGTCCTAACAAAGGTAAGGTGTAGTTTTCTCCTGTATTGTGGTGTTTTCAACCACTTCGATTTGCATTTATTTCTCTTAGTGGAATGTGGATGTGTTCCACCAGCATTAAAGGTTATTAAATGAACAAGTTGGGAAGGTAAAGAAAGGCAAAAAGGATTCATTTGGCCCTTGGGTTCACCCTGAATCACTGTGCAAACTCCCCTTTCCTTTCCCAGCTGTCTTGGTATGTGGATGAAATATAAGATTACAGAGAAAGAGGGAGACAGAGGTTTAGGTAAATAGAGTGGCTGATGTTTAGAAGAGATAATGGCTTAATGCCCTCTGCTGCTGCTTTCAGTGAATTGGATTGATTTATTTATTATTTTTTTACGGATGGGAAAACTTGAAACAAGACTCAGGTGAATTTGCTGTCCTAATCCAGGATAATAGTTCCTCTATCTGTCTCCAGTCCATAACACTCTGACCAGTTAGTTCATGTAGGCTTTAACTAACCAGGTTGGTTCACCCCCAGCCCTTAAGAGATTTACATGCAGATGTTTTACATATAGTATGCAGTAGCCAATGAAGGTTTTACCTCAAAAGATGAATCTTGGGCCACTTTTTTAACATAGTATTGAAGTGAGTGTTGTGCAGAGGACTTCCTTTAACAGTTTGGACAGGTAACTTCCTATAATTTACAGGGTGAATTAGTAGTACATTTATTTGTCTACAGACAGACAGAAATTGGCCAGGATCTCTGCTTGAACCCAGCAGATAGAACTAGGCTGAAACATGTCAGTCTTCAGGAGATGAGACTTGTGTGTCACAGGCAGAGATTTGTCAAGGCGGAATTGCCACCAATGCAGAAAACCTTAGTAATGTCAGGCAGTTGCTTACTGAGATAAGCCCAGATGGTCCCAATATGCAGCCCACACCGTGTATTTTAAAGGAAGACAAGTAATATTATAGTGTTGGCTTTTTGCCCAGCAAAGGAAGGAAAATATACAGAGTAATAATGTCACCAACACTGTAGCTTGCCGGTGTAATCTGGCACGCATGCTGGCAAAATCAAGTTCTTTAGACTTACCAGCTCATAGGAGGAATTCAGTACAATTTTCTAGTTTTGGCCTTTTGTTCCTCTTTGGCATTTGCAGGGCAGGAGTTAACTGTGCCTTGGTCTGTTGTTCCAGCAACACAGTGTTCATTCATACTCTTATGATTTGCAGAATTTCTTTGGCCCTGAGTTTGTGAAAATGACGATTGAACCATTCATCTCCTTGGATCTACCAAAGTCTATCTTGGTAAGAAAGGGGCTATTCAGCAATCAGTGGCAGGGGAAGTATGTTAAACCAACAAATGCACTTTTATCACAAGTGTGAATGTTGGGGTATTTTATTTCACAAAATGCAGACTAAAAAAGGGAAGAATGATGACACCAGGCGAAAAGTAAATGTGATGCTTCTAAGTGGGCAGAAGCTGGAGCTGACCTGTGATACCAAAACGATATGTAAAGATGTCTTTGATATGGTTGTTGCCCATATTGGCTTGGTGGAGCATCACTTGTTTGGATTGGCTACTTTAAGAGGTAAGAATAATGATTTGATGTAGTTGACAGGTACAGAATAAGAAGAATTAGCTACATTGTATTGAGAAAAGATAAGCTGAGACTGCCTGGCATCTACAAAGCGTTTGCTTTGAATTATGCTCTCTTGTATTGAGGCAAAATACATTCCTCCATGAAGAACAACTTTGCATAATAAAAATCTATGTTTGCCTGAGTAATGGCAGCTCATCTTGGGCAGCCTTTTCCCTTTGGTTGCTGAGTTTTCTTCCCTGCTGTTTGTTGCCTTCACTCTGACTAGTACCCCTCAGAGGACATGAAAGGGCTTTGGATTCTGTTAATACGCCCTAGGCAATGTTGCAGCCTCTTGTGGAGGCAGACCCATTGGGATGCATAGGAGAGCCCCTTGTATAGAGGGAGTCGCCTTGAGGAAAAAGAAGTTGCTCCTGAGCTGTTAATTTTTCGCTGTTAGAACAGACCAGAAGTTGGACTTTTTTTTTACCCCACTGGATAGAAGGTCATTGTGGCAGAACTAACGTGTTCAGACCCAAGTTTCCTGTTGGCATATCTTACAGGCTGTTGCAGAACTGTAGCACTCAGGATATTGGCGTGAGATAGAAGCTCTTAGCAGCCCAAGAGCTTACTCTATCCATGACAGGCTCCTGGTGCTCTTGGCAATTTAGAAAGCCTTGAAAACATTTTGCACAAATGTAGACAGAAGTAGTAAGGGAGGGAAGGAATGACAGATTTTGGATTTCCTATGGGTTAAGAAATTTGAAATTTTAAAGAAACCCTAGCTCCTATTTTGTAGCTATCACGGAAGGTAACTTTTCTCTTCCCCCCCCCACTTTGGGATAACTATAAAATTATTTCTTCTGCCCTTATTCAGTGTTCCCTTTAATAGCTATTGTGCTTATAAGCCATTGTTAGTGAACAGAAAACCTTACTGTTCAAAACCAAATTTAAGAATTGTAAATCTGGTCTTGATCCTCCAGCTGGCGAAAATATTTGGTTTTAATGTTTTTACCCATGTGCTTCCCTTTAACATTCATGGCAGACAATGAATTTTTCTTCGTTGATCCTGACGTAAAGCTAAGTAAAGTAGCTCCAGAAGGATGGAAGGAAGAACCGAAGAAAAAGAACAAGCCCCCTGTCAACTTCACTCTGTTTTTTCGCATAAAGTTTTTTGTGGATGATGTCAGTCTTATACAGTGAGTGTATGAAATTTTTTTTTTAAGCCCTAAATTTGTGGACAGAAATTGGATATTAATCAAATACTGGAAATGTGCTATAACAGGAAGAGTGCCAAAGATGGTGTGGGTTTTTTTGTGGCTTTTGTTTTGTTTTCCCGTTCTAGGCATACGCTGACCTGTCACCAGTATTATCTACAGTTGCGGAAGGACATTCTGGAAGACAGGATGCACTGTGATGATGAGACAGCCTTATTATTAGCATCCCTAGCTCTCCAAGCTGAGTATGGCGATTACCAGGCAGAGGTACACCATCAATTTCACCTTTGAGTAACTGTGTTCTTGCTGCTTAATTAAAGAACGGACTGTGAGCTGCCACACGTACTTCACAGCTCTGCCCTGGACTGGAAGCTCAGCTGATATGCTGTTGGCAATTTTTGCTGTGGGCAAGTTTTCTTTTAGTCTTAACACAGGGCTGTTGCAGAATCTAGTTCAAGATCTGGGTGTTGAACCCTCTCTCCTCAGTGGAAGTAGTCAGGCTTGAATAGGAAGAAACCATATGTGAAATTAAGCTCTGGGTCAGGGTTGAGATTCTGAATCCCTCCTCTTACTCAGAGGTAATGTACAATTCTCTGTAAAATGGATGTTTATGCTTCATTCATGCTCATAGAGTAGTATATGGAGATGCCATCACAAAAATGTTTTGTGTTGTAGGTGCATGGCATGTCATATTTCAGACTAGAACACTATGTCCCAGCTAGAGTGATGGAGAAACTAGATCTGTCCTACATCAAGGAAGAGCTACCAAAATTGCATAGCACTTACGTGGGTGCGTCTGAAAAAGAGACAGAGTTAGAATTTTTAAAGGTAAGTGGGCAGCAGTTTGCTTCCTTAATCTGTGACTTAAGAAATTCCTTGTGGGAATATGGATGCATGGACTTCAAGCGAAAGCACAGGAAGACAGCTCAGGTTCTGAATAACACTGAAAGGAAGAAAGCTGAAAAGATCTTCTCAAAAGACACATCATTACAAGTGAAAAGAAATCATAATAGATGGGAAGGAAGTCCTTTCACTTTTTTTTCCAATCAGTAAACTTCCTGCTTTAGCTCAAACTAGTTAAAAGCAACTATTGATCCTTTTGTTTATTCTAAAGGAAGCTATGATTATGAGGCAGCACACCCTGCATTCCCTACATCCTTTGTTCTTTCTGTTGAGAAAAAAAAAAATTAAATTATGAAAAGTTCTGTTACAGCTAGTACTGTTTACGGTGCTTGGTATGAAGCAAGCCAGAAGCATTACCAAGCAGACTTCCTTGCACAGGTACTGTGTAAGATGATAGGAAAACTATAATCACAGATATATGTGGTTTATTATAAAAGAACCCGTTAAGAAATGTAATTATGGGTTTTGCTGCTGTTGCTCATGAGATAATGATCAGATCCTACCTTGATACAATGGCTGCAAACAAGTTCAGGGGATGATCGTTTGCTGCTGAGACTGGATAACCACTACACTGTAATTCCACAGTCATGCTGTAGTTCCACAGTCTCTTTGAGAGGGTGATGGAAATGGCACTCAGCTGACTTTGACCCCTCTAAGGCTGTTGCTCGTTTGGCAGAAGTGTTCTTGTAACTTAACCACAGAGAACAACAGTAGGGAACTTGATCCTAGCTAAAGCTCGTCTGACTGGGGGTGGGGTGGGGAGAGCAGTTAGATTCCCTCGTTTGATTCATTACATCAGTCCCTTATGCCAGTACTGAAGAGACAGCAGGAACGAATGACTGGCAGTGCAAAGTGAGTGAAACTGCATCTTTTGGCAGTTATGATGCCTTAATGTGATCACAGAATTGCAGCGTTAATCTAATTCTGTGTTTGAGAAATGTGTCAATAACAAGTGCATCTGGCTAGTTACAGTTTGTTGCCAACAATTGGTTGGTGCAAATTTGATTTACTCACAGGCATTCTTGATTCGTGCTTTTGTTGTTTGATTTTATAAATGCTAGGTTCATTTGCTGTAGTGATTGGCAGGTCAAGAGATACTACCAATACTTACAACCCTCTAGAGCACCTGATGTGTCTCTGTTGTAACATCTGTAAACTGTATAAGTGGAATCACCAGGCAGAGAGGAATGTTTTTTCTAAAACCTATATATATGCATATATTAAAATATTTATATAGAGGTATAATATTTATATAGAGGTATAAAACCCTTGTAATAGCCTTAACTTCATATTCTTAGAATTTTCATTGCATTGATCTGTACAGTTGTGTCAGAGGCTCACAGAATATGGGGTTCATCTTCATCATGTGTTGCCTGAGAAGAGATCCCAAACAGGTATCCTTCTGGGAGTGTGCTCCAAAGGAGTTGTTATTTTTGAAGTTCACAATGGTGCCCGCACACCTGTACTACGCTTCCCATGGAGAGAGACAAAGAAAATATCCTTTAGTGTAAGTCGGTCTCTTTTCCTCTATCTGTGTGTACATGCCTATATTTGTATCTCCAGATACTGGTGTTGTGTGTTTCTTATTTTTGCAAATTAAGCTGCTGTTTTACAGCATAATCTGACTACATTTTGTGTGGCTGAGCTGTGTTGTATTGTGGGATTGAAACAGGAGTTTTGATGTTTTAAAGGTTATTTTCTTTTTTCTTTTTATTAGCTTGCATTCTATGCTGCTGAGGTTCCAGTCTCAGAAGGGAGTTTAGCACCCGTGTTTTGGCAAATCTGTATTTGTGAAACGTGGCTTCCCTGCCTTCTAAGGAAAGAGCTATTATGAAGATAGATCAAGGGCTACTCTTAGCATGGGGAGAAGCTCTGCCCATTTACTGCATTTCTGGGAAATCTGCCCATGCTGCCGTATGGGGCGTGGGTAGTGAAGGAGCACCAGAGTGACAATCCTGCGTTAGAGGACTGGGTACTGGCAAATGCCAGTACTCAGTGTAACTAGGAGATGCACCTATGTTGCTTTTAAGTTGTTATATTTCCAAGAGTAGTTAAGTTAAATGATAATGGATGACAGGGGCTGACACTTGATCTGGACAATACCAGCCAACTTGAGTGGATACACCATAATCTGGTGGTCATGTGTCAGTTTTTAATGAGATGTTGAACTTCAAATGCTTACCTTTTATACAAGTATTGAAAACTACTTCTAACTCTGATACCTTATTGAAAAGCTACGGCCTGTTTCATCTGTGATTTTAACTAGAATTGGTAAATTGAAGTTTAAAAATTACTAAAAAGATAAATTTAAGACCTGGAACATTAACTGACAGATTTCATAATTAGATGGGCATCTAGTTCTTTATCTCTTGAGTGGCAGCACCCCCTGTGACTTCCTCAGAGGCTTTTGAAAACCCCATCCTGCAAAATGTAATAGTACTGGTTGTCATTAGTCAGCATGAACAATAACAGAGACGGATTAAATAATAGTAAAGTACCATCTCAGCTAGTCCAGAAGTAACTTTGAAGTGCTACTTTGTAAATCTGATATTACTTTCAACCCCTATTTTAACAGAAATCTCTCCCATCAGTGCATTTTGCTTCAGGAAAGTTTGAATGCTGTAACTGTGCACAAGCAAATACAAAATTCTTTGTAGGCTAAAAGAAATCATTGTCTTCAACTTTTTTCTTTCTCTGTTGTGTAGAAGAAGAAAATAACTTTGCAGAACACGTCAGATGGTATCAAGCATGCATTTCAGACTGACAATAGTAAGACTTGCCAGTACCTTTTGCATCTCTGCTCTTCCCAACATAAGTTCCAACTACAGATGAGAACCAGGCAGAGCAACCAAGACACTCAGGACATTGGTAAGGATTGTGATGCTGTGTTGGTTTTTAATAGCAGTCTGTATGTATTTTTGTAAGGAGAGAAACTGAACTTGAGCTTCAGTAATTCTGCTGAGTGCTACATATGTGTAGCTGTACATTTGGAGGGTTTATACTATAAAGAGAATCTACTAGCTAGGTTTGTTTAGGTTTTGTTTAAGGGGGAGAAAAAAAACCCTGAGAGTTGGCAGATCACACACAGCTGGCACACAGTAGCTCCTCTAAAATAAAAGGAATCTAAAAACAGGTCACTGATAGCACTTTCCCATTTGATTTATGGCTTTTGGCTTTTTCCAGAACTTGAAGATATTTCGATAATAGGATTTTACCTTTTGCTTAATGTGAAATGAATTGATTTGATAATGTGGAATTACAGATAAAATGGTGTGATCATGCGAGGGCAAATACAATAGGGAGCATTTCATGATGCTGCATCTGTAAGCTGTGGGTATAGCTGTCTTTATTCCACTTAATGTTTGGTGGGCCTGGTAAGGAACAACACTGCTAGTCAATTTTCTTCAGAATCGCTGTCTAATTTGTGTGTATAATAGAAAGTGTAAAGGTGTTCTTTTTAGATGGAAAATATTAATTGGAGAATGCAATCATTGCAAAAACCCTCTGTACTAATTTCTTCACTATTGGGAGCAGAGCTCCCTTGGCTGGCTGGCCTTCAGCGCAGTCTGGAAGTGCTATTTTGGTCAGTCTGCCTGCTCATTCTTTCTTTGTTCCCTGTTTTTATCTGTCTGCATTCCAGTTGCTGTTAATCCAGGCTTCCACCAGCATAGCTGGGATGGAGTTTGACCCCATTGCTGTGGAGATTGTGATCTCTAATTTAAAAAAAAAAAAAAAAAAAAAAAAAAAGAGTGGGGAAAGGCATGTGGCAACTGTGCAGCCTTTTTTCTATTCTGTTGGGCTCAACCAACTTAGTGCAAAGAAATAGGACCAAGTGACTTAAAGCCTTTGTATCATTCTCTAACTTAGTGCTTGCTTATCCTGAACCACAAAGAAAAGCAGTACATGAAAGGCTTTCTTGGCTAGGCAAACTTGGTTGCTCTTACAGATGCAGTATGTGTTGTGCTTTGGGAGTCTGGAAGATAATAGTTTTGCTTCTGTGCAGTGCAGATCACTTGGAATTCAGAGGTCTCGAATTTCATCAATCATTCATAATCATAAGCAAATAAATCAGTATTATGGTTAATTCCATTACACTTGGTTATTAAAAATAAAAACAATTCATATAAAATGTTTGCTTTTGTCATAACTTTACTGATCTAAATTGATTAGCCGTGTTTCTCGTTCCTGCATATATATATGAATATAGCAATAGAGTTACTAGAATAATATTTTTAAAAAGAGAAAGTATTGTAATACAGGTAAGAGAAAACAATGATGAAGCAGCTAGTCAAAATAACATATTAATTATAAGTACTGCTTTTCTTTTGTTAGAGCAGTGAAATCCCAGACAGTATTTGGGAAGCATTATTCTTGGCCTGCAGAAGCATCAAGTATTTTTTTTTTTTTTTTCTCCAGAACCCTTAAAATGTCAGTAGAAACTGGTGGTTGGAAGTACTCAGCAAAACAGTAAAGAAAAGGGCAGGTGACAATATTATTAACTCAAGGCTGATCACCACAGGAAGTGTACATTTTGAAGGTTCCTTACTTAAAGACTGATTCTGGGTTAACAGCACAGTGAACACAAGCATGTGCCTGTAATGCTTGCAGTGTTCATGGGGTGGAGTAGCAGACTTGAGAAGATTAATATGCTTTGGAAGATTCTTTAGAAATACAGTATTACAGTGTCTTGCAAGACTCACCTTGATTTCAGCCAATGAATGGAGAAAATATTTTGAGACAAGGGAGAAGGCCCGGCATGCATAGTGACGGTGAAAAAATTTTCATGGAACATAACAACAGAGGATGGAGGTGTAAGGGAGAGCACTTTATAGCCCCTGTGATGTACCATGACATGTTTTTCACTTGTTGCACAATGTCTTCAGTGACCTGGGAGAAACCTTTTTAATACATGTATATCTAGTAGAAAGAATTAGGCTTGGAAAATAAAAGGAAAATGCCTCTTGAATAACATTCTTTCTGCATGAATAGAAAGAGATGAGACATAAAGTTAAAAAAAAAAACAAAAAAAAAAACCCAAACCCTAGCAATTTTATGGTATGTGAGAACGGAGACAAGCTATAAGATGAGGAATGATGGTTTCTTTTTTGCACAACTTCTGTGGCCATGCAGTGAACAGAACAAGCACTGAGTTTTAAGATGGATGTTTGGATTCCTGAAAGGGCATATAGAAAACCACAAAGTGAGGGTTAAGTCAGCCTTACGAAGGACAAGTTTTGAGCACGTGAGAATTTTCAGTTAAGGGGTTGGCAGAAGCTGTGAAAGGCCTAGTGTCTATATAGACAATGATGTGAAAGTACTCATCTGAAATCCATAGGGAAATCCTGTTTGGTGTTCACAGAGGTTAAGTACGACATCAAGAGAAGAGATCTTAGAATATTTTATTAAGGTACTCTTCCCCAGAATGGGAACACAACAAGAGCTTCATTGATAGCTTCTGTCAGAGTCAGGAAACTGAGCTTTGTGGGTCTCTGGTCTGACTAAGCAAAACCGTTCCTATGTAGCTCATCTAGTCTGTCTGGTGGCTATGGCTAGGGGAGGTATTTGGCGTGGGTAAGGAAGTGGTAGTTGTATACTAACTCACCTTTAAAAAGGACAAAAAAATACCTTCCACGACTAAATCTGTATGCCTATTATAGAGAAAGCATGAGTTACTGTTGCAGTAAATTCCTGCCCTAGGTATTGGAGGAAGGAATGTCTTTTGGAATGGCAGTGCTGAGGTTGCATTTGCCAAATACGCTTTTTAATGGTGAATCCTTCGGTGCTTAGTAGAGCTAATGGATGATGGTGTACCAAAAAGTAGCATTTGCCTGTCGAGTTACAGTGCAGCTTCCTAAAGCAGCTTATTTCCTAGCTGTATGTACAGTTTAAAAAAACACTAGTTAACCCTAAATCAGAAATATATATGCAGTTGAGGATTGCTTTTCCTCAGACTTCCCTGTGAAGTGACTCCAAGACATCAGTGAAGTTTATGAAGGGTTCAGATGGCCTGATTTCCTTTAAAGGCTCTAACCAGCAAACATGTTGCCACAGCTTATCAAGTTTCTGTGCGAGAGCCAAGCCACAGGAACTTAACTGCTAGCCTTAGGAGGCAGTTAGGCTAACAGAAATGAGCCCTGCTCATCTTTGCTCTGAATTAAGAGGGGTTAGGCTAAGTTGTGTTATCTTGCATTTGCTTTCAGCTAAGAACATCCACCCAGACAGTTCCCACGACTCAGCTGACAGTAATTTAATTACAATCCAAAACCTGTTACTCTCTCGTGCTTAAGGGAATCTTAGTTCATGAGTCAAAAAGTCTGGCAAACCCCAGTCAACTCTTTCTGTTGTGTGCTAAAACATTTAAGATGTTTCTGGCAGGGGAAGTCCCCAAGTGCACCTGAGTGAACTGATGCTCTGTAACCAGGTAGAGATGCTGCCAAGCCCCCACGACTTTGCAGCTGTACTGTAAGCATGTCAGGGACTCATGCGAAGAAAACTAAGCAGTGGATGGATGGAAGTTTAGTAGGATCTGATAGTGTAGAGGTGGGGAAGCCCTATTTGTTCAAATTCTGGAAAAGACTTGTATGAGCAGGTTAAAGGAAGTATAGTCTTCCAGGTCACTTGGCTTGAGGATATTATTTGCTTTGCAGAAAGAGATGATGTGCCTGTATATAAGGCACAGCAGTTTAACAGGGAATATGAGTCTTTAAACTAATAAGGGGATAAATATTCTGCTATTCTGTGTTTTTTGGACTTCAGTGTAGTAGATGGTCAGGTTAGTGTAGTGTCATGAACTCCAAACTTTGCTTCCTGAGCAAACTACATGGTGGTTGTTTGTATGTACCTGATGATGGAGCATCTAGAGAAAATATGCTTTGTGTGAGCTGGTTGTTTAAAATGCATACTTTACACAGGGAGGTCACACTACCTCTGCTGTATAACTTAAATTTGTTTGTTTTTTGTTTAAAAAAAAAAAATCCACAGAAAGGGCTTCATTCAGGAGCCTAAACCTTCATGCGGACTCTGTCAAAGGTTTCAATATGGGACGAGCAATCAGTACTGGTAGCCTGGCCAGCAGCACTTTGAACCGACTTGCCGTTCGACCTCTGTCTGTTCAAGCAGAGATTCTGAAGAGGCTGTCCTGCTCTGAGCTTTCACTCTTCCAGCCGCTTCCTGGCTCTTCAAAGGACAAGAACGAGAAGACTCCGTGGGAGGAAAGACCCAGGGTTATGAGCAAGTCGTTTCACGATCTGAGTCAGAGCCACATCTCGGTTTACCCCCCGAGGAAAAATATTATTACTGCTTTGGACTCTTCCCCCAAAAAATAGAAGACATAATGGGAAGAGTCTTTCAGCAAATGCCAAAATTTGATACTGGATCAACAGCAGGAGCATTAAAACTGAGCAAGTAAGAGTCTCTCTGACCGCTCTGCAATATCTTTGTGTACAGTCAATGTACATTTTGCATGAGTTTTGATTTATTATTCATACCATTATTTTATTACATTGATCCTTCCCTTCCCTCTCCCAACTTCCTCTTCCCTCTGTCTGGTTTTCCTTCTCTCCTTCTCCCCTTTAAGTTCAAAATCTCATGCAGGTTTAAGTAGAAGCCCTGAAAGAAAGAAAAATGAATCAGACTCATCATCCATTGAAGATACCGGACAAGCCTATGTTGTAGGTCAGCATGCAAAAAATAATATTACTATATTTACTAACTAACCTCTAAAATTGCTTTGGGTGTAATGCTTTGATATGTTTATTAACTGATGGTAATATTTCGATTTGAAAAAGGGAGCAGAGTATCACATGTTAAAGTAATCCAGGCCAATTGCCTGTTGTTCCTGAATAATTGTTGCAATGAATCAAAACAATTCTCCTTCGGACAACACCAGTCTGTACACAGGTGTGCAAAGTATTAGTACTTGACAGTAAAAGCTGTTCCAGAAAACATCTTCCATTTTGTCACTTCAGAGTGCCGTTTTATTGTATAGATCTTTTAATAATTTGCTAGTCTTCACAGTCTTTTTGTCAAGCTTGAACTTTTTCAGTGTTTTCTGTGGAAAGGGTGCAGGGAGTGATTTTTGGAAGTGGACTCAGTTTGGCATAAGATGGCTATTGGCTAGTACCTCTGAGCAGTAACTGCACAGTTCTTTTTTGTTTGGTCTCATTTGGATATAATAAATTAGGTACAATTTTTTTGCAGTGCATTGGGTGTTTCACAAAAACACTCTTATAATGAGCTCAGCCAGACGTACTTACTCCATTTTCTTGGCAAGGATTGGACTGCACACAAATAGTCTTACTAGGCAGTAAAAATACAGAGTTCACATTAAAAAAAAAAAAAAAAAGATTCAGAGCAACTAAATAGACTTAAACTCGCATGTTGGGTTATTGTACGTTAATTTTTAATATCTGTTTCTGGTTATGGGAGGTTCCCTGTTATAATAATAGAAACTACGACTGAAACATTTCCAGCCTTAGCTTGCTTTTGTTGCTTTGCTTTTGCTTAATATTAAAATACCGATTAGTTACAGAACATCAGAAAAAGTGGAAGAAGGTTAAGTTTATGGGGGTCGGTATAAACAAACTTGCAAAAAAACCTGAACAAAACAAAACCAAAAAAACCCAAAACAAACCAACCCACAAAAAAACCCCAAAAAACCAAAACATTGTGTGACATACAAACACTTACTGCATCTGCCCCCACTGCACTTGAAACCAGGACTGACTTGGGAACCATGCTTTTTCAGTACCAAGAGCATAAGTTACTGAAGAGTGAGATGAGGTATGCAGTTTCTGTAGTGACTGTTTGCAGCCATTTATCCTATGCTTTTAGCTTTACAATTAGTGTTATCATATGCTTACCCATAATCTTCTGGGCAGCAATTCTGATAAGGATCTTAGCTACATGTCAGAAAGTCCTGCTGAATCACACTGCCTGTGCTGGGGGACACACATTCTTTGCATGATGAAACTTATCAGCTGAAACTTTAGGGTTCAGAGGTTTGGAAAAGGCCAGGACTGCTTTCCTAAGAAGCTTGAATTATCTTACCTCATTTACTTTCATAACTTAGTATATTTATTATTTTATCCTCTTTAAAGTATGGCCACATTTGCTTGGCATTGATCATTCCAAAGAAAATATGATTCTATATGCAAACCAATTTAAATAGAAATACTTGGTTCAAATTGCTTGCTACTGCAGCAACTTACTTGTTACTGTACAAAATCTTACAAGACTCCTGTTGTGTTGGTTTATTAGGTTAGGCATATTCATCCAATCCTGTTAGAAAATTTAGTCTTTAACTTGGTTTCTTAAAGATCCATTAATTTTATCTGAAGTTAACAGTGGTTGTAAAGGCCAATCTGTCCTTTCTTTAATTCTTTGCCTTTGCATGAGCTGCCATCTATCTGAACCTTGAACTACAACCAAAGTACATGAGTAATTAGGATTTGCTAATCCAAAACTACTTTCATGTTTATTCATTTTTAAAATAATTGAGTAACCTGATACTGTGAATGAGCTCATGTGTACTGTGTAAAGTCTGAAATACTTCTTGGTAGCTTTCATATTTTTTTTAAAAAATTGATAACAGTGTCTAATATTTCCATTCATGTCACAGACGTTAGCATGAATACTTCGGGAAATCTTCTGTCATCGACACTGTTAAAAGAGAGTGGTAAGTTGGTAAATAACATGCCTATAGAATTAATTCAGTCAGTTTGTGAAGCACTTGTCAAGTGCTTCACTGTTCCACCTGTCCTGTTTCTTCACTATTCTTAAATCAAATACCTGTCCTAGTTAGTTGGCTAGGACCTTTTCCTAAATACAATTCCTAATATTTCTTTTGGATTGCTTCTTGGGGGAGATTTTGACATCCGTGTGTAATATTTTTCAAATATGAATAGTGTCTGTTTAGTTTGAGACTTGAAGGGTGCTATTATCTAACATACCATGCTCTTCAAAGCTCATTTCCCTTACTTGTGAACTTACTGGTTCTGTAGAGCCTGAGAAGACTGTGTTTTCTTTTTAGTTCTTTAACTCTTTAGGTTTGACTTGGTTTTGTGGGAGAAAAACTCCTTCTCCAGGTGGTGCAGTCTGTTGCACTCTCTTGCACCACTGTTTTCTGCTTGTACCAGTGTGTAGAGCTCAGTAGGTTTCTGCTGTTGTAGAATTGCATTTTCCACTTAGGGCGAAAGTATGCCGGGCACTCCAGACCAAGTGAGTTGTATCTTCTCTAGGTAGGAAATTCATGAGTTCAGACTTACAGTATTTTGGTGTTTCCTGAAGTTTCAGGAGATTTTTTTTTTTTTTTTCCCCAAATCATGCTCCTTCTGTCTTGTAAGGGCCTGGGTCTACTTCAGCCTGTTGGGAACCCTCAGGAGTCACATAAATCTATTGTGAGGGTATTCAAATTTTGGAAGAGGCAGAATCAGCAGCCTGTAGAGTTGCAAATGAGGAAATAGATTTAAACCAGATAGCTTTTAGTAGATGTTTCTGCTGTTGGTTGTTTTTTAATGAAGGACCACCATTAAGAGAACTCACTGAGTAACCTTTTATGTCCTGCCTACCTGAGCAGGGCACACAAACACAGATCTAAATACTTTCCTGAACTGCGACTAATAAATTTGAAGATTCTAGGGCTCAGTTGTGTGGTGACTCCAAGAGACTATGCTAGATGCTTTTCTTGGGAGGAATAAAAGATTTTAACCGCTGAAGATGGGAGTGAGTTATAACAGTGGTGGTTTTTGTTTTTTTGTTTTTTTTATTCGGACATGGCTTGGAAGATGAAAGTTGGACCCACTAGTTCAGAACAGCTTTTCAGGTTATCAGAGAAGTAATCTTTTTTAATGGAATAGAACTTCAAGGCAAACCTGAAGGGAAGCATTCAGGTAGTGTCTGATCACGAAATGTTGGCTTTTCAGTTGACTCTCTGCAAACAACACAGAACAGAGTTGCGTCACCAGAAAGAGAGATCACTTTGGTGAACTTGAAAAAGGATGAAAAATTGGGCTTAGGTAAGTGGCTTGAAAATTGTTGTTGTCATGTGTGTTCCTAGAAGCCAAAAACAAATAAAGTTTTATGGTCTGTATTTAAGTATTTATTGTAGGACTGAGGAAAGCAGTGCAGACAGTAGCTGGATTTCAAAGGCACTTAAGATGCTGAAGCCTGGACTTACTTGATAGCGCCTGCTACTGATTTGTTGAGTGACGTTTAGCAAGTCTGTTTCTCAGTTTTTCCATATTGTAAGTGTAGGATAATATTTATATTGTGAACTAGTCATCATAAAAGTTGGCCTTGAAAGTTTACCTCTGTGTTCAGGCACAAGATTTTTGTCTATGTGGACACCTTGCAGCTGTGACAGCTTGAAGGCTTTAAATAAAAAAAAGACATTATAAAGCCATTATGAGCTAATTGTGGAGTGTTTTTCTTACTTCTATAATATCATCAGATGGAACACTAATTTGAGGTTTAAGGAGCCTGGAAGATGAGATATTTGCATTCCATTCCTTCTTCTACCACTGAGTTTTTTCATAAACCCACATAATTTTTCCTTGTATGAGTAATGAATCATTTGGTGTCAGTATTGTGCTTTAGAGAGGCTCTCTAAAGTGTCCTTAAGGACATTGTTCTGCCTGTCATTCAAAATAGGACTGTTGCATAAATTTGAAGAGGGGAAAAAGCCTACAAGACAATATTTAGTGTTTACGCTGCACAGTAACGTAAGAGTTGACCAAAAAAGACAGAAATTCATATGAAATGCACAGTTTCTTCTCTTTCTTCCCCATGCAGTCTGTGGTATTTTGCTGTTTTAGCTAGAATAGAGAAGACCTGATATCTTCTATTTTCTGTTTTTTTCATCTTGAACATCCTTCCCAGGTTTACCTGGTAGAATTATCAGAAATAGATTAGAAGCCTCAAAAGAAAACAGGGAGTTGAAAAACTCAGTTCTTAAGACCAGGGTCAAACATTTAGGTGAAGCATCTAACAACGGAGAAAACCAGAAATTTTTAAGTAAGAGAAAATACATTTCATCTGATCAGCGAATGTTCATTTAATGTCATCTGTTTGTGCATGTGTTTCTCATGCCACAGTTGTCTTTTGTAGCCTTTGCTGGAGTTTTCTGGGAAGCCAGCTAGACAAAGTCTGAATCACTTGCTCAAAAACAGAGAATGCAATAAAGCTTAACTAAAAAAGCTTTACCATTTACTTTCATGTAGACTTCTTTGAGATACATAGTTTTCTTTTACTTTACGTTTATTAGAATGACTTAAGTTTTTGTCCATTCTGAAATATGGACTTGTATTGTGTTAAGTTACACTGTGATCACTGACATTTTTGCCTGCTTTGGGCCTTTTTTAATAGGCTTTCAAATAGTTGGCGGAGAGAAGACGGGGAAACTTGATCTGGGAATTTTTATTCATTCAGTTATTCCTGGAGGGCCAGCTGATTTGGAAGGATCTCTAAAACCAGGTGAATAGTGTAAATAAGAAGTGTATACATGAAAGAAAATACCAAACACGTACGTAGTACCATTTCCATCTATGGCTGCAGATGTCAGTCCCTTACAGATGCTGACCTTCAGTTACCTTCTGGATAATTTCTGAAAACTGGTGATACTTCTTTGTTAAACTATACGAAAACAAAAATCATTCGAATCAAAGTAAAAATGATAAAGCTTGAAGTAGCAGAAAATTAAAGTTACATGTAAAGATAAGGGCTTTATTTGCTATCGTCTCTCTATAGAAGATTTGTAATTTCAGTTTTTTAAAACTCCAAATCCATACTTTGATTTTGGAAAAAGTGAATGTAACCATATAGCTACTATGGGTGGGGCAGGGGGGGAAGAAAATTTATTTAGTATCTGCTTTTTTTTGTTTGTTTCTTTTCATTTTAGTCTGTGCCTTGAACTGAACTGCATATTGCTTATTTCACTTCTTGATTTTTGCTTTTGCATCCGTTTTTCTTACAGCAGAAGAGAAGGTAGAAATCATAATATGGAAAGGTTTGGCAGGTTTAAAAAGAAATATTCATAACCAGTTCTTGTGGTTTGTTTTGGGTTTTGTTTTTTTAATTATGAGGGTTTCCTATTCCAGCATCACTTGAATTTTAGTAATTTTTAATCTATGCATTGTGTGGAGATTTTCAGACCTGTACTTCACATTCTCACTGATGGATAAAAATGTAGATGTTAGATTGTATCTGAACAAACCCTTTTGTGCAGGACACCGACTAATATCCGTAAATAGCACAAGTTTAGAAGGCGTCAGCCACCATGCAGCATTAGAAATTTTGGAGAATGCACCTGAAGACGTGACACTTGTTATCTCTCAGCCCAAGGACAAGCTATCCAAAGGTACGGAGAGAAATATTCCTTATTATTAAAGAGTTGTTCTTTGAGTTTGAGCACTCTGCCTTTTCGGACACCTTTTTGTAAAGTACTTTCTGTGTTTCTTTAAAATACTAATCTAATCAACTGAGATAGCCATAAAACATCACCCTCACTGCAGTCACTTCTATAAGCAACCCCAGCTGGAATATGTTTGAAATTGTGTTCTGAGACTGAACGAAGAAGTGTGTTACAGTAACCTTTGGTGAGGACACACCGGTTGCATCGTAAACAGAAAGTGTTCTGCATAATATGAATGGGTAAAACCTTATGTGGTTGTAAGCTGAGAAATTTGTGTCATACTGCAGATAAGATGTTACCAGCTACTGATGACTGTCTTGTCTCCTGGTTTTCAGCATCGTCTAACGCTGCACACATCAGTAATGGAACCAGGGGTTATTTAAGGAGGCCATCATCAGTGCAGGACAATGAGGCAGAGTCCTCTTCAGAAGAACACAACCGGTCCCGTGGTCACCAGAGGCCTGTTTCGGGGAGTTTGTCTGGTTTGTCAGGAGGCAAGCGGGATGGAAGTGTGAGCTCCCAGGATTCCAGAACTGAGAGTGCCAGCCTGTGTCAGAGCCAGACAGCCAGCTTCTTTGGCAAACGTGCAAGTGGTAGAGCCCAGCAGGATCCTCAGCATTACAGTGATTCCCAATCTGGGCTTTCTAAAATGAATGAGAAGAGAAGATCCTCATCTGACAGTACTCGAGCAAAAAATAAAAGGCCTGGGGTAGTGGAGTCTGTGGAATATTCTGACCGAGGGGATTCTGACATGGATGAAGCAACTTATTCCAGCAGTCAGGAGCAACAGCCGGCTAAAAAGGCATAGTGTATTTCATATTAATATTTCCCATCAGTATAGTAGTGGTAGTGAAATAGCTGACTGTGGGTGTGAATAAGGTGAAAGGATGTGGGGGAAGGACAGCCTAGCCTGCAACTTATCCTTCTAATGGCAAATGTGAATAGCTAATTTCTAACAGTTTGGTGATTTTGTTCAAAATAAATGGAGAAAGTCACTCCTGTAACTTGAAACAACTTCCCAGCTTTCCAATGTCACAAGATGGGCATGTCTTACTAGAGGCAGATTGTGCTTTGGGATGAACGTATAGTGCACTTGTTGATTCTGTAGAAAACCTCCTTTCAATTCTGTGTGTTTGTCCAATATGATCATAGTCTAGTGACCACCCCTAGAGGTAAGTTTATTCACCTGGCAGATAAATTAAGTTTTTCCTAGATTAAAGTAGTGGTGATGCATCTGGAATGGGTAGCAGCAGAACTCTTTGTGTTTTGGGATTGATCTAATACATAGAAAACTGCTCTTGTGTAGTGAAGTTCAGCAGTGAGCCATGCTCTGAAGAGACAGCTTGCTACTTCACCTTTCTGAAAGTACACTATGGCAAGTACTGCAAATTAATTCCTAACTTGCAGTGATTCCTCTTTTCAGCTGATGGAGGTTAGTCAATCAAGTTGTGGCAGCTCCTGCAAATTAATCCAACAGACCCTAGGCTGCTGTAATACTGAAGTACTATAGTTTCTGTGTTCTGTGACCAACTCACTTTGACAATAAAGACTTGGCTGCTGAAGGCCAAGCATATTTCTGTGCTAAACCTGTTCAATGGCAGCAATGGAAGAGTTAAAACAATGAACCTTATGAGTCTTACTAATTGGTACTCTGCCATGTGGACTCCTTTTGGCTGCACCTGTCTCAAAAACACACCCTTTAGGATCTTAACTGTGAAATTCTGTTCTAATGACAAATCATTCTCTCTGTTTTGTTTTGTTTCGTTTCCTTTTTTTTTTTTTTAAATAAAGGAATCTTCCTCAGTGAATACAGCAAACAAAATGAATTCTAAAAAGGTTACTGCAACACTTCTTAAACCTGGAGATATCTTTGAGGTTGAACTAGCCAAAAAAGATAACGGCTTGGGAATAAGTGTCACGGTACTGTTTGACAAGGTTTTTAGATGTTTTCTCTTTTTCTCTAATCCCAGCAACCCATTAAATTGCTAAATTACAAGGAAGCAAAATATTTTCTGGAGTCACTGTTAAGTATATAGTTTTACTGATGTGTGATTTAATCTTACCAAAGCTGAAAAGTAATACTATTTTATATCCCTTTTCTTGTCATCTGCCCTTAAGTAACTCTTGTTTGTTGTTTTATGGTGGAGCCCCGAAGTCCTAATAGAGTCTTATCACAGACACTGCTTTATGAGTACAAAAAGCAAGATGGTCTTTGTCCCTTGCTACCTAATAATGTGGCACATTTACAAGGGAGAGGAAATAAGACCTTCCCTGACTGGCATCACAGGCAGTGGAAGCAGTAGTGTTACTTAAGAGTATCTACGCACATTCTCACACATATACCGTGTTCAGCGTTCTCCCTCTGCTGGATAAAAGGCAGAAAGCAAAAAAACTACTTAAATCCAAATAAGACCTGGCTGACACTGCTTCCACTTCTTAGTGGACTAATTTCTCTTCGGGTTATAAAATTTTGAAGGTAGTTTACATGTAGGGCCTGCCATACTGCAGAGTGGCACTTCAGGGAGGAAGAGAATGATTTATAACAGAGATGCACACGTTTTTCACTGCTCCTGTTCTTGTATTGTGTTCAAAAATACATTATCTCTGGTTGATTGATCGCCAGACTACACAATAATTTGAAAAAGGAAAAGTTGCTTAAATTATAACAATAGAGAGCAGTTATTAGCTGTAATTCAAAACTGGTGGCTTTCACTGGCTGTTTATACCTAAAACTAAGTTGGCCTTTTCCCAAATGTTGCCATACGGATAGGCATGTAGGTGGAGTGCCAATTCACAAGCCTAGCACTGTTTTCATATATATGGCTAGTATTCTAAGAGGAGCAGAATGAAATTCTATTATTTTAGCATTCCAGTCTATTCAAAGTCTTATTGCTTTATCAGGCTTATAACTTGAGACAGCTGGAGGAGCAAAGGTTCAGCAGGAGTTGGTTATTGAACAGCATCAAGCCTGCTGTATGCATGCATTGGCTTTGTAGAAAATGTTAGAAGATGCCAGCTGATGCAAAGATTTCCCTTAAAGGATGACCAAGTGGTATCTTCATTGACCTTTGCTTTTTCAGCCTCCATTCAGCCCCTTGCATTGCTATCCTGTACAGTGGTGAAAAGAAGAGGTGTACAGTTAGCTCTGTGTTTTAAGTTTTCACATGTAATGCTGTGTGCTTTGGGAGTGAATGTTAATACACCGTTGGTCTCCCTCTTCCCTCCAAGTTTGTGGAGAAGCACTGATAGCAAGAAGCAGCAGCAAGCCAGAATCATACAATGGTTTGGGTTGGAAGGGACCTTTAAAGATCATCTAGTCCAACCCTTCCCTGCAATGAGCAGAAACACTAAGGCCCTCCAAAAACAATGCCATTTGAGCTTGAGCAGATTTTTTCAGCTTAGACCTTCAAACTTGTGTGAGCTGAGAGAAAGCAGCACTCCTTAGTTTCCTGTTACATCAGAGAGGGTGTACTGGAGCAGGACACTGCATGGGTATGCATCTTCTGCTTTGGCATGCTGTGCTCTCACACATCTCTGAGCTTTGATATGCGTGCAAGCATGTAAAGTCTGGCATAATGCAGACATGTTTCTGCTGAAGGACGTTTATTTGTTTTGGGTGCATTTGCATTGTGATGCATCGTGTTTTTACAATCTTCCCACCCCAACTTCATTCGTAATAAATTGCATGACTGCGAAAACATGCTTTGTGTAACATTTTGGTTTTGATAGTTTGGCTGTTCTTTTTACATGCCAGTAGCCCAAGTGCTTCCTGAGTACAGTTTTCCTTGTGTGACACTGTGTTTAATTACTAAGTATTCTAACTGCAAAAAGACTAACAAATCTTATTTTTGCTTTCCATTTAGGGCGGTGTAAATACTAGCATAAGGCATGGTGGTATTTATGTGAAAGCGATTATTCCTAAGGGAGCAGCTGAAGCAGATGGCAGAATAGAAAAAGGTAGTATTTCAGTTCTTTCAGTTGGGACTCTTAATGTGAAAAAAGGGCAGATAACTGTCTGTGGTGGACTTGATGATGCACTGGGGCCTAGAAGCTAGGAACTCTGTTTGCCTCCTTTCATTGTACCTTTTTCACTGAGAAGAGGAGCTGTTTCTCTAAGCTACTGCATTTGCAGTTGTCATTTTGAATGTTGCCTTGACAGCTAATTCTGCAGGTGAAGATTAAAAAAAAGTGTAGAACAACTGCAGAACCAACAGAAAAGTGCTGAGACTGTGGAAGGGAAAAATAGGAGATAGGCTGCAGGATTATTTTTTTTTTTTTTTCCCCCATAATGCAGCCTGTGTTAATGGAGAACACTTCTCTGTTCCAGCCATGGAGGTAGCGGGCTTTGTATTATTTGTGGCCTTCTTTCTTGGCATGCTGGGCAACTCAATACAGAAAATCACTGTAATTGTTACGGCTTTTCTTGTTCGTAAGCCAAGCCACATTCTTTACTGAAGTGAGAATTCCCACTGTAGACTAAGATTTGTTTTTAATAAAGAGTCTAGTCTGAGCTTTGTAGCAGGCTATCATTCTGATGGCTAACGCTAGTTTTGACATGGGGTTATCCCACAGAATCATAGAATCGTTTAGATTAGAAAAAACCTTTCAGATCATTGAGTCCAACCGTGTACTTTAGTTGCAAAGTTCTCTTCTTGACTCAGAGTGTGGAGGGAAGGGAGAATTTACTTCAATAATTGTCCTTGTTAGCTGAGACTTGACGGTTTCTGTGCATCGTATATGTTTTATAGATGATGTTCTGCCTACTTTTTCTTAAATTATTAATTAATCATTTGTAGGTGACCGTGTGCTCTCTGTCAATGGGATTAGTTTGGAAGGTGCTACCCATAAGCAAGCTGTTGAAACGCTGAGAAACACTGGGCAAGTAAGTGGCTGCTGGTTCTACTCCTATGTGTAGTAAACCAGATCTTCAAGAGTGAAAAGAGGTAAAGGAACCTGAAGACTGGAATTCTCCCCAATGTCCTGGTTGCTTTAGGGGTGCTTTCTTAGACTCCTTGGCTTCCTGGGCCTCGAGTCTTGCTGCTCACCCCAGTGAAATTCTGGCTTTGTGTGCGGGTGAGAGGTCTGCATGGAATTGGTTTCTCCTTGTCCCTGGGTTTCATAGGAAGGAAGCCCAGGTGCACGGGTTGGAAAGCAGCTGTAGCGGCTTGCTACAGACAGGTCCCAAATCTGAACCACTGAGGAGAAAAGGGCCTCCATATATGCAGCTGTGTTTGCATGCTGTGTCAGTAGCTTTACTCAAGTAAAGCTTGGCCTTTTTGGATAGTGCTTCATTCTGTCAATGGTGTCTCCTCATTTAATAGTGCTATTTATGCCAGCTGTTTCGTATGTGGAAGTACATGAACACCTGAAAATAGCCAGTGAATGTACGCATTCAGAGCTGCTAAGGACTACTATTTGTGCTCACTTTATAAAATGCTTTTAACTCTGTTCCCTGTATACATGTGAAAATGACACTGTCTTTGACGCTTCTTAACCCCCTCACAGCCTTACTGGAAGAAAACCCTTTCTGACTGTGTTGGCAAGTATCTTGCAAGTCCATTAGTGTATTTTGGAGGTTGTCACTTACAGCCCTTAAAATAAGGAACAAATGGAGGATGGGTGAGGAGGGAGGTGTCTATAAAGTTTGCTGGTGTAAAACTTAGGACCCTGACAAGTTAGAAAGAAACATGTACTCTAGACTGTGCTATCTCCATGACCATTGCCAGTTAACTGGAGAATGTTTCATCTCTTTAGGTGGTGCATCTGCTGCTGGAAAAAGGTCAGCTTTCAGTGGCCAAGGTTCATGCTCCAGTAACACCACAATGCACGCCTCCAAATCAGGTGGGGCAATATGAGCCACAGGAGAAATCAGCGACAAAAACTACAAATGCCAAAGATTACAGCTTTGTCACTGCAGGTCAGGTCACATAGGACAATTGTCTGAACTTTCAAAGCATCCTTTAGTTTTTATAATATTTTTCTTCAAATGTTCTGTAGAATAGAAAGACAGACAGGAGAAAGAGCTGGTAGGAATCTGTACCAAGCCCCTGCACATAATGCAGTCTCTTCCTTTTTGTGCTGTTGCATTTGTTTTTAAGATTTTCTTTCACATCTTGGTAACTTTGTTTAGTTACTATTAACTGTTTGCTCTCTCACTGTTCCTTGTTTCCCAATTTCACCAGCCTTGCAGGCCAGGGCTATAGCAAGGTTGGAGTAAAAGGGGTGCTTCTATCTCTGGTGCTGCTAAGGAGTGCCAAGGGGAGGTTAAGATACTCATATAAATGAGAGCTTCTGTAGGTCCTGTTGTTCCTGTCTAGATGAGAGAAGATATCAAGAGCTGGATGAAGAGAGAAGAGGGATTTGTGTAGCTGACTAGAGGTTGGCATATTTCAGCTTCTCTTGCTGGAGACCTGTGAAAGGGGAGGGAAGCCTGCCCAGATGGGGAAACCACTGCAGATACCTTTTGGTCTTCCTGCATGGGATTTATCCTGTCTGCCAGGAACTCCAGTTGCTGCTCTCACTAATGTCTCATCAGTGGCCAGAAAGGTTGTGTCACTCTGTGCTTTAACAGGCTCCTTAATGGACTTCCTGGGGAACAGTATTTTGGAGACACCCTGGCTTTCTGCATAGTGTGGATGTTGTCAGGGCACGCCAGCAGACAGAGAAGTCATGATCAGCTTTTTGTCCTTTTTAACTTGGAGGGATCTTTTAGATAATGCTTGTGTTCAGTAAAGTGGAAGAACCTTGTGAGAGGAAGAGTGTGCATTGTTATGTCTGGAGTAAGAGCACCAGCCACTTTTTTTCATGGCCAACGTGCTGTAGGAAATAATAAGTTAACGTTTCTTTTGCAGAGAACACATTTGAGGTAAAGCTGTTGAAGAATAGCTCAGGCCTTGGGTTCAGTTTCTGCCGTGAAGACAACCTTACCCCAGAGCAACTGGGCTCAACTATTGTGAGGGTGAAAAAGCTCTTCCCTGGGCAGCCAGCCGCGGAAAGTGGGCAGATAGAAATTGGGGACGTCATTCTGAAAGTGAATGGGGCATCGCTAAAGGGTTTATCCCAGCAGGTTTGTATCTTAGTAGTGTAACTCATGCTGTGGTAGTCCTGAAAGTCTTGGGGATCTGTGTCTAATAATGCATCCCGCTGTGGCCATAGGAAGTCATCTCTGCTCTGAGGGGAACATCTCCAGAAGTCTCTCTTCTCCTTTGTCGGCCACCATCTGGTATACTACCAGACATCGATCCTTCTTTGTTGGTAAGGTGTATGGCATATGATTTTTAAATTTTTTTTTAATTGCTATTTGAAGGTTCATTTATTCGATCTGGTGGGTGGGTTAGTTAAATGCAAGATGCAGATGGAAAGATGGGGAGGGTGCTCACAGGAAAGTGGCTCTTATCGTAAATCCCTCAGGAGTGTACTAAGCATTTTGTGGAACTGTGAAAAGAATGCAGGGCTTTAATAATTTCCCCCCCCCTCCATTTTGTGGCTTAAGACATTGGAAATTGGCTTAATACACTGTTTCTGTGGCAGGAGTTTCCTTCCAGCCCAATGGTTTGAAGTTGATCTCAAATAGAAATTGGATATTTCTGTAACATATGTGAAGAATATTCTGCGAAACACCAATTTGTCTGGTTTTTATGCATGTAAAACCAGGGAAAAGATTGCCATATTTACTTACTGGAAATTAGAGGTGTCCCAAAGAATATTTTTGAAACGGTCCAATAAGTAAATTGAAAGACCAGAAGGCCTTTTTAGGATACTTGGAAGAAGTGGAAATTAAATGTGTTTCAGCAAAAGAGAATGTAGAGGGGAATTTGCCTGAAAAGTAGGCTTTCCATAATACAGGAAAGCGTAAAACTAATGGAGACAAGTCTTCAATTTAAGTTATTTTAATATCATTTTCAGACAATAAAAACCATTCAAGTCTGATGACAGAAACTTAAATGTACAAATACAAATTTAAGTGAAGTTAAAATTAGAGTAAAAGATAAGCAACCAAACAAAATAATAATACAAATAACCAGTCCTGTAATGAACCTGTTTGTAGTATGGAATAACTTCAATAAAACAGCACATATATTAAGAGAAAAACCAATAAACAAATGACAATTTTTGTTTATAACATTATCACAAATCAGTGTGTTCATGAACACAAGAATTTGGCCGTAAAAACGTAAATGAAGCCTTTAAACTTTGTGTGTCTGCTAGCTGACATCATTCTTGGGAGTATGTGATTATTGGCAAAACTGTTCTTCATTCTCATGGGAGTTAATAACTTGGCTGAACAGTCTCCCTTTGGTGTAAATTATCATATTTTTTGTAGTCTGTTATGTAGCTTTTTGCATGAAAGCTTGCCTGTTTCCCTCCTGTGTGAGATTAGTTTGACTTCAGTTGCACTGTAAGCGTCAACAGTGTGTTCTGGTTGGAAGGGATTTCATGGTAATTGCCTAGATGACTGCTGGGCATAGCTTAAAGGCATCTGTCAGTAGGCTTTCCGAGGCTAAAGCCAAGAGTATATTTGTTTTCCTTAGATGAATTTACAGTTCTTTAGCAGTATATGTTTCAAAGTTTTGCACACCTTGTCTTGGCCAAGTTGCATTGAACTTGGTGAAACCATGCTATGATACACAGTTGAGGCAGCATCTAAATGGAAGGAGCGACTGACTAATTGCTTTTGGTAATTTTATGCACTCTTTGCAACTTCCTTTTGTCATCAAAACTGGAGTTTGATGAATTAAATGTCCTTGCTCTCTGTAGACTCCCATCCATTCACCCCAACAAGTATTTCCAGATGTTGGCAGAGAAGTTTGTGGTCCATCAAATGGAGAACAAGGTGACAGCTCAGATGAAAATGAAACGACTGATCTGAGCAAGAAAAGGCTAAAATCTCCCTCTAGAAGAGACAGCTACAGTGACAGCAGCAGGAGTGGTGATGAGGAGGTGATAGACTTGCCAGCACAGGTGGGCCTTGGCTGGAGTTCTGCGCTATACCAAACTTCAGATGAAGCTATGACACAGGCGCTTAGTCAGTATGAGGCACACGGTGGTCAGGAGGAGGCTGTTCACACCATCTTATATTCTGATCAAGAGGCTCCTAGCAAGTCAGAGCTTGAGGACAGGTATGCTGTTTATAATGATCCTTGTAATGTTGCAGAAGGTGTTTACAAAAATAGTTTGTTGGACCTATTCATAGAAATACTTCTTTTGTTTTGCTTTTTAGATCTGCATAAAGTCAATATTGGTCCATATATTCATTTATGGGTGACAGCCATGTTGTACAAACTGATCCTTGTTTTCTGCTTGTTTATCTGTAGTAATCTGCCATTGGATTTGCCATTGATCCCAACCTGTAGAACTGTTCCTGATGTTACCACATCTGTTTTAATAAATGACTGTTATGCTACTCCTGCTTCTGAGCTGACTCCACACCTGGGAGGAATGGATTCGTTACTCAGCCAGTTGGAAAAAAATGCTGAAGAATATGAGCCAGTAATTTACTATTTCTGTCTTCCAGTAGCATAAATGTACCTACTGCTGTGGCCAACTGGAAGTTGTTTTAGCCATGGTGTTGGGAGTGACTGGATAAAAGTTAGGCATATTAGTTTACAAATGGGATAGTTGTAGGTTATACTTGCACTAACCTGGGTGTATGCCTTATAAATGGCACACATACATGTGCCATTTGTAACCAGTGAACTGCAGCTGTTCATACAAATGTCTGCAGGCATTTTCTGTCTGGGCTCTTGAGTTGATACATTTCCCTCTGTGAATGTGAAGGCATCCATGTGTACATAGGTAGATGTGTATACATCTATTTCATGTATCATTTCAGCCTGGAAAACTTGGCATTAAATATTTACCTACCTCTAAACCATGTACTCAGATGAAGCTTAAACAGCAGATACCTTGCTTCTGCCCTGTTAGTTTTCTGTGTGGTTGTTCAGAGATCAGAGGATAAATCGGGGCAGCAGGGACATCAGGAAACCCTGTCCTTTGCTACATTTATATCTATGAATCCCAAAGACTTTCTGCTCTGCTGCAAAATGCAGCATATTTTTGAGACTCTTCTGAGATAGCTTCTTGCCACCCCAGAAATGTGTTGTGTATCAGAAGGGACTGCAGCTTCCATATTCTCACATAATCTATTCGCAGATTGGAAAAAATGAAAATTGAGCCTTGATATGTCTCAATTGTGAGGGTCTTTCAGGTTATAAAGCTATTCTAGCCCATACTCCATTTTGACAAGAAAGAAACTGTCCTTTTCTTAGTCCCTTCTTCAGAAGTTTTTCTCAAACCTTCCTGCTGCTCTGTGTGTTTCTATGCAAATGAGGCAGATCTGTATCTTTCAAATCAAAATTCATGCAAATTAAAATAGGCAAAACATGTCCATGTGTTCAGTTCCGAGATTAGCTAAGGTATTGTATCTCATTGTAGGAAAATATGTTCACCTACTTTCTTCAGTTGAATAATTCCTGATGTGTTGTCTTATTTGGAAAATACAGAGCCTTTTTTATATATGGCAGCTAGCTGAGGGTAAAATAAGGTGTCGGTTTTGGCGTGTGCCTTCACAATTTTGTTTAGATCATAGGCCTTTGGCCCAAGGTTAGCTCCATGCAAAACAGTAGTCTGTCTGAATTCATTAGAGGTGCTTACTTGAAGTAGCTAAGCTGAGCCTGCTGAGACATGTGTCTTGGTACTGTCCAGGCTTGTGTTCCACTTAAACCAATAGGTAAATCAGTTGTCTATTTCTAACTGTCTTAAATTCAGTAAAGTGTTCAAATTGCTTCTGTTTGTCTGTGTTGTAAAGTGCTATTTTCTTCCCCTAGGAAGCAGAGCTCCGAGTCACTATGACAAAGTCAGAAAAGGGTAGTCTGGGTTTTACAGTGACCAAAGGTAACGATAACGTTGGCTGCTACATTCATGACATTGTTCAGGATCCTGCCAAAAGTGATGGGAGATTACGACCTGGAGACCGACTGATAAAAGTGAGAGAATGAATGTTTTCAGATACAGGAATTGCATGAAATGGACAACTTTGAGTCAAAAAAAAAAAAAAGCGGACTCTGTTGTGGGGCAAAGTAAATGTGGTTAAGGAACAAAGGCATGTATCTTCTGAGATGCATAATTTGATAGCACTCAGACAAAAGAAATACAAGTATGAAAACATGTGAGGAGGTTGCTGAAGGGAGTTATGGTGTGTCCCACAGATAGGCATGTGTGCAACCACTATTCATGATGGCAAAAAATGGTTTAAAGAGAAAAGCATTCACTGATTAAATAAGATGGTTGCTCAAATATGTGGAGGAGTTGTTGGTCAAATACATCTATGGCTAGCATATTGTTAGGAAATAAATTTTAAGAGATTTGCTGTAGATGAGTTTACCAGGCACATATCATGTAGTACAGATGTTCCTCATAGAATCATAAAATAGTTTGGGTTGGAAGGGACCTTTAAAGGTCACCTAGTCCAGCCCCCCTGTAATGAGCAGGGACATCTTCAACTAGATCAGATCGCTCAGAGCCCCGTCCAACCTGACCTTGAATGTTTCCACGGATGGGGCATCTACCACCTCTCTGGGCAACCTGTTCCAGTGTTTCACCACCCTCATCATAAAAAATTTCTTCTTTATATGTAGTCTAAATCTACCCTCTTTTAGTTTAAAACCATTACCCCTTGTCCTATTGCAACAGGCCTTACTAAAAAGTCTGTCCCCATCCTTCTTATAAGCTCCCTTTAAGTACTGGAAGGCTGCAATAAGGTCTCCCTGGAGCCCTGTCTTTTTGCAGGCTAAACAATCCCAACTCTTTCAGCCTTTCCTCACAGGAGAGGTGTCCCATCCCTCCGATCATTTGTGGCCCTCCTCTGGACCCGCTCCAACAGGTGCGTGTCTGTCTTGTGCTGAGAACTCCAGAGCTGGATGCAGTACTCCAGGTGGGGTCTCACCAGAGCGGAGGAGAGGGGGCAGAATCACCTCCCTCGACCTGCTGGCCATGCTTCTTTTGAGGCAGCCCAGGATACGGTTGGCTTTCTGGGCTGCGAGCACACATTGTCAGCTCATGTCCAGCTTTTCATCCACCAGTACCCTCAAGTCCTTCTCAGCAGGGCTGCTCTCAATCCCTTCATCCCCCAGCCTGTATTGATACTGGGGGTTGCTCCGACCCAGGTGCAGGACCTTGCACTTGGCCTTGCTGAACCTCATGAGGTTCACATGGGCCCACTTCTTGAGCTTGTCCAGGTCCCTCTGAATGGCATCCCATCCCTTACAGTATTAGTTTCTGATCAATTGAAAACTTGCGTTTAGGCTTACAGGGGCTGTGAGCAATAGTGACAAAGTGCATAACACAGAGCACGTGCATGAGTCAGTGCTAGATCAGGACACTGAAGCACTGCTGAATACTATTAAACCTTGATAAAGTTAGGGAAATACAAGTCAAATTGGATTGGGTTGTGAGTCAAGAATTTCAGATGTTGGCCTATGCAGTTATAGCATTCCAATTTTTTAAATAGGAACAGTAAAATAATATACCTCTTCAGATTGTTTAATATTTTGACATTTGGACTGTAAACTTGTTTCTTCACTTGCAAAAGTTCAGTTACATTTGTGTTCTGTCTCCTTGAGTAAGTGTGATAAACTGCAACTGTTGTCGATAAAGCGTCTATTGTTTTGTCCTTTAATGTCAAATGTCAACAATAGGAACAGTAATAAATGTTTCTGCAGTAATGCTAACTGTTTTGCTTGGAACCTAACAAGGAGATCTCTGTTGCTTTTATTTTCACAGGTTAATGACATTGATGTCACTAACATGAGTCATACCGATGCAGTAAACTTTCTCCGTGCTGCCCCAAAGACTGTCAGATTAGTGCTAGGGCGTGTTTTGGAGTTACCTAAGATGCCAGTGTTGCCTCATTTACTGCCTGATATTACACTAATGTGCCATAAGGAGGAGCTAGGTAACACAGAATTATACTACTTTTTGCTCTAAAGCAAAATTTTTCCCTTCAGTTACAAAGAAAGAACTTGATTTCTTTTTTCCCCCCCTCCCTTTTTCCTGCAAAGGTTTGTTGCTATCAGGAGGTCATGACAGCCTTTACCAAGTTGTGTATATTAGTGACATTCTCCCCAAATCGGTTGCTGCCAGAGAGGAGAGTCTCCATGCACTAGATATTATCCATTACATTAATGGAGTAAGCACACAGGGAATGACTCTGAAAGAAGCCAAAAGAATGCTGGAAACATACCTTCCGAAGGTGGTGCTCAAAGTGACCAGGTATGTTTTGGAAGCAAATGCTTCCCTGTACTTTTTGTTTTTTCTTGCATGATTGTATGAGTATATGGGTAAAACATGTTCCTGGTATGACAGCTAATTCACCAGAGTGGTACTAGGTGGCATGTTATTGAGGACTGATGCCACAAAAAGGGTCTGTATATTCACAGTTCTTGTGCTTCAGTGGAGCAGAAGGATACTTAAGTACTTGCTGTGCTTTGTGTTTCTTGGGAAGACAAGGCTGTGTCCAGCTATGAAGCGCAAGTGTTCAAAATGTCATTTTCAAAGTACAACACAGGTTATTGAAATACAATTACTCCTTTTACTTAAAACTGCTACTGAGGGTTCTATAATCATAAAAAGGAGATAAAATGTTTCGTGCTTAAATAGTTGTACTGTCACATGGATGTCCCAGCACACTGGTGAATGTCAAAACCCTATGGCATAGATCCTAGTGCGCCACTGTATTTTCACTGATCCCTGCTGCTTCTTTTATGGCAGTACAACAGTCTAAAAAACTCTCCAGATTACTCTGTTTTAATATTTACCTGGGACTGAAACATTTACTTCATTTTTGAAGTCTTCCAGCCATGCCTGCCGTTCTTTGCTTCCTCTCTCCCTTTCTCCTTTCCACTCTGTTTTATCCCAGAAGGGGAAGGAGTTGCAAAGTCCTAAGGCTGCAAGGTCGAATCTTTTTGTCAGAATCTAGAAGGAAGGTCCAGCTCTAATGAACTCTTTGGTGCTCCCTGAAGTAGGAACTAACCTACCAGTGCTTAATCTCTACTATTGAATATTTCAAGTATTCCAAAACTGTTGTAATAGAAAGCATGATTAGCAGTTTTACTGATAGTACATATTTACATCAATATCTGATTATTACCATGATTTATTTATTTTTTAATAAAAATTTCTGTAAACGTTTCTTTTCATAGAGATGGTCATGCAGTGCTTCCAAAATCCAAAAGCCCCGATAGCTCAAATCCATGGCCAGTGAAAGCTAATGGTAAGATTTTCTTGCTTACTCATTGCAAGTGAAATGCACGTGTTTATAAAAATGAAGGAACTGGTATGGGCCTTAAGATACCATCCTAGTCCAGTGGCTGCACTAGAACTCCACTTACTGAGATCACCTCCAGCAGGTGTTTGCTTGATCTTTCTTTTAAAAGCTCCACGAAAAGAGATTCAACAATAGTCTCTTTATGATTCCATTTCTCTTGTAGTTTAAAAATTCTCCCTATTATCAAGCCTAAGTCTTTCAAGGAGTTAAAAAAAATCAATCAATTTATTATCATCACCATAATTGTTAGTAATAATGTTGTTGTTTCCTCTGACCAGGCATAAAAATACCAATTTGTTACATTTGAAAGGGCTTCAGGTCTCCGGTTGGTCTTCTCTTTTTCAAGACCAAAGGAGCCCAAATTGATTTTATTGCTCCTCTCCAGTTTGTTTACATCTCGCTGTTTTCCTCTTCAAGTGTGGTACTTCTGGTCACACACAGCATTGGGTGAGGCTCACCAGTGCCAAGCAGACAGGAAGAATTATTTCCAAGGTTGTGTAGACAGCATTCCTGTTAATACATCCCGAGTGAGATTAACTTCCTTTTGCTAAATAGTTTCTTGTTCACTCACTCAGACTCAGGGTCCTTTACCACCTACATTTGCTTCTGTGCAGAGCAACTGCTTATGCGGTTACTTACCGTCTTAAGCATTTGCTGTTTCTTTGAAATGTGGCACTTTGCATTTGTTTTGATTCATCATAGTCTTGTTTTTCACGCTTGGTTTTCATGCTTCCTTTAATGTTATCTAGATATTCAACTTCCAAAGTTATCTAGATAACTTTGAGTATTGATCTTGCCTTACGAAATTATTGCAACTCTTACAGTTTAGTGTAGCTCCCATATTTTCCAAGTATGCTACAAATTTTGTTTCAAAAAACTTAGTCAAGATATTCATTAGGAACAAGCCCTGTAAACAAATCTTGGAAGACCCCACTTAAAATTCCCTTCCTGTAGATAACTTGTCATGCATGAGTTCATGACAAGATATAAGGTTACCCTTAGCCTTCAGTTATTTCATCTACAAGTTTCTTCGTTTGTAAGAGCGTAATTTATACGAAAATCCAGAACTTCACTAGTAGCTAGGTATATAGCATCTACTAGTTCCACTTTGTCTCATCTATTATACTAGTAATGGGATGTCTAGGATAGGCGGTGGTCTCTGATATCATAGTATCACTCTTTTCTTTACCAAGAAGGGAAAGGTACCTTTGAACAAGGACCCAGATGTTAGATGATGATTAAAAACCAAAAAAAGTTAGTGACAGGTGATTGTGGGGTTGTATTTTGTACATTTTGAGGGAAAGGGAATCATGCCCTGTTTCCCAAAGGTGCATGTTTCCACGGTATGTTATTAAGCTATTTATCAACATTTCTCTTTGCTTAGAGTTGGTTACTTGTATTAGCATTCATGCTTTTTGATCCCATTGAACGTAACATTCAAAAAGCCATTATAAAGTATATCCCATCAGACGTAAGTTTGGCAATGCCCAGTAACCAGGCAGGCAGAAATGTTATTAATTTCATAACATAACGTTGAATACCTTGTTTCTTTTATAAAAATAATTGATGGGGGCTAATTTAATTTCTCTGAAAAGGTTGCTGTGAAGTTGTTGTTTTTTCCCATTTTTGTTTAGGCTGTTCCTGTGGTGATCCCTGTGATAAAACAGAAAAGGCAACTGATGCTTATGGGCACAAGGTAAATATTCCTCTATTGTGCCTATTATCATTAACCAGAGAAAATGATCTACTTTACACACGTTTTTTAAATAAGTAAATAAATTAATCAGTCCATTAATGAAAGTATGCAAATGCACTATTGTCAGTTGATGTGAATAAGCAGTGATCATAATAAATATGCAAGTTTTTTTGATTGATCTTCTTTCTTTGGTAGTGCTTTATCAAAAGACAAATGGTCTTATGAGAAGGATGCAAGGCTATGATCCAGAAAACTCCATTCTGTTCACAGTTTCTGCAAGTGCTTGCATGTTACATTTACTAGACAGTTTTTGTTCTTTTTTCCCCCCTTTGTTTTTTCTGAGAAATGGTGTGTTGTGGGACCAAAAGTTTTGAAGCCTGCGTATGTTTTATAGAGGTTACAATAATCTTAAATACTACTATGTGTTCTCTTGTAGTAGTTGTTTCTTCATCACCATGTGTTTTTTTTTCTTAGTTGCTTTAAATTTTTTTTATTTGCTCTTTTCATGTGAAACTTCTAACACACCTAAAAGCTGCCCACCCATCACCCAGCTATCTCAGATGAGGATATGATATGAATAGGGGGTTTTATTTGTTGCTAAGTAGAGTGGTGAACTTTTTAAGGGTTGCTTGCTGCTTCAACAAACTGCCAGACTCTTTTAAGAGTTAAATTGTACTGTTCTTTGCTTTCTTAGATAAATGGCAATGGCATCCTAGGACCTTCTCAGGCAAATACAGAAAACAATATCCATCACACAAAAGGACTAATGAATCTCTCAGGATCTGGAGATGCACCTTCCCTTGGCTTTACCAATCAGATGTCAGATTTTTGTAAACACAGCGACAAATCAGGTAAGAGGAGGTGAGATGGGGGACAGCATTATTCAGTCTTTAGTGTACAAGAGAATCAAGACATTGTTGAATAGGCTGAAATAAGTCAGAAGTTAGGCGGCATTCAATTTTAGAAGATCATCTCCAAGCCGTGTGCTCTGCTTTAGAAGAATTAGTTGGTGTTGGAAGTAGATGTATGGAAATTGGATTCTGTGCTAGAGAGAAATGAAGGAAAGCCATCATAACAGCTAGAAATAATGCCGTGGTGTCTGCCCCTTTAATTTCCGCGCTCCTCCCCACCCCCCCACCCAACATCCTATATTGGGAAAACTTGTCACTTTATACTATTTCTCTTTAGAAACAGAGGTTCCAGATGATGAGTATTATGATGAGGATGATCACAATGAAGTTGTCCAGTATCTGTTGGATGTTGTAGATGAGGAAGCCCAGAACCTCTTAAATCGTAATAATGCAACTTCAGAGGCTCAGAGTCTGCTACTTCTCAAGAAGGCTGCATCAGAAGATCACTTGCCAGGTAACATGAGCCATTAAAAAAGCATATCATTAACAGCAAAATACTTCTTGAAACAAGGTGCCAAGTAAGCAATTGATTTTGCAAGAGGGAGAGTTGACATTGAATTGATGTGTGAACTGAAAGTTTCCCTAGTAGAACACAGACAAATGGTTGCTGATTCCAGTGAACTTCAGATGCAATTTAAGTCAAGTTCTGGTTTGATAAATCTGGATTTTGCTTTAAGTAATCTGGGAAAATGAATCCCATTCTGGAATTGTCTCTTGACTGGAATTCATGTTGTTTAGGTACCTGGTTGTGCAGCTACAGTCATGTTGAAATGCTGAAGCGTTTCAGCGTTTCATTGATTGCAGATTGCACAACTTGGAAATGTGTTGAGATCTCCCAAAACCAAACAATTTGCCAACCTGCTTTGTCTCTTTTAGAAAAACTGTTTTTTTTCAGTACCTGCTTCTGTCTGTACACCTTTCTTTTCCTTCATTCCATCTCCTCAGCTCCAGTTGTTATTAACGGAAATTTAGCATGGAGTAGGATTTGTAGTTCCTTTGTGGTGTCACACTATGTATGTATGCTCCAAAAGTTCAAGCTGCTGCTTGCTTGCTGCTCCTATAGAGGTTCCTTCTAGAACTCAAGATACACCTTCCAAAATTCTGATTATTTCAGCTCTTTTGCTGCTCTTCAAGTTCATTGGGTTATTGTCATTGGTCATTACTTTAGAAATCGGGGAACACTGAGGTCCTGGCTGTGCCTGGACCTCAGCTGAGGAGTATCACTGGAGCTCCGCTACTTCCAGTTTCTCGTAGCTAGGATCTGGCCTTTGCAACTGAAGGTTAATTGAATCCATAAGATACGGCAGAAGGGAACTACTGTAGCAGACAGATACAAGTCAGATTTTATCTGGCACATCTTAATTAGGTCTTGTTAATACAAAGAGCAAGTAGAATCCTGGTTTAGACCTACTGCTGGTCTAAATGTAACTGAACTGCAGAAACACTATTGACACGGGAATCTCGTAACTTACTAGCACTAGCCTGTCCATCTGTTATGCTGTGGCACAGCATATTGGCTAACACATATTCTGTTAGCTATGCAAACAACCTCACATGTAATGACAGCTGTTCCAGTTAAAAAAGAAAGAGGCCTAAAGTCTGATTATCCTATACAGTAAAACCTCTTTTCCAACACACTGGTAGCAAAGGGACTTAAAAGATGTTTCGTGGTTATTCTGGCAGCTGTGTTCCCTGTGTAGTGCCAGACAGGTGTAACAGGATTCACATCTGTGAGAAGATGACTCCTTTGGCGTGTTGGGCATCTTTGGTGTGTTTATGCTGTATCTCCTGATTTTCCTGTTCCCGTAGAGATGAATGGAAAGCTGACAGAAGATAAGTCTGAAGACACAGACTGTGATGGGTCATCTTTACCTGAAGATATTTCAGAGGTGAGATGGCAAGAAGCTGGCAGACATTTGTCTGCTGATTTTGCTTTCTCAGATGCTCTTTCAATTTATTATTTTCCTTATTGGCATAGCACTTGTGGAAATAACTTTACATGTCTTTTAAATGAAAACATCTTTGTCAGTAATAGCTGTAAATGGTGTAGAAACATTTATTTTTTTTAAATAGTGTATGATTATTCTATCATAAATTAACTATATAAAAGAACAAAGTATAGAGTTATTTTACATTGTTTCCCATATAAAGCCCAACAGCTTTTTTTCAAAAAGGGTGATTGTCCTGGTTTTGGCTGGGATAGAGTTAATTTTCTTCTTAGTAGCTGGTACAGTGCTTTGTTTTGGATTTAGTGTGAGAATAATGTTGATAACACCCTGATGTTTTAGTTGTTGCTAAGTAGTGCTTATCCTAAGTCAAGGACTTTTCAGTTTCCCATGCTCTGCCAGCAAGCAGGTGTACAAGAAGCTGGGAGGGAGCATAGCTGGGGCAGCTGACCTGAACTAGCCAAAGGGATATTCCATACCATAGAACATCATGCCCAGTATATAAACTGGGGGGAGTTGGCCAGGAGGGGTGGATCGCTGCTGGGGCGTTGGTCAGCGGGTGGTGAGCAATTGCATTGTGCATCACTTGTCTTTTCTTGGGTTTCATTTCTCTTTTTTTTTTTTGTTATATTCCTTTTCATTACTATTATTATTATTATATTTTTATTATTATTGGTTAGTATTATATTTTATTTTACTTTAGTTATTAAACTGTTCTTACCTCAACCCACGAGTTTACTCTTTTTTCCCAACCCTCCTCCCCATCCCACTGGGAGCAGGGAGGGGTGAGTGGCTGCATGGTGCTTAGTTGCTGACTGGGGTCAAACCACGACAGCGATAATAAACTATCTTGTTAGTGTTGTTTCAGACATTTAATCTAAAAGATTTCCTTGATTCCTGCTCAAAGAAGGGAAGCAGTCACAATGAATGCTGTGTAGACTTAACTGTCCAAAATGTAAATTTGAGATTTCTTTTCCTCCTACTTTTTGCTAGGATACGTTCATTAACTTGGATAACTTCTGTATGTGGTTTACCCTACATTATTGCGTGTCGTGTTTTAGATCAGTCACTAGATGCCCAGGTTTTGTCTCCTATTTCAGATCAGCAGAACTCTGTCTCTCCAGCACATCCTGGCTGTTGCAGCTTTCTGTCTGGTTAGTAGAGCTGAGAGTCAAATCAGGAATCTGGCTCTGTGTCAGTGTGCTCTAGGACATCCACAAGTAAAATTCTCCGAGTATGGCAGTGGAAAATTGCAAGCTGGCCTAATAAGTATAAATGGATTTGTAGAGTTTTTCTTGAAAGGAGGATCAAAATGCCTCCTTCTCTGCTGAGTCTTCATTGTCTGTTGAGGAAGGCATACATAGGAGTACCTGTCGTTTAGAGGTAAAGCCCTGTTCTGTTCTGTATAGGAATGGTGGCTTGACAGTAGGCAGAAGTTTTCACTATCAAACTTACCTCATAAACGGTTTTTAAGTATTAGAAACAAAAAAGTCAACTGGAGAAAATGTAGATGGCTCTGCTGCAGCTGTGAGTCAGGAATGATTTTAACATAGCTTTTTGGCCTTGTTACAGTAGAGCCTCTTTCCAAGTGCTCAGTGTTCTTGTCCTCTGTTATTTTGGGTTAATGAGATGTCTAAAACAGGAAAGTCTTTCATTATGTGCTGCTTTGAACTTAGTACCCTTCAGAAATAGTCCATGTAATTGTTAATTGTTTAAAATTTACAGTGGGTGAGTGTTATAACTATGTCCTTTAATGTGTTTTGAAATATTTCTTCCACTAGCCAACACATGTAAATGGTTGTGAAGACTATTGTGAAGTAAAAGCTATGCCAGAAAGGTAAGATTTCTTTTCTAGTGTTGCTTGAAAGCAAGCCTGTGAAGTCTGAAACTCTGAAGAGAGATATGTTATAATGAGAGGGGGAAAAAAAAAAACCAAAACAACAAAAAAACCCCAACCCTCAAACCGAAACAAACCCAATAAAATATCTGTGCAATGTCTTGTCAAATTACTCTCTATTTTTGTTATTTAAAAGGTTATAATTTGCCTGAATACTAGTCAGCTTTATGTGGTTTACTATGCCCTAGTTTTATTTTTTCCTTTGACATGTGGTGTCCTGGTTTCAGCTGGGATAGAGTCAATTTTCTTCCTAGTAGCTGGTATAGGGTTGTGTGTGAAGAAAACATTCAAACAATGCTGTCTTCAGCTTGAGTCTTTACAGGCTTCATTAACGTTACTTCTTCTGGTTGTGGAGCACAGAAACTAAACGGTGTAATTCCACTGGTCCATCTGTTCCTGTTTGGGTGCTTGGGGCTTGGTTTTTTTACATGGAAAACTAAGGATATGCCTGGCCAAGTTACTAGCTGTCCCTTTGAGCTACCTTGAATTTTGGAAATTCCCAAGATCGTTTTTCTTTGTGAAGTAATTTTAGTCCTTAGTCTAAGTGAAGCTTCAGTTAAAGTGTATATACTTCTTTTTATGTTTTGATTAAGTTTCTGGGAAGTTTTGGGTTGAGACTTGGCACAAGCAGCAACATTATGACCTAAAATACTTAATACGTTTATCACCATCTTCAACAAAGCTAGAAAACTTGCAATTGAAAATAGATATTCTAGTGTATAGGTAGTGAATTATGTGAGTGGTACAAATCTGCTATTGGATGTTATTTGACTGCTTAGCCTTTGAAAAGTAATTGCAGTGATAGTTATTACTAGATTCATGTCTTCCTGGCTCTTTTTCCACTGTTACCTTTTTCAAATCCCCACTGGGGTCTTAAAAAAGGAAAAAAAAATTGTGGTTTTTTGAGATTACTGATACGGATCCAGTCCAGAAATACTTGTAGCTATGAATTACTTTCTGGCAATATTTTTTATATTAGATTGCAAACATGTTGGTTATTTCTAGGTGTTCTTTCTTACTTCCATACCTTGTCCTCTTATAGATCTCCTCCACAACCTCCCTTGAGCCAAGCAGATGAAGATGAAATCACGTGGGGAAGCGATGAACTGCCGATTGAATCAGTCAGCCAGGAACGTGTAAATAAAGGCAAGAACTTTAACAAATAATCAGTGGAAAACTGAGGATCACATTAAATAGACAAAATGTCAGAAGTGAATTGTAAAATGTCCTGGATATGTTTTAAGAGTATAATGACAGATACCACGGGAGATCTAACAGCTCAGCAACCCACTGGAAAGGATCTTTACAGCTTTGTGTAGCAAATGTGTGAGAGTTAATAGGAACAAGTATTGGCAATGTTGCGCCTGTAGTTGTAGTAGAGTTGAAACCAGCGGAGATGCTTTCTTCCATAGTATCTGTCTGACAAAAGCTGTAACAATATAGATGTTTGACTGTGATCAGATCGATATATCACGTGCTTCACATACCTCCATGCTCAAATTAGCCAATGTTTTTTCTTTATCTTGACTCTTATTCTTCTTCACTGCTGCTCAACATGGCAGAGTGGAACACTACTCAATTTGATGTGTTTGGCAGAATCTAGTCTTTACTTTTTGAGATAGCATTAGAAATGTCAGTTCCTGAAATTCATATACAGCAGCCTTCATTCATTAAAAGAAAAAAGGATAATCCTTGTAAACCTTTAGACTAAGTCAGTAGATTTAGGACACTTTTAATTGTGATACCAGAGAGACTCTTGGTTTATTAATTTTGTTGTGCTTCAGAGAAACACTGAAGGCCTGATAGAAAGCAAGCTTTCTTGGGGAAAAAAAGATGTATTTAACACACCTTACGATTACCACTTGAAAGACATGTTGAGTAAAAGTGCTAAAAACAAAGTCACAGGCTGTGATGTTTAAGTGGAGAGTTCTGAAATCATCCCTGTGTGCATTCATCAATTTTGCAGGTTATTGTGTGAAGAACTTACATTTAAAATGTATTTGAAGTTTGTTTCAGTGTATTTATTGGAAGTTCAGGAAAATACTCGCTTTCATTCCTGGATTTATCAAAGCTGATTTTGTGTCATACTGGTTTCGTGAGTTAATTTGGTTTTGCCTGTCAAACTGAGAGGACATCTGTGTATTCTCTCTGGTGTATGGAGGCATTCTAGAGAAAACAGGTAGTACAGTGGTGAACAGCAACAAGGAAGTCCAACATTGCACTACAGTTTATGTTTCCCTAGTTTTAGCTATTTATTTATTTATTTTTATTTATATCAATCAGTCTTGTTCTGCTAGATTTCCCTTTAGTGACAAATGAAGAGATCTCTGCACTCCCTGCTGTGAATGTGCTCCCTGGAGGCAAGTACTCAGGAGCCCAATTGAAGTCAGTGATCAGGATGTTGCGTGGATTGCTGGAACAGGGAGTCCCTTCTAAAGAGATTGAAGTAAGTAACTATTTGTCCTTTAAACTCCGTTTTTCTCGTATGAAACAGTTAGAAATAGAATGGCTGGTTCATCACTGCCTTAAATACCACAGCTCTTTAATTTGCAGCTCTAAAGGGATGAAAAGATGTCTTTTACCAAAGACTTCTCTCCCTTCCCCCCACTAGCTGCTAAGATTAGTTTGAACCGGGAATTCAACTCAAAAGTGTGTTTACATCATTCTTACTTCTGGTAAATTACAAAGGTAAATAAAGGCTGCGAAGTCTAGCTGCAGAATGTGAAAACAGCCTTTCCAAAGTCTTAAGTCAACCATGTTACTTGATCTCTTTTTTGGGAGAATGAGATAAAGTATTTACTGGATAATAGGGTTTTTTTATTTTGTTTCTGTGGTGGGTTGACCCTGGCTGGATGCCAGGTGCCCACCAAAGCCGCTCTATCACTCCCCCTCCTTAAATAGACAGGGGAGAGAAAATAAAATGAAAGGCTCATGGGTCGAGATAAGGACAGGGAGATCACTCACCAATTACCGTCACGGGCAAAACAGACTCGACTTGGGGAAAAATTAATTTATTACTAGTCAAATCAGAGCAGGATAATGAGAAATAAAACCAAATCTTAAAACACCTTCCCCCCACCCCTCCCTTCTTCCCGGGCTTAACTTTACTCCTTATTTTCTCTACCTCCCGGGCTTAACTTTACTCCTTATTTTCTCTACCTCCTCCCCCACCAAGCGGCGCAGGGGGATGGGAAAGGGGGGTTTGGGTCAGTTCATCACACGTTGTTTCTGTTGCTCCTTCCTCCTCAGGGGGAGAACTCCTCACACTCTTCCCCTGCTCCAGCGTGGGGTCCCTCCCACGGGAGACAGTCCTCCACAAACTTCTCCAACGTGAGTCCTTCCCATGGGCTACAGTTCTTCATGAACTGCTCCAGCATGGGTCCCATCCACAGGATGCAGTCCTTCAGGAACGGACTGCTCCAGTGTGGGTCCCCCGCGGGGTCACAAGTCCTGCCAGCAAACCTGCTCCAGCGTGGGCTCCTCTCTCCACGGGGCCACAGGTCCTGCCAGGAGCCTGCTCCAGCGTGGGCTTCCCATGGGGTCACAGCCTCCTTTGGGCATCCACCTGCTCTGGCGTGGGGTCCTCCAAGGGCTGCAGGTGGATATCTGCTCCACCGTGGACCTCCATGGGCTGCAGGGGGACAGCCTGCCTCACCATGGTCTTCCCCACGGGCTGCAGGGGAGTCTCTGCTCTGGCACCTGGAGCACCTCCTCCCCCTCCTTCTTCACTGACCTTGGTGTCTGCAGAGTTGTTCCTCTCACATGTTCTCACTCCTCTCTCTCACTGCAACTGCTACTCCTCTGAAACTTCTTTTCCCTTTCTTAAATATGTTATCCCAGAGGCGCTACCACTGTTGCTGATTGACTCGCCCTTGTCCAGCAGCGGGTCCGTCTTGGAACCCGCTGGCATTGACTTTATCGGACATGGGGGAAGCTTCTAGCAGCTTCTCACAGAAGCCCCCCCTGTAGCCCCCCCGCTACCAAAACCTTGCCATGCAAACCCAATACAGTTTCATTTTCTTAGCTATGTGAAATTAGATTCTTTCCTCTGACTGAATTATTTTGCGTATCTGCCTTAGGATTTTTTTTTTTTAATGATTCTGGTTGTTAAAGACTTGTTTACATAACTGCTCTTAACACTTGTTACCATTCACCACTTTCTAATGCATGTGTAATTGCTTCTTTACAGAATCTTCAGGAGTTAAAACCTTTGGATCAGTGTTTGATTGGACAAGCAAAGGAGAATAGGAAAAAGAACAGATATAAAAACATACTTCCTTGTAAGTCTTAACTAATCTGAAGTTCACTGTTGATATTTTGTCACCACCTGTATGGTCAGATGAATTGGATCAGAAGTGGAATGGTTTGATTCCTAATCCTAGTTCTGCTACTGAGTAGGGAAAAAAAAAATCTGCCACTCATTTTCTATACATTTAAAGCAAACATTTATGAAGCAGTTTAAGATCAGTGAACAATAGACTACTGTAGTAGGTAGGGATGGTTGTTCACAGATTCTTCAGTTGTTGGGCAGATCCTGTGTCTTAAATGAGATACACATATGGAGCCAGGCAAGATTTTTTCAGTTTTACCCATGTAAAATTAGAAAAACAGACATGTATACTGTTGTCAGTAAATTTCCTGCAACAAAATTCTGTTTGTTAGGTGGGAGATGTGTGGAGGAGAAGCGAGAACTGACAAAGGTTAGTTCTGACTGAGAAATATTCAACCTCAGTTTCAGAGGTGCTGCAGTTCAAATTGCGTATCCTACCTGTCTGCTGATTTAGATTGCTCCCCTAGCCATCTTTTTCTTTATTCAAAGAGAAGTACTGATTAGTATCCTAAAGCATGTATTGTAGTGATTTTATTTTTTTTTTAAATAAGATCTGGAAGCATCTGTGGAGATAAGTACTATATGAGTGTGTAAGGCTCAGCATCTCTATTGTGTGAAGGTCCAATTATGTGCAGGCATAACATTGAGGTATTTTTGTTGTGTGGGGATTGCAGATGATACCACTAGAGTACCTCTTGGGATTGAAGGTGGATACATCAATGCCAGCTTCATTCGCATGCCAGTGGGGAATGAAGAGTTCGTTTACATTGCATGTCAAGGACCTCTCCCTACTACTGTAGCAGATTTCTGGCAAATGGTTTGGGAGCAAAACTGTACTGTGATTGCCATGATGACTCAGGAGGTTGAAGGAGAAAAGATAAAATGCCAGCGTTACTGGCCAGATGTACTCAATAAAACCACCATGATAAATGATAGACTACGGCTTGCTCTTGTAAGACTCCAGCAGCTGAAGGGCTTTATCATTAGAGTGCTGGAGCTAGAAGAGATTCAGGTAAGTGAATCTAACTCTGCGTGCTGAGAATTTTTTTCTGAGTGTTGGCATTTTTATCCTCATACTTCTGGCTTGCCTGCTTTCAATTGCCATGTCTACATCAAGAGGTAACCGGGGCTTCTCCTCTTTGCCCAGTGATCATTACTGGGCAACTCTTCCTTGTTGCAGCTTGTGCTACTCTATGACCTTTATAGGAGAAGGTGGTTGGGCCAGGAGATCGTTAAGTTAATGAGACTCTAAAGTTTGGCTACCTAGGTGCCTTTGACCACAGAAACATATATAGGGATATAAAATTCACTAATAATACAGTCTGGCTGGTTCATTCCTCTGTATGACCAGCTTAGTCTGCACAGTGAACCTTATACTATTCAATTACTTGCTAGTTATTTTCAGTTTAGCTCGTTGTTTCTCTTGTTTTATTGAATTAACAGACCACCTTCATTGGGCAAATCCCTCTCTTCTGAGACTGTTTCCTTTGGGAACTTACCTTTTGTCTTTTTATTCTTCCCACGTGTTACATTTTGTTGCTATTGTTGTTTTTAAACCTCAGACAGGTGAAGTACGGCACATTTCCCATCTGAACTTCATCGCCTGGCCTGACCATGACACCCCTTCTCAACCAGATGACCTGCTTACTTTTATCTCCTACATGCGGCATGTCCACAAATCGGGACCTATCATAACTCACTGCAGTGCAGGCATTGGACGATCGGGGACCCTTATTTGTATAGACGTTGTTCTAGGGTTAATCAGCAGGGACCTTGATGTGAGTACACGGGAGGATGGGCTAAGCTGTGCTTTTGACTTGCAGGAAATGTGTTCCATTGGATCTATTCAATTTTTTAAAGAATATGCCATGCTTTTGAGAGTAGCATGCTGGCCATGTCTTAATGTAACGTAAATCAGGGTGTAAAACAGCAGTACCTGTGAAATGTTTATTTGTTGATGATCCCGGAGGACAAGAGCTCTAACATCCGCTGGTTCTTGGGTTAGCTCAGGGAATCTTGTTAAATGTCCTGTTTGTTGACACCTCAGCAATCCGACATTGTTAGGTGCTACTTGAGACGTTCTAGGGTATGTTGCAAGGACATCTCCTACCGTAGCAGACTTCTGGCATATGGCTTGGGAACAACAGTGTGTTGCCATGATGACTCGGGCAATTGAAGGAAAAGTTAAAACACCTACCTTGCCTGGCTGGATGTACTCAGTGGAACTATCATGTTAAATGGCATTAGGGCTGAGAGTTGTGGCACTAGGTCGGTCAGAGATCCATGAACTGTTGGAGGGCAGCTAGAAGCCAACCAGAGTATTTGTTTAGGCAACTGAATCAAAAACTCAGTGTACAAACATCTTAGCTGGAGATGAGGGTATGTAAATTAACTTTTCCAGCACAACCAGGGATATGCTTTCTAGGGTGATCCACAGGAGGGTGCTAGCTTCCTTATGTTTATGTCCTTCAGTGGCCTGGTGTACCAAATCTTTTTGTGAATTTGTAGAGAAGACAAGCTATGTCATGCTTAGCTCAGTGGGTTTCTAAGGACCCACTAAATGTCTAGAACTTTATAGACCTGGGGAAATAGAAAGTGTTTTGTTAGGTTGGACCAAGGGGCTCTATTTTCTGCACACTCAGCTCCTAGTAAGAGTAAGCAAGAGAGCCTGTGCACAGAGAAAGAAAACAAGAGGAGGAGGGTGTCTGATGTAGGAGGGCCACATCCATATTGCCTGGAGACAGCACATGCTGGTTACCTACCAGACATGCATAGGCTATAGTGAGTTGTTATTTGTTTCACTACTAAACGTTTAATGTACCTAGTTGGATTCCTTGGTTTGCTGCTGGGGATGTTTCCTTTATATGCATGTGTGTCTTTTATTGAATGTTTAACTTGCTGTTTGTTTTGGTAGTTTGACATCTCCGACCTGGTGCGCACGATGCGTCTGCAGAGACATGGGATGGTTCAGACAGAGGTGAGTCTGGCTTCCCCAGGTATATGCTAAAGGAAAGATGCTGGAATTCTAACTCTGATGTGCCGGGGAACTTTCTGTGATGCATACAACAATTGTCTTTGTGCCCTCTAATGCAACATTTGTGTCATGAAAATTAAATCAGATGCATACCAGTGAGTAGCAGTATGTATTTAACAGTTATAAATGCATGCAATTTTTAACATGCTGTGCTGTTTTGATCTGTGTTTTAAAAAAAAAAAAAAAAAAAAGTTGGGAGTTTTTGTCTTCAAAAGCATGTGTATAGAGGAAAACGGCTGCACTTTTTTGGCTAAAAATTGCATTATAAACTGAAGAGAAGGCCTAACTGTAGCTGCTGTGAATCACTGATACTACCAGAGATGTCTTGAAATCTCCTTTGGGGAGATATTCAACCAGAAGTTAAATGAATGTTTTAGCAATAATCTAGATCTAGAGCTAATTAACTTTACCTTAGAGGTGGACATCACAAGGTCTTGTTAATCTGTACTTTTTCTTTGAATGTGAAGGAATTGTCAAATCATAGTTAAAAAAAAAAAACAACACAACATCAAAAAAACCTAAAACCAAACCACAAAACTATTAGCCTCACCTCACACCACAAAACATGTATTAGCCCCCACACCTGTATCACTGAGATTAAGATACAAAGTTGCACTGTCGTCTGAGTTCTGTATTAGTTGGCATTGATGGAAGACCTTGAAATTCCCTTGCTGTCTTCATTTCTACTTATGTAAAGTGCTTACTCTGGTTGAGGTGATTTTGGTGTGAAAGGGGGATAAATGTCCCATATAAAAATATATTTTTAGTGGCAGGGGAGTGCCTGTATTTGTTTTAAGTTGAGGTTGCATATTTCTCCACTGTGGGTTTTTTGTTTTGTTGGGTTTTTTATTTAACTGTAGAAATAGTATTGAAGTCAAGTGCTGTGCACATGTGAAGTGCAGGTGAGTGAATTGCTTAGGCGGTGCAAGCATTTTTCACATGTTCTGTGATATCCTTTCCATTGCAGGATCAGTACATTTTCTGCTATCAAGTTGTCCTTTATGTCCTGAATCATCTCCAACATGAAGAACAGCAGAGAGGCAAATAAAATACTGAAGCAGAAGTGCTTTTAAAATAAGGAAGCAAGGAGGTCTAGAGGGTCTCAAATGTTTTCTTTGTTCTGCCAATAGTTTTCGAGTCCCTTTCTTCAGTTGCTGTCAAATGTCTTTTCTATAAAGTCTCTCCATCGTTCCAAATAAGGTATATAGTTATAAGAAAAAGGGATAGCTCATACAATACCACTGATGTCTTCAGCCCCATGGACATATATGTGAGATTTTTGTATAACAGTAAATAATATTTAATAAAGCTGCATTTTTTGCAGCTTCCTTAATATGTGATAAGATACTGAAATAAAAATATTTTAATTTAAAAAAAAAAAAAGTAAAGAAGAAAAAAGTAATCTGACAATACTTCCTGCAGTTCTGCAACTGTTTTGGGGTATTTGTTTCTTATGGGGTGGGGGAGTGGGAGGGATGAAGCAGTATTTTTATCCTGGCAAACTTTATTACAAAGACATTTTACTAGTCTCTTTTAAAAGCTCGTTTATGGCACAGAATTTTTGCCCTTTTAGTACAGTTACAGCTATTTTATAGAGGGTATCTTGAAATCAGCATTTAAGCTTTTAAGAGATGCCTGTTAGCATAAGGATAGTAGTGAATGTTTACTGTAAGTATCACAGTTAATAATGTTTACTTCATAGAGTTTCATGTATATATTTATATACTTTTACCAAAAAAGCTGAATTATCAGGTGTCTAACCTTATAACTGATTAGGCATCTCCACTCTGTAAATAAAAAATACACCTAAAGTACACTGATCAGTGGGTCTGGGTATTTTTGTGTCCTTGTGACTGGTTTTTCTTGGCTTTACATGGCATCCTTCATTGTGGTTGCTGCACTTAAGAAATTTGCAACAAAAGGGCTGTGCACATTTTAAATTTTCAGTGTCCTTCTGTTCTTCAGTGTCCGTTTTTGAAAAAACCTGCAGAACTATGGGTTCCTTTCTGAAGAGTTTCCATACTATGGTGAAAGGAAGAGGATATTTGCCTTCCCTCCTTCTTTTTCAGCATAGCTGGGCATTGAGACCCGTATCACATTTTTTTGGGTGGGTTTGCACTTGGATGCTATGGCAGTGATCTGACAACAATGTAATCTACTCTGCTTAAAGCAACCAGATTTGAGGTGGGAGGCAGGATATCAGGTTGTAACTAACTTGCTATTTTAGTGATACTGTAAATAGTCAAAACTTTTCTGAAAGGAAGTCTTCATTTTATGCTGTATGGGAACCTTCAATGACGAATAACTGCCATCAGCCAGTGCAGGGGACTGTTCGAGGGTTTGAGCAGTATTCCTGTCCCAGCAGTCCTTACCAGAACTGAAGCTTGTGACTTGTGCTGTCAGGAAAGGTATAAGAGGACTAATTTGAGAGCATTCTGCATTGCAATGGCGGAAATAAGTTCAGAGACCTGTGATTATCCAAGGTTTTCACTCTTCAAAATAGCAGCCCACAGTGTTCTGGTGTCCCAAAACTGAAACAGTCACTGTCTTGCTTGTTTAATGGTATTCTAGCTAGCAGTAGCATGACTTAAAAAAGGAAAAGAGCCTTTTTCACTTGTCACAATAATACTGTGATTTTTATTCCCTCCAGCATACCAGCATAGTTGAAAAATTATGCCTTTTTCAGAGCAGTGTAGTTTGAGGAAGGAAGATTAATTCTGTGTAGATAGAAGCAGAGGCAAATTGACTAGCCGTGTTGATAGTACACCTATATGAAGGAGCTTTAAAGTGAAGACAGATGATTTTCAGGACTACAGTTGTCAACAGGCAAAGTAAGTAAACGCAGCTAGTTGATACACTGCTGCTACTGTTTTAACATAAATAGTGACTTCTGAGGATTTGGGTATGTCTGGTTTTTAGAAACAAAAAAATGGTTGTAGTAACTAGACAGTATGGTTAAGGCAGTGTAATTCTTCCTTTAGATGTTTTCAGATACATGCCAAACAATGTAGAAACAGGAACTGATTTTTGTAGAGTGTGGTACATGAAGCCCACTTTGGTACGGTGCAAACGATTTGCATCAGATTGCAGCTTATGGGAAACATAAATCAGTACAAGATTCCAGGATTCGCTGCTTGTCCTCACAAATATGAAGATCTATGGTACGGTATGTTACTATGCCCAATTTCCTTTTAATGATGGGTGCATAGAAAAGCAGAGCATAATTAACTTCACCTAACCTCCCCATCCTCAGAAAAAGGAACCCCCACCCCAACAGTCTTTTCAGTTTCTCAGATGATTACCCTTGGAAGGTGAGCACATGATTAGTGAATAAATAGACCTGTCTATTCACCCTGCTAATGTTTAGGTATTGTATTGGACCCCAGCCCCAGAAGTGCATCTGGGAAACCCAGCTATCCCTACTCACTTATTAACTATTTTAACTCTTTTTAAGAAACTGGGGATCTTGTGGAGCAAAGCATCCTTGTCTGAACAAAAAAGGATAAATGTGGCCCTTCTACATCTGCCTTCAATCTGTTTGATCCAGCTCTTTCCATCTGAAATCATCCTCCCAGTACCATCAGTATGTAGCTGAAAACAAGGTCATGCAGGAATAATATGGAGTTCCTACGCTGAAGTTTTCTTGGCCAAATTCGTGATTACCCTGATGTTATGATAAAACAGATGAGCCCCAATGGGAAGCATTCAGGTGTTCCTAAGAAGTCATGCATGTATGGTGAAAGGTGGTGTTGGCCTCTTTTGAGAAGTGGTCTGAATTTCTTCGGGTTTTTGTCTCAACCTTGAGGAATTGGATATCTAATAAAGATGGAGTGCTCCCTAGTCTAACACTCGAGGACACTGGGAAGGTGTCTGTTTTCTGCTAAGCAGGTGGAACTCGCCATCTGTGACACTTGATGTGGTCAGTTTGGTTGAAATAGACCCCACAGCTCAAAACTTATTACAAGAAAATGGACATGCTTGTGCAGTGTGATTGCTTAAGCTTGGTTTCTGTGGGGAACCTGGTTGGAAATATGCACCAATACTCATCTTTTTCTCTACAGGATTAGGCTACCTAAAATCTTTATGCCCCCTTTGAAGAAATTGGAAGAAAAATGACTGAGAAGCTAGTTCCTTGAATGGAAAAAATGCTGTGTGCTTTCTTAGTATGCTGACTATATAATTTTCAGGGGGAAAAAATCTTGAGTGTTGTTGTCTTTTTTTCTTTTTTTTCTTTTTTTTGGTCTTTTTTTTTCCTTTTTTCTTTCTTTTTTTTTTTTTTTTTTTTTTTTTTTAGAACTGTGATGTCTTGCTGAGTAAGCAACCAGGACATGCTCCAGCTGAAAGGGATTTTCCTTTTTATAGGTATCCAGTTTTCAGCAGGAAGTTTACCAGACTAGGAAAAAAACTGATATATAACCCATTATGGTTCTAATTAAAGAACTGTCCTTGTGTGTTAACCCAAGAGAAAAAGGATCCTTTTTTTTCTTCCAACCAGAATGAGCTGACAGAAGCATATATGCTTTGCTACATAAGCAGCCCTGTGCCATTAGTAGTTTATCATACATTTGTTTTTCTTGGTGGTCTTTGCCTATGCAAGAGAAGGGTAAAAACCTACAAAGGAGGAATTCCAGTTGCTCCTTGGAGACTATTTTGAGGGCTCATTACTGTTGCTCCTTGAATGCTTCTAAACAGCCTCTTCCTTTACAACTTATGTCCTTCTAAAACTAGCTATCTGGAGAAAATAAGTACTTAAGAATGATTGCAAAGTTTGCTGTGTGTAGGGAATGCTTTCCTTTATCATGTGTCCAGTGTTTTGCAGGAGGATCCTGAAAGGTGGTAGGAAAAGATTTGAGTATCTCCTTTAAGTAAGTGGAAGCAGGCTCATAACCAGGCTGTGGGCCTGTATTTCTGTTAAAGCACTTGTACCTCATCCTCTGATGGTGCAAGCCCAAATAGAGGCCCATTCTCTTGGGTCTTCAGGTGATTCTGCAGCTGCAAAAAATCTTCTGTCTGTATGATGAGGTGCGACTTAGGAGGATAATGAAAGATGACATGGGAGAAATCTTGGGAGCTGGACAACTCTTTCTGGGAGGTGAACTACATCATAGTGAAGGTGTTCTGTAGTGACTCTGCATGTGTGGCAGAAACCAGTGTAATACCCACCCCTGCAAACCCCTTAAACGAAGGCACAAGATAATAGTTGGGCAGGATAACTAGTGCATATGATTAACAGTGTAGAAGAAAATTTTAATCTAAGCTTTGAAGGTTCAAAAACGGCTGACTTGCAGGTGGTAAAATGCTTACAAAGTGCTTCTGACTTCCTCCATGTTAAAAAACAAACAAACAAAACCCTCCTCCTCTTCCACTGGGAAACCAAAGCAGCTTGGCCCTTTGTGTATGCTAGCAACTTCCTTGTTCATGTCTTCTCAGTATTTCTCACATAAGTGAACCTGCTTTTAATATGCATGCTGTCTGTGATGCCTTTTCTACAGTACCCAGGGGTACAGCAACATATGAGCTGAGGACCAAATTTTGTTAATGGAGTGGAAGGCACTTTGCTAACATTCAAGAATGTGAGCCATCATCAGGATGCAAGTTTGAATTTATGATATCTACTGATAAAGTCAGAACAAAGCTAGGGGCAAACATCAAGTGGTTTGTGGCTGTTAGCACAGCTGAAGTGGAGAATTTGTTCTGTGCTGCCTTCCTAGTGCAGTTGATCTTGGCCAACTGAAGGGTAAACTCAGGGAAATGTTACTCATCATTTAAGCAGCTTTGAGAGGACAACATAGCAAGGGCTCTGAATATTAAATGTACAGTGAGTTCTGTGGGGTTTCTGTGGTCTATTACTTCATTTTACCTGTGATGCAAGTGTGTCCGATGTAATCCAGCAGTTATTTTCACATAAAGTGTGAAAAGTGTATGTACGTGTTGATTGAAGGGAAGAAGAAATGCACTAAAGAAAAAAAAAGCATAGCAGTGAAACAGAGAAATGCTTTATACACAGCTGTATACAATACATGTCCATTGCTGAATTTAGACTTTTTGTCTAGAAGTTGAAATATCAAATCAATGCATTCCCTCCTGTAATGTTTCAAAATCAAACTTGATACAAGGCAAAAGAAAGCAAATAAACCCAGCAACAATGAAGAGGTCTGCATTTGTCTGAAGGTAAGTCAAAGGTGCTATCAGATACAAGGGTCTGTAGAAATGCACCTTTTGATTGGTGGATGATCTCCTAGAAGCATGTTCGGGTCCTCTTTAAGAATCCCAGAGCAGAAGTGGTGCAGAGCTCAAAGAGGGCCTGGCACCTGGTCATCAACTGCAGCGTGGCAGGCAGGTGGCTTAGAAATCCTGGTTGGGCTTGTGAGAGGAAGGTGGTGGGGCTGAGTCTTGGAAACAGATTATTTCATTTGGGGGAAAGTGAATTTCCCCTTTCAGGAGCAGAACAGTGCTTGCTACCTTCAGCCAGCTCTCTTTGTAAGGAGAAAAACAGCTGCACACTGTGATGGCATTGCTATTTTCCATGGTGAGGCAGTGACTCACCTTGAAGTCTGGGGTGGGGGTAAGGAATAGTGCTGCTTTGTTTTTTAAAAAAAAAAAAAAAAAAAAAAAAAGGCAGAACACCTTCTGCGGCTGGCATTCAGACCTGAATTTATGTCTCTGTCTTGTCATCTGTGAATCTGTGTCAGCCAGCCAAGTGGGCTCTGTGGGGAGCTTTGTTTCTTAATGAGATGTTAGGGAAGGGGTGGTTGGTTTTGTTTTACTGAAGTGCTGGAAAGGTCTTGCTGGCTAAGAGAATGTGATCTGAAGGATAAATTGTTGGGCTGGGAGCAGATTTAATTGCTAATTTCCTCAAGTAGTTCCCAGGAAATGGATTTCGTCTTCCTTGTACTGTGATGACCTCCATAATAAATTTTTTTCTCTGGTGGGGCTCTGACTGCTACTTCAGTGTAATAGCCAGATTCCCAAACAAAGTGTTATCTCTAAACAAGTTAACTTGGTCACAGAAGCAGCCTGGTAGTCAGTAACAAGGAGCTTTGTATGGACTATTGGCTTCTCGGCTCTCTTTAAAGCCAGATTGGCCATTTCCACACTGTCCTCAAGAACACATACACTGGGATATCCCATAAAAAAAAACATCTCTTGTCCTACAGCTGTCTCTTCACATGTACTCATAATTCCTTTGAATCATATATATTTTTATATATGCTTTTTATTTCTTTGGGGGGGGAAGTATGTGTTCAGCACCACATTTTTCTATTGCTGAGTTCTCCACAGACTATAAACCGTTTTTATTGTTCTTCATAAAAGTTCAGGTCAATGCTTTGCTGTGGAAAATATGGTAGCATGCCAATTTTTCAGCCTTTCCTTCCTAAAGAAGTTGCTGTAGACATCTGTTGTGTTACCTCTCACGTCTCCAACATCAATAATGTTTTTGGTATTGTCAGAATTACAGGGATTGTTAAATCCCTGGGGAAGGTTGGGACAGAAATTGTAGCTAATTTGTGTAGGCCATCACTGGCAGCCCATTGAAGGCTAAGCATGAAAATCATCTCAAAGTATTTTCTCCTTTTAGCATTAAGGTCATTGAATAAGTGTTACCTCAGACCACTCTCTTATTACTGATTTTCCATTTTTTGATGTATTTTGTTCAAATAAACTGCCTTTCAGAGCCAATTTTGCGCCTTGGCAAAATGTGTATAGAGTCCATCTATGCTAGGGTTGCTTTAGGGTGACTGTCAGTCTGAGTTTCACTGCTCTTTTCATCTTCCTCAGACAGCAATGCTGCCTGTTCCCCTTGAAATCTGTTGTTCTTTTGAAGCACTTGACAAAGTCCAGTAGTTTCACTTCACTTTTCACGTCACATGTATATTAATTGCTTGTACACCTGATGAACCATGCATAAAAGAATCACACAAGATTTCCATACTTGAATTGTCTATGCAGTAGTACTGTAGACAGCGAATATGCTTTGGATATCATCTCTCTCTACCATGTGGCAAACTGAGAACTGGTTAAAGAAAATCTGCTGGAGTGCTAGCACTGAAAAGTGAAGTCCCTTGCCCCTCATGGTAACAGGTACAGTGTCTGTGCAAACCCCACGTGGATTACTCAGTCTGTCGGAAGTGTGGCTTGCTGGGATCACTTCTCACAGCAGCAGAATATCCCTGCGTGTTGTGCAGGTGTGTCTTGACGTGACCATCTTTCATCCTGGCATCACACAGAGAACTGGCAGACTCTCAGTGTGTGCTTCTAAATGTATTCCATGTCTCTGACTAATACTGCAATCCCAAATACAGGTGTTAGTCATGTGCCCAGAAGACATTCCCATTCCTCTTCATCCTATTCTATTTCTTTTCTTACCTCCTTTTGCTACAACTCTCTATTCCAACTCCTAGAACATTGTCTGTGCATTCGATAATGGGTAAATCCCACCGAGTGCTCAGATAAGCCTTTGCTCCAGCCACTGCTTTTTCCAAAAGTGGAAGGTTATTTTGCAAACAGCAAAATTGGGTCTGAATGTATGGTTAATAACATGCCTTATTATATAGATCTGGTCAAAGAAGGTATGCAAAAGAGTTCAGAAAGTATACAAAGGAGTTCTGGAGTTCTGCTTTCCCATTTCCCCAGTAGTGCATCTGTCTGTGATCATAGCTGCAGCTCTGCCTTCAGCTGTGTATACTGTAGTTGTCATTGCAAGGAGCAGATCATTCATGAAGAGCAGTCAACACTTCAAGTTATTGTTCTTGCCTTGAAGTCTTGTCAGAGGTGGAATTCAAAGCTTCAGTAAAGGAGCCTGATTTTGGTTCCACCTCTAAGTGTTGAGCCAAGCCCACTGAAATTGGAGCCAACTGTGGTGAGCATTTTGCCTATAACAATTCTCTGTCTCCTTGAGGTGGGTAAGCCAACTTTGATGTGCTGAGTAAGCCTGCAGGAGTCTTTTGGAAGCTGGACAGGGTTAGAGGATAAAGCAAAAGAGTACTTGGCTATGCACTGTAGAATGGGATCACTTTCTGCACAGCTACTGTGATACTTGTCAAGCAAATAAATTTCTCATGTTAAATAGTTGTGGGTTTAAAAATACCCTGGCCTTGGTTGGGAGTGTAGCAGAACTGTAGCGACTGTATCTTCCTGCATCTCCTTGTATCTCCTGTGTGTGGCCTTTTCTGAGATAGAGAAGGATGACTGCTTCTAGGGTATGGCCACCACAGGACCATCTGAAGCCAGACCTTTTGAGCCTATTGGAGCTGGCCCCAAAGAGCACAGGCAGCTGATTGCCTGTCACCTTGTTTGTCTCCCTTCCTCTGATGCCACACAGGCTACTGGTATGTTCAAAATAGGGACTGTCAGCCTGGCACATATAGTCTGTTTGGTTTCCTGTGCTGTCTGTCCATCTGCTGTCATTCTGTTGCTTCTTAATATATAAGTTGCAGGTTTCTTGAGGTCAAATCTGTCTTTAGGTTCCAGCGTTGTTCAGTGCAGTCTTAGTATGCAACAAGGCTTTTTTTAGCAATTAGTTCTCTAACAATGAATAATAATGTCTCAAAGACCAGTGACCTCTGACTTGATAATTAAAATAACTGGTCGGAGTCTCCTTGATGTATCCATGAGAAAAATCTTCATTTACAATAAATGAAATGGTAAAGTAAGGTCAAGTCCATTTATCTCAGTGTCTTTAAGTGCTGAATGCTCTGAAGCAGCTGTAATACTGCCTGGTAGCTCCTAAAGCTGGCTGTTGGTACAATGACACAAAGGCATCATTACCAGTTCTACTGTGGAAAAGGTTATCATGCTGATGCTACAGATAATAGGGGAGTGAGTGGTTATCAGGAGGCATCTCCTCAATGGTAGTGTTCCTAGAGCTCTGCCAGTCTTCCCATCAGCACAATTCAATCGTGTTACCTAGTGCCCTAATGGAAACAATTCCCGAAGCACAGCTACCTGCTTTGCTTAACTTCTCAGTGAATCATAAAGTATTAGCAAGCAAGGTTAGATTTATGCAGGAGCTATGTGAGCCAAGCATACAGTTAAACAAGCAAGGTTGTCTATTTGTATGATAATTATTCTGCATTGATCCCCTTTCTGTAACCTGCTTTTTCATGTACAGCTGCTTTTTCTTCCCAGCAGAGCCCAATTTTTTTTTTTGTTTTGAATCCCTGGATCATTGTAAGCATTCAGCAATTCTCGTGTGCTGTGGTAAGTCCTTACCGTGACTGTTTTGTGCTCCCAGCAGCCCAGGCTGCTTGCCCTGGGCCTTCTGGTCCGTGGACTTTGGATATAAATTGCTTGTCTAGTGATGTGTAGCACTGGCATGGTGATGGTTGCTTTAGAAATTACCATTATCTTAGGGCAGGATTCAACAAACATTTACCTGAGTGGGATTTGTGTGTCTAGCCACATGGATGTACTAGTAGGAATGTTTGCCTTGTTTACCTTAAGAATATTTACCTTTTTAGCCCCCAGATCACCCTCTTTCTCTTCTTGTTATTAAGGTTCTCTTGTGAAAGAGACATTATTTACATGTCTCTTGTGTGACCAGTGATGGTTTACAGCATATAGGGATAATGCAATTTTCAGAACAGTTTCCTGTTGTTTTTTCTGGATTCAGGTATGGTATCAGAGGCTCCTAGACATACAATAACCTTCTTCTGCACTCCAAGGTTATGGAACTGGGCAGAAAACAAGTACAACCAAGGGAAGCACGTAGGTACCTTATCATTCAAGATCTCCTGGCTCCCCTGGCACGATTTATTGTGCAGTCTTGCTGTGTCATGTTGTCCAGTTGTCTCATTCACTTAATTTGTGGAGATTTGCCAGTGTTCTTGGTACTAGGCAAAAATACAAATCAGCACCTGACCCGAGAAATTTATCATCTTACGCGTGCGGAGAGATGGATTATATTACATTCCAGTCAGTTTCTTTTTGTAAAAATTCGCCTTCAGGCCCAAAGGAGCTGTGGTGTGAAAGCACAGCTGAAAGGCAAGAATGAAAAGAAGTGAATTTTATAAATGGCATTTTAAAAGTAGTAGAATCTCCCCCTTCCTATGGAACAAAAAGTTGCCTCACTTGCTGTGTATGAATCGCCTCCTCCAGGAGAGGGATCCAAGAGGGAAATGTGCCAAGTAATCATAATTGTAACAAAAAGCCCTTATGAAGGATCTGGTCAAAGGGTAATGTTTATTTCAAAAGTTTCCTCCTTGCCTTAGTCTTTAAAGCAGCTTTTGTGATGAGTGGGTGTTGTGTGAGAAGGCTTCAGGCAGTTGGGGTTTTTGGTACTCGTGCCTGTTCAGAGCAGAAGTAGGAAGGTCTGAGTTAGGCAGGTGTAAATGGGAACTGGGGGCCTGGCCTGGTTAAGAGGTCTGAGTAAAGTGTGATAAAGCTGGAGTCAGGACTTCAAGGGTTTGGGTTCAGCTTGTGCTTGGAGGGTGAGAGGGGTCGTCTTGCACCAATTGTTGTGCCTTGCAGATTGGATGCAGTTTGCCATGTAAGCTTATTCATAGAATCATAGAATCGTAGAATACCAGGTTGGAAGGGACCTCAAGGATCATCTGGTCCAACCTTTCTTGGCAAAAGCACGATCTAGACAAGATGGCACAGCACCCTGTCCAGCCGAATCTTAAAAGTGTCCAATGTTGGGGAATCCACCACTTCCCTGGGGAGATTATTCCAATGGCTGATTGTTCTCATTGTGAAAAATTCTCCTCTCGTGTCCAATCGGACTCTCCCCAGGAGGAACTTGTACCCATTACCCCTCATCTTTTCCAAGTGACTCCTTGTAAAAAGGGAGTCTCCATCTTCTTTGTAGCCACCCTTTAAATACTGGAACATGGTGATAAGGTCTCCTCTAAGCCTTCTTTTCTCAAGGCTGAACAAACCGAGTTCTCTCAGCCTTTCCTCATATGGCAGGCTTCCCAGTCCTTTGATCATCTTTGTGGCCCTTCTCTGGACCCTCTCTAGCCTCTCCACATCTTTTTTGTATAGCGAGGACCAAAACTGAACACAGTATTCCAGGTGTGGCCTGACAAGCACTGAGTAGAGTGGGATGACGACTTCTTTATCTCTGCTGGTGATGCCCTTGTGGACGCAACCCAGCATCCTGTTGGCTTTCTTTGCTGCAGCGGCACACTGTTCACTCATGTTGAGCTTGTTGTCCACCAGGACCCCCAGGTCCCTTTCCACAGAGCAGCTCCCCAGCCGGGTAGATCCCGGCCTGTGCTGCACTCCTGGATTATGTTTTCCCAGGTGCAAGACCTTACGTTTGTCTTTGCTGAACTTCATAAGGTTCTTGTTAGCCCACTCTTCCAGCCCATCCAGGTCTTCCTGCAGGGTGGCTCTCCCTTCCGAAGCGTCCGCTTCCCCACTCAGTTTGGTATCGTCAGCAAACTTCATCAGGGTATACTTGATCCCATCATCCAGATCACTTATGAAGATACTAAACAGCGTTGGGCCCAATATCAATCCCTGGGAACCCCACTTGTGACAAGTTGCCCATTTGAAAAGGAGCTATTTACCACCACCCTCTGGCTGCGGCCCGTCAGCCAGTTCCCCACCCACTGCGCAGACCACTTGTCTAGACCGTAACGCATCAGTTTCTCTAGGAGGAGGCTGTGGGAAACCGTATCGAAAGCCTTGGAGAAATCCAGGTAGACAATGTCCACCGCTCGCCCCACATCAACCGAGCAGGCTACTTTGTCGTAGAAGGCAATCAGGTTTGTCAAGCACGATTTGCCCTTGGTGAATCTGTGCTGGCTTTTCCCAATCACGTGCTTCATTTGACTTGTGACACCCCCCCAAGAGGATTTGTTCCATAACTTTCCCAGGGACTGAAGTAAGACTGATGGGCCTGTAATTTCCTGGATGCTCCTTTAAGCCCTTCTTGTAGATGGGGGTGACATTAGCCACCTTCCAGTCTTCTGGGATGTCCCCTGATCTCCATGACTTCTCAAAGATTATGGAGTGTGGCCTCACAATGACGTCAGCCAGCTCTCTTAACACCCTCGGGTGGATATTGTCAGGGTCCCTTGATTTATAGGAGTCAAGCTCCTGTAATAGTTCACATACCAACTCTGCCTTCACTGACAGTGGGTCTGTGTTTGCATCAACCTGGATTTTTGTTCCCAAGGCCTGGGGCCCAACAGTGCTGGTAAAGACAGAGGAATTCAATTTTAGCTAATCTTTTTAATTCAGAAGTCCTTTCAGCCTCTATGGCTATAAGGGAAAAAGAGAGGAAAAAGTAAATATACTGAAACCTTTTCAGCACTTATATACAGTATGCTGAATATAAACTGTAATGTTAGGGTTCTCCCAGGAAAAGGAGGAGGTAATTTCCAATAATTCGTTTTGTTCATGGTATGATTAAGGAAAGCACTATCTACTGCAAATGTGATTTTGGTGAGTGTTTATCTATTTCACCAGAACAGGAGGTCTCAAAAGGAAAAAAAGATAGAGGAAACACAAGAATTTTTCCTCCTACCTTTTCCTTCACCATCTTCTGTGTAAATAATTGTTGTGCATATTAAGAGGAACTCTTCTACTGGCATATTTTTCAGTCTGAGTTTAATGACGAGCTTTTGCCATACCTGTTCAAGTACCATCAGATTCCAATTTACAGCTTAACGTTGCAAAGAAACTTTCTCTTTATGTTCACAAAAACACATAAAGAGACTCAAGTACAAGAATACACAATTTTTTTAGTCAACAAGCTGGAAGGGCTTAGTCAAGCAACTGGTTTAGGTCAATTCTATCAGTAATAGGCCCATCTCTGAATTAAACTCTACAGGAAGAAATACAGCTTCATTAGCATTTATATTCTGGAGTCTGACTCAATGCTGTCATTAATTCTGATAGGATTGTTGGGGAATATGATATTCCTCCAAGAAACTGCTGCCATCAGAAGTAAAAATTAAAGTTTATTAAAAAAAAAAGAAAAAGTATTTTCTAAAAGTTAAGCCATAGAATGAAGAGTCAGTGCTTTAGTGCATGATTTGGAGAAGTGGGTTTGCTTTTTCCTCTTGATTTAAATGATTACAGTAGGAGTTTGAGCTAGAATATTGCCCAGCTTCAATTCAGTTTTCATGCTTTTTAGCACTGCCCTTAAGAGGCAACTAGTGATTTAACACTTAGAGGGGATTTCCTGTGGGAGGTAAAATTGACGAGTTGAATTCCCCACTCCTCAGTTCCACTGAAAGAGCATTCAGAAGTTATCTCCATACCTGCCAGGGGCTAGCTCAGGCTTCAGGCCGCCCAGAACTTTTACTAGGTGAGAAGCTGAGATATGCCTGCATGTTTTTTATCTGCAGAGTAAGCATGAGTTTGCATAACTGGTATCAAGCACTTAAAAAACAAGGCAAGTGCAAATACTTCTGCACTTTATCGTGTCATGTCCATATCCATTTTTATTTCTATACTATATCTCTGCATTCTGCGTGGGGCTTCTGACAGAATTTGAATAGACCCGCCTCAGATTCCAACTTACAATGAGTCATATAGCCATGCTGTACTTTGGTTTCCCTTTTGTAAAATAGTGATGCCAGAATTCATTTTCTTGCTAGCACCCTGAGATTTTCTGATGGAAAGCCCTGCAGGAGCTCTGTTTTGCTACGTTTCAATTTACAACATGTTTTACTTCAACATTAAGTAATCAGTCCTGTTTCTGAAGACACCACTGGAGCTAATTGTTAGTATCCACATTTTATGCATGCCAAGTGACTATTTCAAGGCTGCGGTCAGTGTCATTGTCACAGGTCTGAGGGACCAATATAGTAAAGTCTCTTTGAGTCAACCAGATTTGAAGGCACATCTTTGAAAGCATAAGCTCCTAATCAGAAAGGTCCTGTGCTGCTTCAGAAAGCAAATAATACCTTCATTTGGTGGTATCAGGCCTTTCTCAATGGTTACGGCTCTCTGCAACGTGACAGCATGTCTCTTGGGGATGTCTTGACGAGCAGTCGATGGATGCTTTCCTGGTTCTTGCAAAGCTCGTTCCATGGGGTCATGCCTGTGACATTTCCAGTAGAACAGAAAGAATAGATCTTACAGAAATAAAAACATGAAATCTGGGGAGTCTTCACGTTCTGTGAAGAAATTTTTCAGTATCTTCTGAATTTGCAGCCATTCCAGATGATGCAGCTTTGTGGCTCATCTTCTCCATATGTATTGTCTTGGGAGAAAGGCGCTTAGTAAGACCCATAAAACCGTAAAAATGAGTCCAAACCAAATCAATTCATATCCAAATTAGCATAAAGCAGAGCCTGAGACATAGAGCTGTAACTCCGATCTTAGAATCACTAACAGTACTTAAGCCTCTTTCATTGTGTTGTTAAACTCTGAGAACAGAAGAATTTTCCTACATATATTCTCTGTTATCTTTCTGGCTCCTTTTCCAGGAGCTTGAAGGCTCCTGGAAAAGATTTGGGGAAACTAAATTATTTATGTGCACAAGAGCCCCTGCTCATATGCATGCTGCAGGGCTCGGAGAAGGTTGATTTGTCTTCATAAACATCTTGGGTACTGTTATGTCTCCCTGAGTGCTACTGTTGATTTAAATATTCTTTGAACAACGCTGCTGGCTTAGCAGTGATGGTGAGGGACTGGCTCCAGAGGTTTATGGAATTCTTCCAGTCCCAGGCCCCCTCCCGTTACCCCTTTTGCTAATACAGGGAACAGAGGCGTTGGGATCCTCAGTGTGTGTTCTCAAGGTCAACTCCTGTCTCCCACTCACTTTCACTAACGTGGGACACCTCCATCCTTTTTGAGGACAGGACTCAGGATTCCTGATAATTGAGAAATAAGGTAGGTTTCATCATGTGAGCCTGGTGTCTGTGCTCATGTTACAGTCACTGGAGTCTAGTCACATCAGTGAAGTAACAGAAAGTTAAGACAACTACAATTAAGGCTCTATAATAAGAACTTGTAGGTTGAGAAATCATGCAGTTGATTCAGATGATACAGAATTGAATAGTGGGGGTTTTTTTTCTTAATTCTACTTTTTATATATGTTTAATCTACCTTTATTCTTCGTGGGCTTGGGTGTTTGGTGGGGGTTTTTTTAGTGTTTGCTGTTACATATGATTTGCCGTTATATCTTACATGTGTTGGAGCCTGTTAGCACTCTTAGCTAGCTAGCTTCCTGGGATTAGCAAGCCAAAACTTCCCCTTCCATGATTCTGATACTCAAAGAGCGTGAAGCATCACAAGGAATTGTAAGCTAGAAGCTGCCATCGTTGGTGTTCTTGTCTTAGTAGTATTGCTGTCTTTCTGCCTGGGCGAGGGAAAATCATCTCCCTGCCTTTTTTCCTGTTCTGTTTTTGGTGGAGTATTTTTATGTATGTCTTAGGCTACTTGAACTCTCTTTTAGCATGTGTTTGGATGCTACTCAACACTTTTGAGTCACAGTCTCTTAATAACTAGTGATTGATATAATAGAGCATTATAAAGAACAATGCTGTGCTGCTCTGAATGCCCTCTTTCTTGTGTAAATTGTACTCCATAGTCTGCACCTAATGAAATTCACTTCTGTAGATGTGGCAAAAACTGAAGTAAACTGCCGCCTTTTCCTCAGTGCCCACCTACAAAATGAGTTCCTATTAGCTTTGAAGACTCATTCTGCCTGCTATCTTAGCTCTTTTTTTTTTTATTACCTGATTCTGAACACACCATCAACAGAAGAATGAACAAACTTTCTAATCCCAACTTCAATTTTGCTCATATATTTTCTGCATACATAAAAGGAAAACTGACTTTTAGGCTTGATGAAAAGCTAAAAGAGTCGATTAAAATCTTTTCTCCTAAATCCAGTGGGCCTGCATCAGGCTCTTTTGATCTAGAATGCTTAGGTTACAGCAGGGAGAACAGAACAAAATGGAAAATTGCATGAAAGACACCAGGAGAGAGTTTTCTTAGGCTCCTTAAGTTGAAATCCATTTGCTGCCCTGTCTTTTCCTGGCATTGGCCTCTATAAAACACTTTGAGAAATATTTGTAAATGGAAAAAATAGTTCAGATTTTTTTTTTTTCAGTTTCCAAATAATAAAATGCATCTGTTTTTCACTTGTCGCATGTGGTTTTTTTTCCCCAGATGCCTGCTGTCCCTTTTCACTTGGAAACTATAGCTATGCTGAATTAAAGTCTTTGTTTAAGTTTTATTTGAAAGAATCAGAAAATACTGATGGTTTAATGATTGTAAAGGATTCATTATTTAGACAATATAGTGCCTTGGGAGTAGCTGGAATCTTTTGGACCACAGAAGAGGTTGTGGGCAAAAAGTAGTCGTGCTACAGACCAGTGCGTGAAATACAGTGCATGCAGATCAGAACTGGAGATGCCTTAGGGGTATGTAACTTGAAGTCATTGCACGAAATCTTTGCTAACCCACACTGCTAGGAGAAATGAGCCTTTTACTTTGAATATATTCAGTGTTAAGTGGAATAGTAAGCTGAGTGCAGGTACTAAGAGTAAACAGTGGCTCAGTTAAAAGGTGAAGAGAAATCTGCAGATCACAGACACAGCGTTTATTTTGGCACATTAAACCTGCTTCTTGACACCTGGTGGGTTTTCTGTGATGATTATTAAACAAGAGGCAAACTGTTCATAAAAGCAAACAGTTCATAGTATTTATGTCGCTAGTGGAGGAAAAGCAGCACTACAGACAGAAGCATTACTTCCCCCTGCTGGTTTTTTGCGTAAGAGCAAGATTTGCCCTGGAAAAAAAAAAGAATCGCACACTCCAGTTTGGTAGCTAGAACTGACATGGTACAGTGTGGACGTCTTACGGGGGCATAAACTGCGTGTTGTTTCTCTTCAGTGATTCCTTAGGACTGTGTGAAGGGGAGAGACTGTGCAGCGTAAGTGTGCAATGACTGGTGAAAACTGGGAAATGGCAAGCTTCTTTGCGAGAACATTTGTGAAGAAATAAATGTGGATTTTTTAAATTTTTTTAAATACTGCAAGGGCAAAAGGAAGTACCTCTTAATTCTCCTTGTAACTCCAGCATTAAGCATGGGAAAATGGGGCAGAGGAACTTATGTCCTTTAAAACAGAATTGCACATTTAAAGCTGAGGAAGTAGAAAATTTTATAACAAAACTAAAAATATGTGAAGTGAAATCAAACCTCTGATTTTATTTCCAGTGACTGTAGAAGTTCAAGCTGGGAAACTGGGTTAGGTGGAAAGAGGCTGGGCAATAGGTATCATGTCTCTGATCAGTACAGGCAGCAAAAAGGTCCCTTGGGCTTTCAAGCTGGAAATGATCGTGCAGTTTTGCTTCTGAATTCAGTGCTGTTTGGTGGATCTGAAGTCTCTTGTAGGAAGTGGTATACTGAAGATGAACTGCTCCATAATCAACTACAGGTTAAACTGTGCACCGAAATGAAATCATTCAGGCAGTATGTTTTGGTTAAAGAATCTAATGACTGTGGCTCTTTCAGAAAAATGCAAAGGCATGTCAAGTTGTGTGCGGGAAGATTGAAAATGAGGCAGCTGAGCGCATTGCATGAGCCAGGCATCTTACACTAACCTCCCATGGAAAAGGCTGGAAGCCTGACAGCTCATTTTATTGTGTGTACAGGTCATGGAGAGAAAGACATAGAATATTCTTGTTAATTTGTTTAAATGGTATCATTTTTATGACATAAAAGCACTCCACTCTTGTTGGGTTCCAGAGCATTAGGATAATGCTCCCTCTAGAGACCAGTTAATCACCTAACACGCCGAGACCTCTTCCAGCAAAGCTGTGTTGTAGGAAATCAGACTTTAAGTGCTGTCGCTGTTGTGACTGAAAGCTATCCTAAATAGGAATTTGATACAGGATTCCCTCTTTCCACAGAAAATTTTCTGACATAGAGTTGCAGTGTAGCAATCGATGTTTAAAAAAAAAAAAAAAAAAAAAAAAGAGACTAGGCAGCTGGCAGGTAATTAAAGCAATTGAGCTGTGTGAATTGGCTCTCAAAAAAATTATCTGATAAGTATTTTTCAATGTAGATGTGTGCAAATTATCTCCTTGATTTGTTCAGCAAATTAGGAATTCTTTGAATTGATACCTTATCAGTGATGTGTTAATTTTAAATTTTTTTAGATTAATTGTGTATATTTGACTGAGATGACTTAATACTGCGTTCACAATCTGATGGGGTTACTCAGGAAGGTGTGCAGAAGCCTTTTCTCATATTAAGTCTTTCAAGTACTTGAAGGAAACGTAAAGAATCTGTAAATCATATAGACCTGCTCAAAGTTGGGTTGTTGTGGTGTTTCACTGGCTACAGAATTCCAGTGTTGTTTTGTTCTTCTTATCCCATTAACAAAGAATTTATGTATGAAATTCTTGTTGCAAAGGACCCAGTCCAGTAGTTAGCCTGTCTAGATTGGTAAACACAGCCTCCTTGCATTTCCATCAGTTCGCAGGCCCACACAAAATGTGCAAGTTACATCATTTAATTTCTTGCAGCCTTTCTTTTTTCATTTAACCCTGTTGAGACTGCAGCCTTTGGAAAAAGAAGCTGCATATCTGGTCCTGGTACTTAAGGTTTCCTTAAATGGCTTTTTATCAGCTTCTGGGCAGGGTGTTGGGAGGTTCTGTCACGCAGGTCTGTGCTGTATTACTGCCTTAGTGACATGCCTTTGTCCTGATGTTCAGAAGTGCTGAGTTCCCCCAACTTCAGCTGGGTTTGTGGATCGGGCCAGCCTTGCCAACCTGTCTGTGGGTCGCTGGCCCCACAGGGCGGCCCCACACAGCTCGGTGCTGCCCCAGCAATGCCTTTATGACATCTGGGCTCCTGGCTCCTGGGAACGTGGGGACATAGCACCAGTTCCTTCAGGCAGAGCTAGAAGGTATGCATGGCAGTATGTCTCTCATTAGGTCTTTTCTCTAATTTTTTAAAGCATTCCTTCTCTGGAGAGCCTATTTGTGCATCAGAGAATAGGGACTCCAAGGAAATTGTGTGCTTATCTGAAAGGGGGGAAAAAAGGGCAGGCACTTAAGTCTCCTCTCCCTTCCATCAGTGTGGATCAACAGGAACCCAGAAGATAGCTGTGCAGCCAGGGCAGCACGTGCAAGTTCCAAGTCAGGCACTCTGTATTTGATCATGGACAATCCGGTATGAAACTTCAGGAAAGACCATCCACAGCTGTCCATTACCTTGGCTTGTATTATCACAGGATTAATTGCTGTGGGCAGCATAGTGGGTATGACACCAAAGCATAGGTCAGCAGCTGCTGCTGCCTGCAGGGTTGAACGCTAGCAGTATGAAGGAACTTGGGTTTCTTGGTTTCCATTCTTGTAGAGAATACGGAAAAGGAAGAAATTTGATGTCATGAGAAGTGGAAAGGATCAGGTGACTGGGGAATACAAGGGCTTGAAAAGGCTTAATTACCTTATTGTGCTGTGTGAAGCACTGTTTTATCAGTACCCCCCTTAAAAGTCATGCCATCATCCACCTGCCTATCAGAATCATGCAGCTCACTTGAAAATTAAGGCGTCAAAAACAATCATAAATGCTGGGGTTTTGGTGTATTTGCCTACTTAAATTTTGGGTTGTGTTTCTCAGAAATATGGTAAAATTGTGACCTGTCCCCAGAACAGTTCAGCATCAACTTCTGGAAGATTTCAGAAGTTGTAAACATAACATCCACAAGTTCAGCTGTACCCATCCTCTTGAATATTCCTTTTACAGGCCACTTGGGAAATGCTTATAGGCTTAGCTTTGCAGTGCTGTCCCTTAGTTGTCATTCACAGAAAACATAGACAGTATCTTTGACCTGGATCTCTGTGCATACAATACAGAGGATAAGGGACAAGGAACCTGGTGACTCTTTGCTGTTCTTCTGGCAGTCCTGGATTTCTTTTATTTCCTTTTTAGGAGAGAAAAATGCTACTGCAGCTTTAACTCCAGGTTCTTACGACTTTGCTCTGCAAGCTGGATGCTGTGAATCGTTTTCTCTGCAAGAAGTCACCTCACCATGCAAATTGCGGGTAAGGCCATTTTTATGGAATTTTTTTTTAATTATTATTATTATTATTTAACAGCCTGCAGTGTGTCAAATTAATTTCAAGTGGAGAGGGTAAGGTTCCAGGAGAGAGATTGCTGCTGATTCAGCTTTAAACATAAGTCTCTTGGAGGAATAGGATAGCCATGTAATCCCTCTTGTTCGAGTGCTCTGTAGTGATAGTTTCATGCTGTAATCCTAGGTCTCTACTGTGTAGTGAGTAGCCTGGCCAAGTACAAATTCTGTGTTGTGTGCGTGATATTTCTCTGTTAGGGGAAGGGTAGACAAAAAAGATTTCCAGAGGTGTGACTTCTGGCAGCAAGAACACATCTCCACCACAAAACTGCCCCTTTAACTTGGGTTGCCAACTTGGAAGCATCTTTCCCTGTAGAGTTGTCTGGCTGGTGTGAGCACGGTCGGCCAAGTTCAACACCCTGCAGAGCAGAAGTGGATCAAAGCAGAGACCAAGGGCTAGTGCATGGTTAGGAAGTAGCACTACCACTCGGACAGTTATTGATTCTAAAAATAGCTTTTTGAGGATTTCTTGAAGTTTCCTCTGAATCAGCTGCCCCCAGCAAGCAACTGAAACACGATCAGGCAGAGGATCAGCATGAGCTGATGCAGCAGTTGCAATGTATTAGGCGCAGCAAACCAGCATGCAGATATTGCACACGCCAGTCACCATATTTCTGTAAAACTCTTAGAAATAGAAGGCATTTCAAAGTGTTATGATGCGGAGGGTATCTGTCCTTTTCTCCTTCTTACCTCAAGCCTGAGAGTTAGGACAATTAAAATGTGTTCCCAAAATTATGCACCTGTCTAACAGTCCTGTTAGCAGACAATCTGCTGACACTTCCAATTTGAACTTAAAATGAAGAAAGGAGAGAGTCTTATACGATCAATATTTAATTAAAGTTGGAAAAAGCAGCTTTGAGACACTGACTAGCACTAAATTCACATTTTTAACTCCAATGAGTCTGAATTTAGACTTGGAACATCCTAGGATACACAGATGTTACTAAATGAATTACTTATTTTCCTGCTCTTCCATACATTCAGAACTAATAGCTGCCACTAAAATAGTTGCTGTTGCTAGGAAATAATTTCTGCTAAAGAAATATTTCTCTACTGAAACAAAGGTTGTGTTAGGTGTTGTCTTCCTAACTGTAAGACCTCACGGTGGTGTTTTGCTGTTGTATTTCCTGAAAGTTGCTATTTGCTCATAATTACTTGACTGTAGGAGCCAAGTGCCTAGGCACTGGTTAATGCCTTCATCTAGTGTTTTCCAGCCTGAGGTAGGTTTACTGCAGGCTCTGTGATGACATAAATTTCACATACTGTTTAGTTATTGGCTTGACCTGTTCCGTAAATCAAGAGGGCCTACAGGAAGCTGTGTGAAGCAGAGTATCGTGGAAGTGGTTTTTCTGGTGAGGTTTCTCTCCTGTGTGCAGGAAGTGTATACATCCGAAGATCTATCTGCAGGATCTGGCACAGCTTTTATGAACATCTCTCAGGCTGCTTATGTGTGTGTTGAGGGAATTCTCGTAGTCTGATATGAGTCATGTGGTGAAAATGTTTCTTTGCTTGTTAAGAAAAAAAAGGAAGATGGCAAGAGAATATTTATGGGCAAGAGGCTTCTCAGTCAGTCAGCTCTCCCAGTGTTTCTGTTGCTACTGTTTTGCTTCCTACACTAATGAACTCCTTAGGAACGCACAACATATTTGAAGATAAGATCCTCCTCATTTGCTTCTGGAGTTTGAGCAGAAATACAAGACAAGACCTTACAAGTCTTGCACACGTACTTGTGTGATGATAGGAAAGCATGCCTTTGATAAAGTAACTTCATTGCATCTTGCTTGTGTGTATGAAAATTTACTAGCTAATTGGAAAGAGTTTGTTTAGGTAAGGTTGGCATGCCTGAATCTTTAATGTAGGTAGTCCTTGAGGCAGAGGAGGATCTAGGCATCCAGCAGCCCTTGCACTCCACAGCAGCCCCTGTTGCCCAACCCTATAATGACATGAAAGAGCAATGCCAAGGGGCCTTTTATTTCCCTCCCACCAAGTACACCTCTCATCTCAGGGAGGACAGGACGTTCTCCCCTCCCCTCTTGGTTTATTTCTTAGCTAGGTAAACACCTTTCTGATCTACAACTTTTCTTTCATAGCCCATTAATAGTGTAGTAAAGAGGGACAATACTGGCAGTGCAAAGCGCGCTTGTTTCTGGTCTTTGTGCTGCCAAAAGGTCACACTGCTGAAAAAGAGATGGTTGAGAGAAGACAAGCAGATTTGTCGAAAGAGCAACTCTTTGCACCCTCTTCTGTGATAAGACCTGCAGCAGCTCCTCTATGCTTTTACTAAGCAATGCACTCAAGCAGGTACCATGAGCTTCAGTGGGTTGGAAGCTGATTAGGAGTCCTGGTAAAGTGCAGAGCTCCCTCTGAGTCGGGTGAAACTGGCAGTACCTGAGGGTTCAGCCTGCAAAGGTGCTCCCTGTGAGGTGACCACCCGTCAAGGTGGCTGCAAAGCTGTTATGTGAGATACTGTGTGCGTTGCATTGCTCTAGGCTAGAAAATCAGCCAGCATCCATTTCCCTTCAGAAAATAAACATTTTTTTGCATCAACCTCAGTGTCAAATTAGAAACATTGATTCACAATCTGAAGGAAAAAGTAAGGTTGTTAGTTCTGGCAGAAGCAGGGTTTCTTGCTATTGGGCTGCTGTAACGTTTCCTGGAATTGTGCTCTCGTCTTGCCTTTTGCTAGAGCCGCAGGGCGATTTGTGAAATTTGCCTTTTCGAGCCCCGAACAGGTCTAGAAGTCAGGACGTTTATTTCGGCACAGTCATTAGGATTTCATCTCTGCTATTTCCCTGGATTTTGTGTCGTTCTTCAAATCCATTCTTCATCCAGATGTCAGCAAAGCGCAACGCGGCGGCAGCGAGAGCGCCCGAACCCGCTCGCTCCGGCACCGCCTGCGCGCGCCCCCGCCGGGGCGGACGCGAGCGCGGAGCACCGCCTCCGGCCTTCGGGTGCTTCCGGAACCCTTCGGGCACGTCCGGAACCCCTCGGCGGGGCGGAGGCGGGCGGGGGCGGCCCGGCGCCGCTCACCTTGCGGCGCTCGCCGCGCTGCGGCGGCAGGGGGCGGGCGGGGAGGCGGAGCGCGAGCGGGGACGGCTCCCGCGGAGCACCGGCCGGCAGCGGTGGGGTGAGGTGAGCTGGACGGGGGGGGGCGGCCCCCCCTTGCCGGCCCCCCCTTGCCGGCCCCGGCGCCTGCCGCTACCAGGGACTTCCCGCGGAGAAGGAGCGGCCGGTGCCGGCGGGAGGGAGGCGGCGGGGCGCCCCGGCAAGCAGCAGCCGGTGCTCCCCGCCGCCGTTTTTGGATGGGGCCGTAGCGCAGCTGCTCCGCGGGGCGGGCGGTGTCCGGGCGGGGGTCGGAGCGGCTTCCAACCGCCTGCGCGAGCGCTTGCGGCATCTTGACGAGCGTTGCGATGCTACGGCATTACTGTAGCGCAGTATTGAGCTGCTAAAAGTTGCTGCGTTGTTACATGGAAAGTGAGGTTAGGCATAGAAGTGCTGTATCCGTTCAGGTTAACCAGGTGATAACTTGAAACCCGGCTTATTTGGGGGAAGGTGTTTTACCGGGGTTGTTGTATCAAGTTCCCCGACAATTTTCGTTGACTGCCGCACAGTCTTGTCTGACTGTTCGCCCCCCCGCCCCGCCTCCCCCCGTTGTGTAAGTGGGATCTTACTAGCTTGGGATCTGCTTGGGCAAGGAGTTTATCCTGGGTATTTTTGCTCAGGTGAGTAACACCACTGTTCTCACTCGGGCATGGGTATTGGTCGGTCTTACAGTTGAGCTGTAGCGCTCTGTGACTCTAGAGGAAGATGGTAAACCGTATGTGGAAAAAAACAAATTGGAGAATTGAAGTCAAAACTATTGATTTTTTTTTTTTTTAATTGTAATAATCCAAACTCTTCTGTGACTGTACATTGAGATGTCCCTTCAAATAATTTTATGTATGCAAATACATTAAATTTTGCCCATAATAATATCATATCTATATTAGTAATAACAGTGCTGAAGGGAAAGGAAACTCTTGAGATGGGTACATAAGGTTTAACTTTCCAAGCAGCTTCCGTGTTCCATCAGAGCAGTTGTTTGCCTGTGGCTTGATGGAGAAAGGCAGAAAGAAGAGGAATACAAATATGTCCAGTTAAGGGATACAGAAATTGGTTTTGCCAAATACAGCACTGTAAGAAACTTGTGAAAATTCAGATAAGGGCCACTTGGGTGCCTCCTTTCATCTCCATTGTATGCTGTGGCTGCCTATGACAGTAGCTTTTTAAAAATGAGAAACAGTGATTATGAAGAGTTCAGCTTCTTTACCAACAACTAGCCTTGCACTTCCTTTTGGGATAAATGTGAAGTAGAAATGAATAATTGGCAGCAATAGAAAACTGACAGCTGCAAATAGCCTATACATGGGTAAAGCCAGTGAAACAAATGACTCCTACTACCCCTCATGACAATACTTTTTGCAATTCCTGGGATACAGAGAGTTTTCCAGACTCAGCTCTAACAGTTTTTTCTGTTCATGAATACTAGTTGTAGTGTTCAAATCTATTTTAGATGATAAGGTAGGTACGTGTGCATCTCACCTGGCTTTTCATTATTAGTAAATTTTAAGCCATGGTACTATATGTATGTTTTACTTGCTTCCGGCCAGTTTGATGGGAAATACAAAAACACATTAAATTTGGATACATTTTCTGGCAGACTGGAAGAAAATTACTTATTGGTGGCAAACTTAACCCAATATTCAGCTAAGAAGTCCACCTGCATCTACCAGCTTTGCAATGCATTCGTAAATTTCGCAGCTTGCAGAACTATGTTGCCTTCCTTTCATAAAAAGTCTGAGCTCCTGCAGTCAGTTTATGAGCATTTCTGTCACCCCTCTACATAAAATTACCTTCCACAGCTAAATCCTTGAATCCCTGTCTTTCTTACCTGTTGAAGATGCACAAGGTACGCTTGATCTATCTTCCTCTTGGATTGTATTTTTAACTTAGGCAAGCTTCTCTTTTGAAGGCAGTACTGGCGTGTTTTTTGTTAAAAAGTTGGGGTTTAATGCTAATGATCTAGCCAGTCACAAAGTAGTCTTATATCTTGGTTAGGTTGTGATGAGGAATCGAGAAGCTTCTGAATATCTTATTTTTTTCATGACTGTGGGGAGAGTCTTTGGAATAGAACCTGCTTGGTCTTCAGTTTCTGATGGCTGTTTTGCTGAGGTATGCAGCTCAGGTGTTGGCATTTGAGCAGTTAGCCCCCAGCTGCCCTCAGCCCCATGGATTAGGAGGCATTGTTGGCTCACCTGGGGTTAGGGGCAGATATGGACAGGTTTTTTCGCCCCCCAGCAGCTCTCCACTTCCTCAGTTTTAGCTAATCTCTTGATTAATCTGTACCCAAATGTGTAAAACAGAGCTTGGCTCACTAGGGTACAGTGCAGGCAGATTATGAGCTGCACCTCATGGTCAGGAGGCGGTGCACTGTCTCTTCATGCAATGTGGCCACAGAGGCAGGGACATTTTGTTTCATCCTCCAGGTGCCATCAGGGGTTTATTTGTAGTATTTTTGCATATGCTCTGATGTGTAGTGCTAATCTTTCCTCTTTCTCATTTAAGAGCTATGATGTATCCTAAGTAGTGTTAGCATTGCTATTTCTAAGACTTCAGTAAAGCAAGTAGTAAAAATGCGACCTTTTCCCATACAGCAAACTCAGTCTGTCTCCTTTTGCATTGCCTCCTTTTTTGCGTGACTGTTAGTGGCAATGTTTTTGGAGGACAAGTTAGCAGCTTGTATAAATGCACACAGGCATTAATCTCTCTTTTTCAATCTGAAATTCTTGAAGAATGAAACACAAAGAACACTAAAGAAACAAGCTTTATGAAAACGGTTAGCATTTTTTGTATCTAAAAAGCATTTCCATCAGTCTTTTGCAAGGGTGGTTCCTGACTGACTCAGAAGGAAAACCTTGGCATCCTAGAGGCCCTGAAACATCAGGGAGGTGTGTGTAGGGCTGCGGGGCAAGAAGCAACACACATCACTGAAAATGGGTGAAGGAAGAAACTATTTTAAGCTTTTTGAGCAAAAAGCACAGTTAATAACAGAACAATTGCTTTTAGAACACGAAAAGGCATCCTAACTAAATTAGCCAGCTAGGCTAATTGACATCAGAGAGGAAAGCTTGTGTTTATAAACATAGCTTGGTTGCAAAAAGCAAAAGCATTTATAACTTGTTGAAATATGTCAGTTTAATAATGCCCACGCAACCTCAAATGCATGCTGCATCAGTATGGTTGAAAACCTGGCCCTGTCAAAGGCATTTGCAAAACTTGTAGATTGTTTAGTGAAATCTAGATTTTACTACTGGATGCTCACATGCTTTATAGCTGTGTTAAGGATAAATTGGTGACAGAGCAGGCTTCCCCACCATCCTGTTTAGTCAAATGTGTGCATGCATCTCTGTCTGCCTATGTTATTACAATGTGAGGCCCATGCATTGACTGAGGGAACTCCTCTGAACATTTGAAGACCAGGAATGTAGAATCAAATAAACAAAAGTTGAAAAAAAAGTTGGAATGACTTCTTCCAGTATGTGTTTCCTACTTCTCCCACCTTCATTTATTTTTAAATTCAAGTGGGCACCTTGTTCTTTTAAGGCTGATTATTTACCAGCAAAGGTTACGGTTTTCATGATTCTTAGGAGGGAACAAATAATAAGGGTTTGTTTGCTTTCAGACCTGTACTCTAAACTTAGTATGTGTGTCTTCCTATCTGCAGGTTGAGGTGGGTGTCTGACAGGATTCCCATCTTTCGTGGCCTGTGTCTTTCTGCAGCTTGCAGAATGGTTATCTGATGGTATCTTACCTGGAATTAAAACCATGACCTAGAGGTCAGCTGCTTCATCTAATCATCAAAGCATCTGTGCTCCTGTTTAATATCAGTTGCTCTAAGTGGGTTCACAAGGCTTCACATAATACTACTGTAGCCTGCCCCCCAGCCATAAATCATTTTCCTCCCTCAGGATTGTGAAATACTGCAAATGAATGTCACAAATTGAAATGTAAACATTTTCAGTCGTATTTCTTCCTGTTGGAGATTTATTGCTTCTGCTGAGGTGATCTTGCACTTTAATTAATCTAGGCTTGCTTACCATGTCTTTGTGTTTCCAGGCATGTTTCTTTTCTTCACAAGTCCGTGCAGACCACATCTTAGCTGCACAGGGCACCCATGTGGCAGGCATCAGGAAAACTGTTTTGATGCCATCAGTTCTGCGCACACTTTGCTTTGTCTGCACTACTGTGAACTAAAGACAAGTTTGGGGCAGATGGGATGGTGAGAAATAGGTGTTGGACAGAGCGAGCGAAGAGCTTTGTGTGAGAGTATGTTCTGAGTTCATCTTGTGTGTGGATGTAAGCAAGGGGAATTTTTTTTTTTTTTTCCCCCTCCCCTGTGATCAGCCAAAATGGTGCTAGTTATATAGTGGCTGAAACTTAGCTGTCTGAGGACCTTGCTAGGTGGAACTACCGTTACAGGGACATGAGGGGCGCTCTCTCTTGCAGTAATTGTTGCAACATCCTTCCCCTTCTGTTTCCTCCTTGCTTCCTGAATGCTGTTGCTTTGAATTTTTATCCAGTGTTACCTTTTAATCTATAGCTGTATTTTTAATGCTTGTTTTCTCTCTTCTCTCCTTCCCCTTTCCACAAATGTTTCCCTTCATCCGAGGGCTATTTGGTTGTCTGAAGGGAGTGCCCTAATGGCATATTTATTCTTAAAATTGAACCGAGTATCCTAGAGCCTGTAGCAATAGCCTGGTTTGTCATGCTCTTGGCCAAGCCTGTAGTTCTCTTTAAGAGCCAACCTGAAATGCAGTGTCACTGCTGGGGGAAGGGGAAAATGGATATCTTGGTTCTCCCAATCTTAGCTACATATGATCCATGTGTTTGGATCGTATATGTTTAGGAGCACTGCAATGACTGCCAGTCGGACATCCCAGGCTCTGTGCATAGCATGTCCCTGGAGATCTCAACCCAGTCTCCCTGCTTTAGGCAGGTACTCATTCAGCTGCAGTTTAGCTCCCTGTTTTGAATGCTGAAGAGCTCAGCAGAGATTGGCACAGATGCTGGCCTAGGTAGCTGCTGGTCCTTTGAAAAACCTGCCGTGAGAGCCAATGTCACGTGGCAGCTCCTGCTGCCTTGCTGTTCCAGACAGATGATTACTAAATGTGTTTTGTTGTTCCTAGACAGTTAAGGCCAATTTCTGCAAACACTCATTACGATATAGTAATGAGTGTTTGTGGCTCTAACAGGTCTTTTTGAAACAAACAGAAATGTTTACAGGAGCATTCCCAGCATTTACAAGCTTTTCCAGAGCTCAGTTTCTTGAACTGTAAATGTGTTTAATGCAGAGATTGTGCCTTAGCCTATCAGTATTGATGATGGTGGAGAAAGCTGTCAACCTAGTGAACAGCAAAAATTCAAATGATTTGCTGCCTTGGGTACGCAACCTGTTCTTTAGGTTACATCTGACCTTCCTGTTGTGTAGTATTTCACACCGTCATCCTGAATGTAATTGAAAGATGATTTAGTCTGCTAGGGAGAATTGAGGGATTCACAGAACTCTGAAAATATCTGTGGGAGAGTGTTGGGGGTGAGTATTGTGTATCTTAATTTTGCAGTGCAAAATTATTTTGGAGAGTTAATTTAAAATGGAGATTTCGGATGTAACACACATACAAACCTAAATGCAGAGTGCATGCACAGACACACATAGGCAAAGGAAATAAACATGTAGATTTCATCTTTTGTTCGCTGTAACAAACATTCTAGACATCACTATACTGTAATGACTTGCTACTTTGGAAACTAAAGATTTTTTCATGTTTGCTTATTTGACTCTTCCTTTTTGCCCTCTGCTGACTCTGAGGAAGGATGTACCTGGGTTGGTCTTTGTTGAAGCAAAGCTTGGGTGACGTCTACTGAGTACAATGTGCTGTGCTTTTGTAAAAGAGATGTTGAATATCTGTTTTTTCTCTTCCAGATGAGCAGACTCAAATGGAAACATCATAATGGAACCTACAGACAACCAGAGCAGCAACAATGGGTAGGAATTAATTTAATGTAATCCTGGCTTCCCAGGTGCTGTGACAAATTTTGAGATGGTTTAAAAAAAAATAATCCTCCTCTCAGTGCAAGAATCGTAATGACTGAGTGGGAGAGGGGGAGTTTCAAATCTAACATGTTGTGTTTTACCAAAGAATTGATGCCTTTTGTAATTTGAATCTGTTATGAAATGAACAGTGTTTGACCCTGGGTCTCAAAGGGACCCTCACGTAGACGTGACACTTAGGGACATGGTTTAGTGGTGGATTTGGTAGTGTTAGGTTAATGGTTGGACTCGATGATCTTCAGGGTCTTTTCCAACATAAATGATTCTATGATTCTCGCTGGTGAGAGTGGCCCCTTGTCCCGTGGAAGCTCTGCTCGTCACATGGAGTTGAGGTGTTTGCTTACAGCACATCATGCCTTGATCTCTCGTGTGCCAGCCGTGTTGCTTCATATCCTGTCCTGTTCGCAGCCTCAGGGTAGCAGGGGCAACATTGCCATCCCAGTGATCTGCGTGAGGCAACCCAGCCCTTAAAAGAAAGAAGCACTTCTGCACTCTTAATGCATTTGAGTTGAGAAAGGCAATCCTGACCTGACTCAGAGCTCTGAGTCTTGCAGGTACACATCTTTGGAAGTTTGGGCAATGAGGGTTTTACGCTTAGACACCTAACTTGCAAAATTGATTTTTCTTCCCCTCCCCGAGGGGGTCATTTTTTTGCATTTCTTTCTCATTTAGCTCTTTACAACTGCCAGTATGCTTTATCCTCATACCACAGGTCAGTGTTCTTTTCCCCTATTATACATGCCATCCTGAGGCATGAAAGGACAGTGATCACTCCACAATCACATTAAGGGGGGAGGCATGGGTGGACAGAGATATTGCGAAGACATCCAAACTCTCGACTGCACCTCCTCTGCTATCACTCTCCAAAGTACATCTAACTTCTTTTTTTTTTTTTTTTTTTTTGGCAATACATCTGCAAGGAATGGACCTTCCAAAAAAAAAAAGTTTTCTGTATGGCTTCTGGTTGGAATACTGTGTATAGCAGCCTGATCAAAAAGCAAACCAAAATCACAGGCACTTACTTGCTCAGTGTCCTACATACCTCTCTGCCTCATCTAGGGATTGGATATCGCCACAAAATGAATCTGACAGCTGTAGTGAATCTGAAGGGTACATTGTGTTCTGTACATAGATGTTATCTTGATTCAGTTGGAATATAAATCAGGATATTTAACACTCTTCACAGCGTGGTTTCTGACAGCTCCACTGCCAAAGCCAACAAGGACTATAAACTTCTTTCTGTTGTTTTTAACTGTTTGTGAAAGTTCATACTGGTTATGGGACATTTTAAGGCATTCAGAGTGATAAGTGAGTAATGCCAAGGAAGATGATGGAAACTGTTCCTGATGGCTGCCAAAAGCTAGTAGGGTGCAGCCTCTAGTGCAGTCTGGCTCCTGGGAGAAGGTGGTTTCTTCTGTAAATCTGTTTCCTTCAATTTAAATATTGAAGGATGAAGGGTTGTTTTCCTCTCTTTTCTCAGAAATGTTTGATTCCTAACATCTGTTGAGCAATTTCTTTCATAACAGCCTGCATCCAACTTAGTCTTCTGTTGTTAAAGTCGAAATATCCTTTTGGTTATATTCTTCCCTGCCCTTTTTTTCAATGTTGTACTCAGCTCAGTTTCTTTCCTTTGCCCTGCTGCTCCTCTAGCCTCACTGTAGCTACGCTGTGTGGGTTAGACTTGGTGAAATCGAAGTGCTTTTCATGATTTGCGCAGCAAGAATGTGCTGCTGGCAGTCAGCTTTGGTTCTGGAAAGTGCTAAGTTTAAGAAGGTGCTATAAAGCAAGCCTATGGAGAAGTGCTTTGCTGAATCAGGGTCAATACAGAGTTTTGCTGCCTCAGCCTTCTTCAGACTTGCCATTGCTTACAGCGCACAGCTTCATTTACCTTGTTAAACTGGTTTTTGTGTATGCTTACGTGTATGGGTTTCTGAATTTTGCTTGCTTTCCAACTGTACTTTGGAGGAAGGAGTTTGGTGATAAGATTATCTCCTTTCCTCCAAATATGTGGAACCCTTGAAATTCTATCGTTTATGGTTGTAGCCTGTGCTTTACAGTAGCAATGTATATATTTGTTGTGCGGCTAGTTCCTCTACTACTGGTGGAGAAGAACACACAGAGTATCAAGCCCTTGGCAGGCTTGTGTAGGATTTGGGATTACCAGAACATAAGCAACTCTTTAAGGATTAACCTCTCTACAGGCATGTGGCCTCTGGTTTTCTGTAGAGGTAGCAAGGAGATGGAAGGAAGAAGGGTGCTGACAGCTGGGGAGGCTCATGGGGCTGAGAGGTTAGGAATTGTCCTGCTGGTCTGGGGCAGCAGAGCCTTTATGGAGTGTGGTGGACCTGGTGGAGAAGTCCCCTTTGCAAATGAAAAGGCTACCTGTGGCTGCCTCAGGCTGGGAATCGCAATATCCATTTGACCCTTTATACCTCCAGATGCGAAGGACTCATCAGTGGCAATAAATGGCAGTAGTAAGATGGATTTCTTGTCAACAGAGCTGGGAGAACACATTTTAATTAAAGGACAGCAGTGACTCTTGAAGACTGAAAGTAAGGGTGTGTGTGTGTTTAAAAAACCTGATGCGGTACAGTGCAATGAGATGTTTTGAAAAGCTTGGTAAGGGCATGAATTTGACCTATTTCTGGGTATAAACAAATACATGTTTTACTTTACAGCAAATACATTTCAGGAAAGCTTACTGGCCATGTATTTATTCTAATGATTTTAATATAGCTTGGTATCTATTCCTTCTTTATTGGTACTCTATGCTTGATTGTTTCACAATCCTGTAAGCTTCTGGGATTTGTCCCACAAATTTAATGGATTATCGTATGTTTACTAGTGTAATGTCATATTGTATTTTTTTTCCTGAGTTAAGGGATGCTGTATTCCCCTTTGAACAGTCCCTGATTCAGATTTGTTGGAATCTTGCAACAAAAGCTAGGAACTGATTGCTGTTGTTAACATTTTTTTCTTTTTTTGTTTTTTATTTTATTTTATTTAACACTGTTTGAAAACAAAGATGTGCAAAGATTTCTTTAACACTACCACCCCCATGCATGCCCACCCAACCCCCTAAATAGCATTATAACAGAAAAGGCCCAGGAGCAACTAAATTTCATAGCAGGTGAAAAATTACTAACTTAAAGAATGGCTTCCTCAAGCTCTGTGGAGATGTGGAAAACTTTCAGCTGCTTTAGGAGGAATAAGTTGAATAGATGAACAAGGCTGGGGGTAAAATACGATGTGATTCCTTTGAAAATCCATGGGTGTGTGAACTGAGTAGTACTGAACCAGCACTTGGGTATGGCAGGCATTGTTAGTGGTGAGCAAAGAGATACTGATCTTCCTTCTGTAGGAGTGCCAGACCCTGTAGTAGATGCTGTAGGTACTGGTTTTGGCAATGCATCAGCATCTGCACCTTATCTGAAAATGTTGTTGCTTTATGCTTGAAACTTCTGAGTCTTTTTTTTCCTTGTAAATCTCAACTTCCTTTTGGTCAATGTGTCCAGCTATGGGCAGGTATATGGCCAGGTGAGATGGTGCTGTGTATATAAAATGCACATAATGTACCCACATCCTGTGCTTTACCACTGATGCCTGAGGTCAGTAGTCTGGCATTTTCAGGAATTCAAAATTAAGAAACAATGGCATCCAGGTTGCCTGCACACCTTCGTTTGTTCTTCGGTTGGATTTGCATTTGTATGCAGTGTTTAAATCACAAGCTTCATCTCTGGAGAACTCCATTCTCATTCAATGCATAGGTAGATAAGAATGGATCTTCTAAAATTAAAATGCTCATAAATAGCTTAAATACGTATGGAATTATGATCACCTGTAGGAAGCTTTTCCTGTTAGGTTTTTAAGAAGTATTACTTTGGTAATCCTCTTCACCTCAGGAGTGCATTTCTGAGCTTATGATGAGCTGAAGACTATAAAAAGCTTATTTTATTGATTTGTTTTGTTGGTGTTTTACTTAATGGAGACAGTTTCCTTCATTTGCAATACATCTTTGAGACAAGGACCTGAAAAAGGGGAAACTTGTATCCCTGATTGGTGAATAAAAAAACAGGTGGGAAAAGCTGCAGTCTGCTAATCTTGAAAACAGATGTAAGGGAGGGGTCTACAGCTGACAGGATATATTCTGACAGAAAGCTTTCTTCGGGAAACACTGATTTGTTGGACTCAAAATGTTCCACAGGAACTTATCAGTTTTCATCAAATCTTCCAACCAAAATGGCATAGTTTTGTTCTTAGGGCAGCTGGTGAGCCAGATACCAGAGGCGGGGAATGCGAGGCCTGTCGGCCGTTCCTTTGGTTGTGTGTCTGAAACTTTAAAAAAAGCATCAGAATGGCATTTGCTTCACGTGAAACGTTTGTGGCATAGGATTTCTGAGGCTTTATTCTGGGTGGGATGTTCAATGCTCTGCCCCCCATTCCTTCCTTAAAAATGGAAAGTGGCTGCCAGCACAGCTCAGGAATTACTACTTACCCCTGGTAGGAGAAAGCAGGCACCTGCCTGCCTTGGCTCTTTGGAAAACCCCAGTAAGTGGGATTGTTGGGATGTTTTAGAAAATCTGAAAGTAATACAGTGTTGTTGTTCAGTTCATTATCTTCCTTGTTAAAAGTTTTGACAGAGAGAATGCTCAGTTTTCTTTTATTTTAAAATTCCTTTTTTATCTTCAGCAAACTTGAGATGCAGTTTTCCACACATGACACTTCCAGTGTTCTTTGCCTTTTCTTTCCCTGAAGATATCTTCCTAGGAAAGGAGAACAAAAAAAGCCCTGCAGTTCAGCAGTAGTATGTTGTTACATCACTGTAAGCAGCACTAGGGGAGGTCTAGTCCTAGCGTCCTAGTCTCCCAGTCCTTTCCTGCTTCAATTCCCGATACTGTTTTTCCTCTCTTCCAGTAGTTGGAAGGATCCTGATATTCTCCACCTGTGCTATGTGATTTTTTGCACTAAGGTTTCAGATGATTTGAGTATTGATTTTACTTACAAGTTCTTTTCAAGGGGTATGTGTAGCATGACGTTATGGTGTCTTTGTTCATCTTTTTTAACAGTTGATATTAATCCACTTTTTATTTGAATTCACTATTAAACCAAACTCAGCATGACACAAATTGGGGGAATGGAGGAGACCATTAGGTAAAGAATACCATATATCAAGATTTAGATGATTTAAGTAAGGTTCAGGTAACAATTTAGTGACAAAGGCAGGATTTCCCAGTGTGCTTGCCTTTACCCATCCCTTGGTTTGTCTACCAGCTTCCCCACTAAATGTTGTTCTGTAAATACAGCAGGGTCCCTAGAAGTCAGGAGTTCACAAGCAATGAGGCACAGAGATTTGGAGATGAGTAGAAGGTAATGACTTCTGCTGCATTTGTTGCTCGGATACTGCCTAATAAAATAGCCTTTCTGTCAGGTACAGCCCCAGATAGCAAGGCCTGTAGCACAGCGTCACTGCTGCAGGGGCCTCTCAGACCAGCACTGTGTTTTTCATGGCACTGACGCTCTGGGAAGGCTGTGTCTAGAACCCACTTAGGATAGCGGTGCTACTGCTGCAACAAGCCCAGCTGAGCTGTGGACTGAGAGGAATGAGGTAGAGGCTTCAGGAACAAAGCCCAAAGAGCTTGTTATGAACATTAACTCCCTTTCTTCTGTAAGCAGGTGTTTCACTCCCAGGATAGGTTTGTCCTGAGGACTAACAGTGGTTTCTAGGTGGTTCGTGGTCATGTCTTGAAAGACTGTATCATCATTGCCTGGGTGTCAGTGATATTAACATTTCTTAATTTTTGAGTGCTTGCCTTTGCAAAAATAATAGCATCCTTTTCATCACAGTGTATCTGTGTTTAAGGGATATGTGTTTAAAAAAAAAAAAAAAAGCCAGCAGCTATTTCTGTGCCACAGTTTTACTTGGTCATCCTTTTGATTTACCTGCAGGTTTGCAATCTCTTCAGAGCCTCAGCAGAGGTGTCTGCTGTGTGCTTCGAAGAAATTGATGGTAGGCAGTCCTCACCTGGCAGTGTGAAGCGAGGTTAGATTTTTTTTTTTTTTACTGTCTCAGAGGTTTTTATAGGCATTTGTGAGATGAGCGCTGAAATACAGAAGCTGAATAATGACATGGAGGTTTGTCTCCTTCTGCCCCATTTCCTCAGAGTCCTTGTTCTCTTGGAAAGCCTCTGTGCTTCCAGTGCAGGTGCCTCGCCTTGGCACAGCCTTGTATACCTTGGATCAATGCAGAAGGCCTTGCCATAAAGCCAACACCCTGTTAAACATCAATCCCTTTTCACAATACTGGAATCAAGCAGCACTTGTTCAAGTGCTTTTCAAGGAGAGGGGGTGGAAAACTGCTAGAAACTTTTGAAGCAAACAAAGCATGTTGTTCTTGACATTTTTTCCTGGAGAAAGCTTAGCTGTTGTAGCAAGTCTATATAATATATTTTTTTCCATTATCGTTCTGCCCGAAAGAGCTGAGATGGATTTTATTTAATCTTCAGGGAGATAACCTGTATGGAAATCTCCAGTCTGAGCTATCTGGATTAAGAAAACTTATATGATCAGATGTTTTAAAACAGAAAGCAGCTCTGCCTGATATTTGTTTATCCCTTTTTCTTGGCCTTTTTTGCCACTGGACAAGAACAATGTCCATGTGTTAGTACATATGGAGACAAGCGGAAGTACACTTGTAGCTGGTGTCATCTTAGGCACTACTGTACTATAATAAATAACAAAAATTAATGATAGGTCAGATTAATGCTTTAAGAGGGGGGAAAATGAACTTTGTGGTCAAAAGTGGCTGAATACCATAGAGTCATGGAAGAGATGGGAGGACATAAGGAAGAGAAGTGGGCAGTGTTTTCTGATCTTCTCTTACCTTTGTTTCCACCTTGCAAATTCTTTCCAACAGTGAAAGTGCTTATATGACCTAGAGAATCTCCTCCTCCTGCCCAATTTAAGCGTTCCTAAAACAGAATAAAACCTACATATGTTGCATAAGTGTATCCACATATGTTAGGGGTTTCTTGATTGTTTTCACTATGTTCTCCCCTTCTCACATCCTAGGGAAGAGGTAGTGATCTCTTACTGCTTATTGATCCTGAAACTATCAAATAAAAATCTAATTGCATTCAGTATCATATTCAAAATTCTGGCTTCTCCCATGACTACATGATTGTGTATGCAGTGAAAGATCTTATTAAAGCTTTGAGTCGTTAAGAGAATGTGTGTTTAAACCTCAGAGCACATAGCAAATGCAAGACTGCTGCATACATCAAGTGTGTGTGTAGATATGTATAAAGTTGGCTTACTGTGTTTCACTGCATAAACTTTTAAATGCCATGATAATAGATGGTGTATGTATGTCCACATCTAGCAATGGAACCTGCTACTAGCCAGAAGAAAGACAAATCACATTCCTTAAAATTTCCAAAGCAGTGTATCTGTGCAGCCTGTACAGACAAAAGCTTTGGTTAGTATTGGAGACAAGGAAGAAGTCTAGAAGTATATAATTTTTAAAGTTTTCTTGAATAGAGAGCAGGTTCCAGCCTGGTTAAGTGCAGGCAAAGGGCTGAAGATATCCCATACTGCTCTGTTAGTCTCTTCATGCTGGACTGAAGCATCCAGGCATGTCTTCAGAAAGTTTGAAACTGATCTCATGGAAAGGAAACTGACCCTTTTATTTAATGAATTTTCCAGATGTGTAACATCTGGAAATGTAGTCTGGACTGCAGGCCCTGGTCCAAACTAATTTCTAGTCAAGCAGAAGATTTGACATGTGGTCAAAATCTTGATATTTACCTCAGTGCTTTGGGAGCCTAGAGTACTTAGCATTCCCTTCACCCAGGGAGGTGGGGTGGAATTAGTTGAAGTGTAGGTTTTGGAGAGAGAAATGCTGAATATCATCTATGTCACAGGATTTCTGCAGGGTAGACATGAAGTAATTTGATTGCCTGCTTTGTGCATACACTTACCCATCTATACAATGGCAATATTTTGCTATGTTTAGCAGTATTTTGTAGCAGCTTTGATTCAAGAGCAAAATCTCTTGTAACATATAGAAAATCGTTACAGTCCGTGTGTTTGAGTAGCCATGGAAAACAGCAGTTAGCAGGTTCTTAGGGAGGTGTGGATTCCACAGGTCTTAGCAAGATGTGGGAAGTGTGGGGTAACCAAAAGTGTCGTTCCCCGTGTTGGTATTCTGCATTTGCAGCGCTGGATGTGCACAGTGTTCAACTTAGTATAGTAGTGCATTTTTGTTTCTTTGCTTAAACAGTAGAATGGCATGTTGGAGGAACCTTAAATTCGCTAGCGTGGTAGAGCTTTCTTCCTATCAGTAGCTTACAAATCTTTGAAAGTACTGTAACGGTCTAGATATAGGGAAAAAAAACCCCAAACTTGATGATGAAACTTTGAGATAGAGGCATAGATTTCAACTCATTTCCTTTCTTTGCACAGTATCCCTTCTTTCAAAAAGGATTTTGTTGTTGCTTGCATGAAAGATATACATGAAGAAAACTAAATGAATTCTTAATTACTTTACTTAAAAATAAGTAGATGGTCTTAAATACTAAAATGCCTCCCTTTTTCCCTGTTTTCTGATCTCTTCAGCTGAAATTGCAGAAGATAATTACATATATAAGTCTGCAGGGCAAATAGGTTCTTTGCTTTTGTTTGGAAAACCCCTCCAAAATGTTGGCTGGATATGCAGTTTTGATGCTGGTATTAGCATGTTTAATTATCAGTGCTTTTGGTTATACCTAGTAAGAACTTTCTAGCAGCAGTTAAATATATTCTCTTCTCTGAAACTGTCAGACTCTCAGCATTATTATCTGCCACAGCTTTTTGTAGGGAGAAGAATCAAGTTCCTTGGAGTAACGAGTACATGTGAGCTTGAGAGAGGATGTGGGATTTTTTAAGGTCGTGATTTAAAATACTATCATTAAGCCCTAAGAAGAAACGAAGCACACATTTTGAAAGCTGCAGTTGCTCTTATTTTCTTTTTGGTAACATACATTGCACTGAATCCCAGACTTTGCTATGTAAGGCAGGCTGAGTGTCCTGGTGAACAAGATGAACAGGAGTCATCAGCGTTGCCCTTGTAGCAGCCCATTGCCTGGGCTGCCTTAGCAGGAGGGTGGCTGGCAGGACGAGGGAAGGGATTCCGCCCCTCTGTCCGATGCTAGGGAGACCATGCTCCCTAGTAGAGGAAAGACACTGAGATGCTACAGGAAACGCAGTGCAGAGCTACCAGGACAACCGGGCTGGAGTGCACAAAGTGCAGGAGAGGCTGAGAGAGCTGGGTTTTACTTCCTGGGCAAGAGAAGGACAAGGGGGGGTTTATTCCTGTCTGGCGCTACCTGGTGGGAGTAGAGAGCAGGCAGGAGCAAACTTCTCTCGGACATGAACAGTGAAAGGATGGGAGGCAACAGATGCATTTTGCAACACAGGAAATTACAATTAGATAGTAAGAGCAGGGGCCCAGAGAGGTTGTAGGATCTCCAGCCTCAGTACAACTTGATCTCAGTTGGTTGTGCTTTGAGGGCAGAAGTTGGATTAACTGATGTCTGGATATCCCAGGCACCTAAATTATTCTGTGATTCTGTCTTGCAAACTAAAAAAATGGGGGGAAAAAAACGAACCAAACTTTTTAAGACCTGTTGTCAATCTATATTTTGTTTAAATTAAACCTTTTGAAGTATTTATTTAAGAAGCTTCAGTTTCTTGTGCCCCCAAGTGACAGCCTGGCTGTCCTCAGTCTCTCTTCCTTCCCTCATTGCTATCTAATAAGTCGTCAAAATGTGACAGCTGATTAGGAGAGACCAGCAATGGTCCAAGGACTGGGGTACTCATCTGGGATCTGAAAAATGTTTTTTTAAGGCTGGGGAGATACTTCACCTGAGAAGAGTTAGCCATTTGCAAATCCAGCTCCAGCAGTGGCAGTCCCCACAGCAGTGGGGGTTTTTTTCTGACTCTGAAGTGCTGAAACCCTCCTGCTTAAGCTGCTCTCCTAATGACAAAGACTTGCACATCGTGTATCTGCATAGCATTCCTGCCTCGCTATTGCTTTCTTTGTTCATTTGGCCCTTTCCTGGCAGAAAAGGGGCTTGAGGGTAGGGTGTGTTTCTTTGGGGTTGTGTCTTATCTGAAAATGATAAAAGTCCCCTGATTAGAAAATCAATGAGTTCAGCTTCAACAAAATAAAAACCCTTAAAAGAAGCAAAAAGCCCCTTCCAGGATATGACACACTTGAAGGTAACAGCAAGAGGATGTAGACAGGAATTTTCTAGCTTGTTTTTCTGTAGTACCTCACAGAAGAGTTTTAATTCATACAATACAGTGAATGGCAGAATGGAGTTGAGATGAGTGGAGCTATTCTTCAAATAAAGCCAAGGGGGAAAAAAGACAAAACTATAATTTTTACCATGTGGGGTAAACTACATATTACAAAAGGCTGAAAGGTCTTGTGGTCACTGGTATCAAGTTATCAGAGTTAAGAGCCTGAATTAGGCTTCTAGGGAAGAGAGAGATGCTCTGCTTCCTTCTTGATGGAGCTCTAATATTTCTACAGTGCTTTGAATTTATAAAATGCTGTGAAATAAGAAGTAATTAGCTACTAACGTCAGCAACTGTAATACTGGTAGGTAGTTTGCCTCTTTTTGAAGACCCTCGCTGCAATCCGGGATGCTTGTCTTCCCTTCTAGGCTTTGCTGTTGGCCACCTGGGTGATGCTGGGCAAGTCATGGCACCCGTCTTCCATACCCTGTTTGTAACCTGATGAGATTGATACTGGTCTCTTTGGAGATGCCCTTATCAAAGTGTGTTGTATGAGGATTTCATGTTAATCTTGTTACCTCCACACCACAGGACATACATAGTAATCATCTCTTGCTGCCTTCTGTACTATCTCATTTACATATGAAATTTGCACTAAATAGCTAATTCTGCAAGCTTAGTTTTAAGTTAAAAAAATGCGCATGCAAGTGAGTGTTTGTGTAAGTGTGAAATCTATGCTTTGCTGGGAGTCAGGGGTTTTGTGTTACAGTTACTGTTCCCAGTGATGGATGTCTGCTGCTTGGATAACTTGTTCTTTTATTATTTTGTCCAGCCCTTGTGGGTTTCCTTCTTTGCGAATTGCTGTGAAATTGTCATCTTGTCTTCAGAGATGATAGTGGTTTACCTGCACTTTTAGGACTTCAAACAATTTCACAAAATGCTGGGTGTGGGTTTTGGTTTTGTTGGTGTGTTTTTGTTTTTTTGGGTTGGGTTTTGAGAGTGTAGTTTTGGAGTTCCTAATAGACATTGTCCATTATCAAGGTGACACCTCAAATCCCCAGTCATTTATGAGTGGTTGAGTCCATGATTATCTGATATAACAATGGTATTATCTGCTTACTTTATAATCAGAGCCGCTTGTTCTTTTGCGGTTTTCTATTTACAATCTTTCCTTTTTGGGCAAAGACAAAGAATGGGAAAAAACCAAACATTTTCTGATTATTTTTATATTTTTAAACTATGTACTTAAAGCTTCTACAAGCATATAATTTTATATAAATGGCCTTTTAAAATTATAATTCATTATTTGCCATGAATGAGGTATAAACTCTTCTGCTATCTGCTGACTACTTCGACAGAAGTTGGGCTTTAGAACAGAAAATTAGGAGGAATGTAATGTTGTTGCAGTGTTGGTAGAAATCTTAGCTATATATAGTCTGCTGAGAAAAGCTGAAGGGATCTTGGATGAATGTTTTTGCCTGCTGAATGCTTGGTTAATTACTGGCTGAAAGGAGTTGCAGGAGTAGTTTGTTTTTATAATTGTGCCAAGGAACGCCCAGAGCAAAGGACAGGTATTGCTGCTTTCTGAGTGAGTCTACAAACCGCCGTCAAGACTAGAGCCCAGAAGAAATTGCGTAACAATTTTTTTTTTTTTTTTTTTTTTTTTTTTTTAGTTTCTTAGCCTGCAATTTCAAGTATGGGCAGCTGCAAGTTTAGTAGTATACTCGGGTTTTCACGTGCTACATCTGTGCGGCCAGATGGGATTCACGTTTACATCTGGGTTCTATATTTGTTTTGAAAAATTTGAAGACTACGTGAGCCATTTTCTTTTGTTTCTCTACAAAACCAAAGAAAAAACCCCCCGCAGCCCCTGGGATGTGTCAGAGGGCAGGGAGCCGGTACTCGGGAGTAGCACCGGCAGCCACCACATCTCCCGGTTTCTCACGTGTGCTCTTTTTCTCTAGCCTTTTCCTCCCCCCTCGCTCCCACCAAGCCCAGGCAGCGGCTCCGCAGAGGGCTGCCGGGCTGCGGGGGCCGGGGCGCGGGCCCGTGGGCGCGGTCTCGGGCAGGGAACACCCCGCCGCCCCGCGGTGCCGCACCGGCGATAGGCTCCGGCGGCAGCGCCCCTCCGCTTCTGACCCAATCCTTCGGTTTTCCTGCCCTGACAGAACAACATGTCCATTTAAGGGGGTTGGGTCGTACCATGAAAACGCTGCGAAAAAGGGGTAGGTGTGCCCAGTGCGGGCAGCGGGGGGGGTGTGAGCTGCTGCGAGACCCGCTGGCCCAAAAGCGGCGGAGGAATAAAAGAGCAGTGGGCCCCGGCGGCGTGCGGCGCTGACGCTCGCAAGCTGCGAGCCGGCCCTTGGCTTTTCGGCGGGGCTGTGCGGTGTCCCCCCCCCCAGCTGAGGGTGCGAGGGCCGCATCACCCTCCCTGCCGGCCGGGAATGCATCGAGCCGGGGGAGGGCCCGGGTGCCCGGATGTCGATCAAAATGAGTGTAATCCAACCCTGCGCTAGCCAGCCCGGGCTCGGGAAACTGGGGCTCGGGCAGCCAGGGGCTCGGTGACATTGTAGAGGGGCACGTTCACGGGAACCGGGAAACGGGCAGGAAGGCAGCCGGCAAATGGAAGAGAAGATTTTGGCAGGGGGGTAGAGCCTGGACAGCTGGGGAAAAGAGCTCATGGATAGAGGACCCTTGGCAGTATAAACTTCACGATGGCTGCCCAGTCGAGGTACGGCATTAAACAACTTTGATCGCTGTTGGTGGATTTCATTGAGGGCTTTTCATAGTCCGGTGTTGTTAATGATGCCCTCCCTCCTTTTCAGGCACAGTTTGCTGCTGATTTTTACACTGTGTTTCACAGAAATGTGTCTGGTGACACGTCCAGGATAGATTTTGTTCGTGTATTTTGTTCACTGAAGTGTCCACTACCTCCTCTCGTCATGAACTTTCTTTTAAAAGGAAAAACGAAGTCTTATTGCTCCTTGTCAAATCTCTCCCTATCCAACAAGTTAATAGCTCCTTGAAATTTATTTTCTTCTCCCTTGTGGACTTGTCTATTATTTCTTTGTTGTTTTTCCCCCTGTAACTAGCCTAGTGTAAACAGGTTTCTGTGATTGCTTACAGCAATATTTTAAAAGGTTTATATTTGGTTGGATTGAAGAGCTAGCTGTATAAAATGGAAGCAGGTTGTGTCTGCTTGTGTGCAAATCTGCTGGATAGGTGGGAGGGTAGAAAATGGTTGTAGAGAAGAGTATGAAAAAGAAAGATCCAATGTAGTTGCTGTCAGGGAGCAAAATTCAAGCAAATATACCAATCTTGGTTAAATACTTTTCAACTAACTGTGTTTTTAAAGAAATAACTTCTTGCCTGCTGTCGGGGGGCATCCTGTCTAAAGTGAATTTCACACTCGGCATGGGGGAGGCAGCTTTTCTTAAGTCATAGTACTTGATGAAGCAGTGCTATTTAAGGTACCTGGTAAATGCCTTTTAGCTTTTACGATGCTTTAGTGGACATTTCAGAAATGCCGAAGAGAGAAACTCCTCTTTTTGCTCTTTAGTTCCATACCAAACAGCCACCCTGCTCCCCTTTCCTCCAGGCAGGAAAAAAAAATTAAAAATAGTGGCATATCCTACTCAGAAGTTTGGCACTCGCAGTGTATTTTCACAGTGGTGCTTTTCTCCAGGTTTGAAGCCAAGAGCTGGCTTTAAATTACAAACTGCAAAATGACAGAGCCCTGAGGTTTGGGGAGGAAGGACGGGAAGATTGATTGCTTCATTAACAGCTGAACTCTTCTCTAGCTCCGACTGCCTGCTCTCTCTGCGTGTAGGGAGACCGGGAGTACTTAACAAAGAGGCAAAGGTTTAATTTTTCAGCATCTTTTTTTCCTTTGTATGATCACTTATTTGCCTGATTTACTGGCCTGCATTATCAGCACCTTGCTTTAATAGACCCGCATGCTAAGAGAGGATACAGCATAAATCTTAGTGCCGCTGGCTGGCCTTGAAGCTTGGCTTGACTCCAAAGCCAGGGACGTGCTTGATGTCTCAGAGGTCGCACAGCCATTTTCTTGGGTGGCAGGAGGGCACGTGGGAGCCGGGTCCCAGCAGTAGCCCCCAGCCTCAGCAAACTGACCGAGAAAGGGCAAGGCTGGCACTGGGGTCAGCGAACCACATCCCTAACCTGTAAGGTGGATAGCGCAGAGAGTAAAGTTTTATACGTTGAGTAGTTCAAACTGAATGGAGGAAGATGGACCAAGGGCTGGGTCCATTGGGCTGAGTACTGCGGGGAAGGTGAAAGGACCGTGCCCCACACCTACCGTTTGAGACAGGCATGAAGACAAGATGTGCACCTGCCATTCTGTACCCTCCCTTCTGCTCCATCGTGTGCATTGGCTTTTGCTTTCGTCAGGATGCTGTGAGGCGCTCAAGCTGTAAAACTGCGTCAGAGCATTTCAGCATAGTGAGTAAGAAGGTAACCTCTGTATGCCTGAAGATCAGTGTGAAAGTCTCAGATTATTGCTCATTTTAAGACATATAAAAGAGAGTAGGAGTGAATATGGGCAGCAGAAATGAATCTCTTGCAGCAGAGAGGTTACATTTGCCAGAAAGCCTGGTGCTTGTGGTATTTCTGTTTTGGTGGCACAGGTCAGTAGGGGTATCCATGTCAGTCCAAGAGATTTGTGTTTTGTGGGTGTGTAGAAGCTTTTATTCAACAGTGAAGTATGAATTCATATTCACAATAAATAATTGGAGTTATACTGCGTGGGACTGAGAGGCCACACATCTCCAGAATTCATTTGCCAAAACGTGTCAGAGGGTTTACTCTGCAAGGTAGCTGACAAAAGATGTGGGTGAGCTTTTTGTGTTCATTTTTCCTTTGTAAAAAATACAAACGATTTCTGCAAGCTCAGTAAATTACTGAGGAGGTGGTATGATACAGAGCACTGTAGCATTTTGGGTATCACTCTGTATGAGGCCTTCGGGCACTCCTCCATCTGCTTGGGTTTGCTATTTCTCACATGCTGTATGTTTCAGCTAGTGAAAGTGATGTGACACTGGGGATGATGCTTGTTTTGTAACAAGAAAATCCTGCATCCTTTCTTCAGCTTCAGTGCTGTGGTCCTGGGCAGCTCACCTAGCATTTGGGTTTCACTATTTTGAAGGGTGGAAGGGTAAGGAAAACAAGGTGATAAAACATGCCTGTGGCTGCTCTTCAGCATTTTAAAAACTGTAACAGTGATGACTGAGAAAGTGATGTGCTAATGGATGCCATAACATTTTTTAAAATAGTAAATCTTAAGAAATTATTACATGGTGAGTTGGGTATGTTTTTGTTTCAACTGTTTGAGAATGATCAGTTTCTACCAATGGCTGCTGTAAGTAGCTTATGTCTAGAGCTGTTAGGTGGAGAAACTATCCTCCAGTTAGCGTTGTGTTGTGTATAATGCAGATTTTCTTATTTCTAAGTTGCTAGCTGAGCCATAGGTTTGCAGCTGTAGCTTTCTATGCACTCGCTTCTGGAACGCACGGATGATCTGATGCCCGTAGTGTCACCGGGCAACAGGGCTTGTGTCAGGTTTTTATGGTGTATTCAGGAACGTGTGAGCAGAAGCAGAATCGATCTGAATGAGGACAAGTTTACTTGTTGTGATATTCATCAAGTTCTGTTCAGCTGCTCTGAGATATAGCAGGACCCCTAGGCCTAGGAGGTGTGTGAGACAGACTGGCACCTGCGCTCGCTACCAGCTACTGCCAGCGATCAGTGAGGCACGAGGATATGGCTCCTTTGCTGACTGGTGGAGCCCATCTCTCTTCTGCTTCCTTCTTCATTAAAACATGTGCTCTACTGCAGCAATCGCAAGCTGAGGATCTTTAGATGAATAGCTGCTTTTTTGAAGATGTAGGCTGCTTGGGATAATTTTAAATTATCTGTAGACCCTGTCGGTTACACTTATTTAAAATTGGTGGATAAATAAATACTTTGTTGTTATGGATGCTAAGAATTTCCAATTGTCGTGTAACTTGCCTTTCAAAGTGGTCACGATTAGTATGGTTGCAGGTATGCAGAATGAATGCAATTTCCTAATCTTTGTGCATAGGTGAATACAGTAGCACAGTCAGAGCAACGTGAAATCCGAGTGTTGTGCTGTCATCCCTGCCGGGCTCACCTTGCTCTTTCTCCTGAGTCAGCCCTGCAGGAAGGGTAATGACGGACAGCACTCTGGGAAGCCCTCTGTTTCCACCCCCTAAAGCCAAGTCGTACCAGCTAAACGCAGAAGAGTCTTGAAATGAGGCTGTACCACTCATTTCGGTAGAAAAAGAAGGTGATGCTGTGCAAAACTAAAATGTGGCCATATCTGCATTTAAAACATGGTAAATGCAGCAAAACAGTTTCTTCTAAAGGGAATAACGCTGAGGCTTTTCCCTGAGGAGAAGCTACGTTGAATGATGCAGCTTGATTTCGTTCCATGTCGTTTCACAGCTTTCCAGGCCAGATCTAAAGACATGTTTCATAAATTGTTTGTTTCGTGAGTCCTGTTGATACAGGCAAATGCCAGTATTGGTGATGCTGCATTCCAGTCAGCTGATGTAGGTAAGGAAGGGCTGAAACAATGTCTTGTTGGAGTTTACCTGTCTACTGAAAGCTAAAACATCCAGTGAACGCCTGTCGGTTTTGCTCGTACACTGCTATTAGCCCTGCCTGTAGAAATACAACCCTGTTTTCTCCAGAACAAAATGCCTAGCTGATCCGTGGCATGTTTTGCGGGCTGCTGGGGATTTTCAGTTCAGAGTTCCGTATTGCCTGGACTTTCTGAACCTGGAGTCTATTGCTTTGGGGCAGGCCTGCAGCTGAAGCTCCCCCACAGAGAAGAGAAGCTCACAGGGAAGTGGATTTTTCAAGTGGGTTTGTTGGGTTTTGGATTTGGTGTTTTTGTTTGTGTTTTTTCTTTTTTTCAGTGGGGTTCCAAGTTGTAATAGGGCCTTGAAAACTTTGAAATACTATTGTCATGGTATACTTGAGCTGGTATAGAAGGGACTGTTTCCTTAGACTACCTAATTTTCCTGGGTCTGAATCTGTATTGTAGAGAGGCATCTTCTCACTGCTTTTTATGAGAAAATCATTTGCTAGTTCAACTGCAAGATGCAGCATGAATAGCAGGAAACAAGCTTTTAATGAACTTCATAAATTCTCCTCAGCGCTTTCCTTCTGAGTGTAGTCATAGTAAATGATGGCATGAAGCTTCTAAATGCCTTTAAGATATAATAGAAAAGCTGTCTCAGTAAAGTACATAGGAATGCTACAAAGACATTGTTCTTCATGAGGTGGACTACAGTGAAGCGAGGAGGAGTTCTCCACTGAGTGCACAGTGTCTTCCTAAGAACTGGCTCAGGCGCAGGGTGGTCGGGAGCGCAGAGGCTGGGTTACTGCCTAGCTTGTGAGCAACATGACAGAAGAGTAACTTTAATGTAGGCTGAGCTGGCCTGAGCCTCAAAAAAAATGGGAAAGTACTCATCCTGTTCAGGCTTGAACACAGCATGGAGATTTTTTTTCCCTGTGGAATGTTACAGTGAAAAAAGTACTGGCTATGTTATGTTTTGCAATTTTGGCTGCTGCACTTCATCTGTGTCCATGATAAAAATGAGAAGACACACGTAGCACTGGCTGGGGTGGAGCAACTGGCTGGGGCAGATATCGCTCCAAAATGCAGTGTTATCATAGGTGGATTAAGATAGAGCTGCATTGCTCCAGCAGAATGCTTTTACGGGGAACAGAAAAGAGCTACTGCATGTGTTATGGAGCAGGTTTTCCACAGTTGCATATTCACAGACAATTCGGGGAAGAGAAGTTGCATTCTAGATCTGTACAGAATCAAGTGGCTGTGGAAAGTGGCGAGAGGCAGAATCCTTCTCACTCATCTTTCCTCAGCTGTGATGGCTACTTTGTGCAGAGCTAGCCCCCAGCTCTCTTGCACGCTACTGAGGTGCAGAAATTGTTGATCACCTTATTTTACTGCAAAGGTTTTAAAAACTGCATTTCTTTTGCTGCTTTATTCTTGTAGGGGAAGGGAGAGGTGGCGGGCAGGGAGAAAAAGCAGGTGTGTGGGCACAAAACTGCATTTGAGGAGGTGCTCTGCTTACGTTAATTCAGTTTTCAGCATTGTCACGTTGAGGTGTCTAGGCAGGTTTGAATAGGCAACCTTCATCACAGGTGCCATATGCTTCATGAAGATGTTTGTCTTCTGGATTAGTTTAGGCTTAGATATTGTTCAGTGTATACGGTTGTCATTTTTAGTTGTACTGAGTGTTTATTGTACCAGGGACCTAAAGTTTTCCTTTAGAGTTGTTTTTGTAATGCTATCTGTCAGGTTAAGAGAAAATAATGTCCCCCCTTTAATTCTTAGAGAAAGTTCAACAAGCAAATTGTTAATGTTTAACCTCAGAGACAACAGTAAAACTCATTCTTGGAACTGTAAAAAATGTGAGTTTCGTTTTTGTACTCATAAAAAAAGAAAAAAAAAACAAAAAAAAACCACCCCAAAAGGCAACAAAGAACAACAAACACACCCCTACCCCCAATTCACCAAAACCTAAGCAGGAAGAGTACAGCAGAAGCCCTTTTTAAAAAGAAACAAGAGAGCCAACTCACAAGCATATGGTAGTATTTTTATTCTATACATTTTTTGCTTAGAATAGCATATACTGTGTAATCTATAAGCAGCAAATGATGTATTCATCGATGTATGAACAGCTCCTTCATGGCACAGTACTGTTTAGCAGCTGGTGTGTTTATGTGAGGTATGTGAGAGAGCATGAGTGCATGTGCCTCTTCCCTGAGCTGAGTTATGGGCATTACAGTTTGAAATATGGGTATCTGCTAGCATCTGAAATTGAAAGGAATTATTAAAATGTGTAGCAGTAAAGGGATATTTACATCTTTGGAGAGTTCTAGACATATGGAAAGAAATTGCTTTCAGTATTCTTGTGCTTCTGCAGTTTGTTAGATTGTGCTTAAAAAGATGTTATCGAGATAATTTGTCTTTGCAAGCACAGCTTAGAAACTCTCCCTCATAACTGGTCTGCAGCTATTTCTCAAGAATCCTCTACCCCCAGTAGGCTGTTTTGGAAAAATCATCCTATTTTGAAGACAGGGAATATGCTGGCAGTTTAGAAGTGCTTTGGTGAAATACTTCTCTCTTTTCCCTGTCCCCACAGCCCTCGCCAGAACAAGCTGTTCTAGTAAAAGTTGTTTTCCTGGTGCCAGTAAGCCTGTGGTTCTGCTGAGAACAGGCTGTCAGTCTAGGGACCTATTTCTTCATACCTTTGGTAAAATAACACGTGCTAACAGAAGGATAGCATGGGCTAGCCATGCTGTGGAGCAGGGAGGTTTGCTTGCTTTTTTTAAAGACTCCCTTAGCGTTGCCATTACCTAGAGGCCCCCATCCCTGATGGCTACCGTGTCTGTCTGTCACTGCAGCTTTGAGGCCTTGTTTACTGTGAAAAGTTTTGCTGGCATAGCTAAAAGTACAGGCAACAAATATACTGCAGAGGTGAGATAACTGTGTTGGCCAAAGCTTAGTGTAAACTCCACGATACCGGTGAATAAGGCTGGTTTTTCTGGCATATGGCTTCTGGGGGGATGGGTATGGGATGGTGGATGTAAGCTGTGTTGGCTAAAGAGTTCTTCTGGACCACTGTGTCTCCCTTCTTTGCTGAGACTCTGCAGACCCCTTGTAGTGGGATAGTCTGCTTTGTCCAGCAGTTAACTCTTTAACTGGTGAAAGAAAACACCCATCTCTGTCCGGTGGGACCATGATGTTTCCTGTAGTCCAGCCTGAAAGTCTCTCTTCAATTTTACTGAAATGTTACACCCACCTTTTAATGTTGTTTTTAAAGTTAATTTTAGAATTGTCTATCTATATAGATTTTTAAAAGCGCTAAAACCCCTGTGGCTTATATAGATAGAAAAATGAAGATGCCTCATGCATAAATCACTGGGTTCATAGTATGTGCCTCTTTTAGAGAAGCTCGTTTTTTCCATTACTAGTGCAATGTAGTCTGACACGAGGAATGCAGTTACTTCTCTGTTCCTGCTGGGTGTCCTTTTGCAAAAATAATTTTAGTACAAAAAAAAAAGTAGTACAGCTACTCTTCCCTTTTTTTTTTTTTTTTTTTTTAAAACCATTGTGTTGCATCTTCAGTGTGTGAGTGAGGTGATTGCATTTGGTTGTGGTACTTGTTTTCGGGGGAGCATGGAGAGAATGGAAAGCAGTCAGTAGAAATAACATGATGATACTTGATGTTGTACCACGTTGTCTCTTGTGATTCTTGTGCTAAACAGTGATTACTGCCTGAGTTAGCACATGAGAAATAAAACTCATAGCCCTTCTCAGAGAAGGCTGTTTTGGGGCCTGCCTTCACTGGTGTGATACCCGGTTGTGGTTGGTCTGTTTGCCGTTTCCTCGCTTGTGCCTCTCTTTAGTATTTGCTACCAGAAAGCCAAGCCCACTTGTAAACTCTTCAGTCGCAGCCTGGCTTGCCGTTAATTCTCAGTCTGTGCTGTAGGGTGATCTTGGCTGATGGACACCCAGATTTGAGGTACTTCCCAGCCTGGAGAGGGAGCTTTGCTGCAGGATGCTTTCCCCATGGTTGTCTCTTGTGCAGGCTGATAAGTAACTTATGTCAGTACTCAAAGCATTGCTTCTCCCTTCAAAAATAGTTATCTGGTTATAAAGCGTTAAGAATGTCAATTCAGAAGCATGTGGAGTTTATATGTTTTTTTCCCTATGTCTGTGAGTATGTTTTATGCACATTCATTTTTGAAAGCTCATGATTTTCAACTTGTTTAGATGCTCTGTGTCTCAGAAATGTTTAAATATATGAAGTTTGGGAGTTGATTTTGGGTGTCTGATTTAACACATGATATTCTATAACTTTCATAACACATGATATTCTATAACTTTCATAACACATGATATTCTATAACTTTCATTCTGGAAACAAGATGAATGAGTCCCTTAATATTTAAAGGGAATGTGATCTCTTTGCCGAGGTTTTGGAACACCGTTAATGATCTTTTTTGTTTGCAAACCCCTATCCATATTACATGGGCTGGCTTCAGCAAACTAATAATAGGCTTTCTTTGCTTAGCTAGTGTTTGTGACCCTCCTAAGAGGAAATGCCTGGTTCTATGTAATGGACTATAGGAGTAGAAAACTAGTCTAGAGCTTAAGAAAATTCTGTGTAACTGCCCAAATCAGGGAGAGACAGAAAAATAGGTAGAATTGTGTTCTGTTCTTTGACAAAGTCTAATCTGCTTTTAGAAATGCCGTAATAACGAGATGCGGTATTCAGAGACATGGGGGATTTTTCCCATTGCGTTCTGCGTGAAAAGCAGTTGACTCATACACTGAGGCATTAAAAATAATAGACCAAAAAAACTTCCTAAATTGGCTGACTTGGAAAAATTCAGTAACTCAGTGTTTCGCCTTTGAAAAAAGGGTTTTGGTCATTTAGTGAATTAAATGCGACAAAGCTTTCTCTTGCAGTTCTTGATCTATTTGTAACAAAAATGGCACCAGTACTCCCAGCCTTTTCTATTAAAAGCATATGCTGATAAAGGAATACTTGTATGGCTTCTGTTCTTCTAGGTATAGGGAATTTTTAATGTCATCAAGCTATTGGGATAAAAATGATGTGATATATGAAGGAGCTGGCAGAAATTCTTCCCTGCTGGGAAAACCCAGAGTTCGTAAGTTAGATGGTACAATGTAATCAAGGAATAGCAAGTAAGAAAGCTGAAAGAGAATATGGATGACACTAATAATGGTGTGAAGATGTGCCATCTAGCTGTAACAGGTGCTGGAGAGTTTTTTCCATAAGTTACCTGTGGAAAAAAAACCTTATTTTTAGCATATCATTCAGCAAGTTTCATTCGGGGGAAAAAAAACCCTTTACTTTCTAGACTTTCTTAGCAGGATACCAGTGTTTGTATTGAGCAGTTTTGTAGCTTACTAGGGAACCATTAATAACAGCTGAAGGGAAAGTTACTAGCTTAAATTCATCTGTCACAAAAATTAATATCTCTGACTACAAAGGTGTGCTTAAGGTTTTGTTGTGAATAGCTATACATTTTATCTGCAGACTGCAGCCTGTACAAGAATAAGCCACGCTAGTAACTCATTCTTTATCAAAGACTTTCTATGCAGATACATGGAATTGTGCCTACAAGGCAGCCTAGCCAGTTTGGGATGAAGAATTTAACTTGGGAAAGGCGAAGAAAAAATGTTAACAGCTTTTTTTCAGCAAAGCCTAGACTTTCCCTCTGAAGTTGCCCTTAACTTTTTGTTGATGTTGTTCCCTCCTCCTTCCAGACCAGCTTCAAACTCTTGGTGGGTAAATGGGATGACCTCAACCTTGGTTCTGAGCGAGCCAAAATGAGACAGCCCCGAACTGGAATTTCTGTACCTACCTTAGCATGTTGCTGAGCATAGTGTAGTGCTGTTGCTTGGTGCTGCGGTGCACGGATGGTGCAACTCTGCACAAGTAGGACCACAGCAGATTGAAGTGGATGGATGAAATTGTCAGTCTGCAGAAATGATAACATTAAAACTTGGCTCCCAAGCTGGTTCTTAAGTTCCTTGAATATGTGAATTAGTCTGGTTCCTAATGATTTGGAAAGTGTGTTTTCTTTCCAAGTCACTTAAGTAAACTGAACGAACTGACCTACAGTAGATAGGTTTCTCTCATTACACATCCCTTTTTCATCTGTCTTTGGAGGGACAGACTGAATTTACATGCAGGGAGCCTATTGCTGTTCCTTTCTCTTACAATGTAGACAGCTGATGTAGTCTAGCACTGCGTTTCACAGCCAGCACCTTCTTTCTGTAGTTCTTAAATAAATGAAAGCAGTTTGTAATTATAACACAATCTGATAATTGCAACCAAAAGCTTCTCAGGCTCTGTGCTGGCAGCTGTATTGGTGTGTGTTGATGTTGTTTCGCTATTTGAACAACTTGTGAGAGAATTTGTCATGAAAACTTTGGAACTGTGCTATTTAAAAACAAAACACAACACCCCAAACCAAAGAAAAAGACAACCACACACACAAAAAAACCACCTATCATGTAATGCTTATAAAGCCAGATGTGATCTGGGTTAGTTTTTAAATCTAATGCACATTTAGTTGACATTCCGTCCTTTGGGCTGAACCTTGTGTCATTTTGTGGCCAGATACAGTTGTTTCAGTCCTTACCCTAAGAACTGATGTGGTGTCTGTGCTGTACTTAATTATAAAGAGACATGTATGGAGTGTGCGGTGTCTCAGTCAAGGGTCTTGCATTCAGTACCGTTTCTGCTCAGCTCCCTTAAGAGTGCTTATTCCTGTAGCTTTCTGATTTGGCAGTAATCATTTGTGCTAGCTGAAACAGTGGGGAGGGGGAGAAAAAGTCTGTTTTTCAGCCATAGCAAAAGAAAAACTCAAAAGTCATGTTTAAAAATATCCCCCCCCTTGAAAAAATCTGATAGAAATGCCGTATAAAAGACGGTATTGTGAAGAAAACTCTTTTCTTTCTGTGTCCAAACCCCATCTTTTGCTTTTCTTTTGATGGATTTCTGTATTAGCCATCCTTTCATTTTTTCCTACAGTCCATTACTTTCTAGTTGTTAATTTGGTGGGCGAGGGGTGTCATGCATGGGGCAGAGGAAAAAGCATGCAACTTATGGACAGGGGAAATACTGGGAAAATTACTTCTTTACTTCCCTGTTCCTTTGTACATTGATTAAATATCAAGTTAATGGTTTCCTTCTTTAAAAATTGCTTCCTTGAAAATGGGCCATCCTCCTCCCTCTCAGCCTAATGACGGAAATGTGCAGATGATATTGATATAAGCTGTGTTTACTTGAGTGTAACAACTTTAAAGACTGTTTATGTACAGTAATCTGCCAAGCAAATAATGATTTGGTTTTGTTTGTTCAATATTTCTTTCTTTCCCCTAGAGAAGTCCCTGAACACACAAGAACCAGAGTGTGAGGGCTGAAGAACCAGTAGCAGTCACTGGGGTTAATCTGATGCGTTTAAAAGGTCTTTAATTAAGTCATGCAGTTTTCTTAGAAAGTCCTTGAACTATTCTTTCACCCCTTCCTCTTCTCTTTCCCTTTGGTGAGTAAGTGCAAATAAGATGGAGTGCAGGTGAGGTGCAGGCACTGACTAGATAGAGATCTTGGATCCTGCTGATGCGCAGCAAAGTCTCGATGGAAAGTAGGAAACCAGAGGAGGGTTGAAATGGTTTGTGCGAGTTCAGCCTGCTGAGGGTGTGCTGGAAGCTGAGGTGGCGGCAAGAAGCAACGCGCCAGGGCTCAGCAGGGTGTATGTGCAAGGTGTTGTTACAGCTGCTGCTCTGAATTTCATGGGTTCTCTGGGTTTTTCTGCGTCGGTCTCATTCAGGGCCAAATCGTAGCCTTCAGTATGTACGCTCAGTTCCTGCTGATCTATTCCCTCCGCATCTTTTGAGAGGCTTAAGCTGTGTATTATAAGGCAATGAACTACTTTGGTGAAAGGAGGAATTTAGACCAGTATCTGGTTTTCAAGTTTCGTTTGGTTTTAAGATTTCAAGTCCAATTCAAGAAAGCATTCCTGTTAAAGAGCCATGCTCAAGCTCAAGATGAATTCTTGACCTGGAGCTTTTACGTGGAGGATGGTTTTTTGCATGTGTATAAGCAGGTGCTCAAAATGGGTTCCTGATTCACAGCTTGAAACTGAGGACTGACTTCTACATGTGTGCATTGACAGAGAGAAAAAGAGATGTGGGAGAGGGGAGGGATGTTAACCTTACCATTTCCTTTGTTCTTTCTCTGTTGTGTGTATTGCTACAAGCATCATATTTCTAAGTAGGGCTGTGTTAAGTGAAAAAATATGGGGCTAAGGCACAATATGCTGGCTGGGAAGGATTCTAAGAGTTGTTCTGAGGATGGATAAAAGGAAAGTTTCAGGTGAAATAGGAAAATGCAGAAATGGTGACTCTCTGTTCTTTCCTTCCTCTCATTTTTCAAGTGGCTTCCAGAAATACTTATGCATAACAAGTCTGTTGTTACTACTACTGTTGTTACTGTTGTTGTTTGTTGCTACTCTTTTGTGCTTGCATGTTTAGTAACTGCAGCAACTAAGCAATTGAGATGGAAAAGATACAGAATGTATTAGAAAGTGTGTGCTGAGATTTTAGGGAGATGTAGCTATCCTGTGGTTTAAAAAAAAGCTATTCCAAATCCCTATGATCAGCTTGCGTTTTCTTGAAAATACCTAGCTTTCTACAGATGGCTTGGCTGGATGTTACTTGGGTTATTTGGGGTGTTAGCTGGTGTTGGAGTTGTTATTCATCGTGTTTGTGGACGCTTCATTAATGAATCTCTAGGACAGCAAGAGACTACAGAGAGATGAAGCAATCCAGAGGAAGCGCGTCCCCGTGATGACGCAGGAAGCTGTCTGGTTGGAAGCAGGTTGTTCAAGAGGCTTACCACGCTTGACACTGGATGTAGCTCTAGACAGACAGAGTCAGGGGGCAAGAGAAAATGCAGCAGCCGACGCGGAAGAATTTAAAACCTTCTTCAGAAGTTTGATGCAATGATTACTCTAGGGCATCTGCTTGGTCCCTCGGAGAGCAAAGCACAGACTTACTGCCTCGTGCTCAGGGCGATGAATAAGTGTCATTGGGAACATGCGTGGGAGGGCAGGAGATGAGGAACCCCAGGGAGAGGCGATGCTGATTCATTCTCCTTCCAAACTGTCTGTTGCCACCGTGGCTTTGAGGACAGGGACTCGAAGAGGCCGTTGATACCATGAAAATACTCGTAAGGGCAGAGGCTCTGATGGGTTTTATCAGAGAAGGTGATGTATCCCTGGAAGACGTCCTGAGTCACTGCTGAGTGGACAAAATGCTGCATATGCCTGGTGAGACTCCTCCCGTGTATTCCTGCAGCACTTTGGTGTAATTTTCCGGCCTTGGTCGCAAGCTTGGCACGAAATCACCACCATTATTGTCTGGGCAGACGTGACTTCCTTCGAGAGTGGTAGTTTCCCCAGACAAAAGGACAGCCGGTTGAGAACAGCCTTGGAAAGATACCAATCCCTTAGAAGGTTAAAAGTGGAAACAAAATGATACAGAGTCTGGAAGCCAATGAAATAGAAGAGCTATAATGTAATTAACAAGTACTTTGACTAGTTGCCTTTTACCAGTTGGCTGTCAGGTTTTCCTCCTTGAAGAAGGAAAGAAAAGTTGCTGTGATGTGACTGTATGTTCTCATAGCTGAGACAGGCACATTTTTAATAAGACTAAAGTTGAGCTTCCCATCTAATTTCCATTTACAGGAGTTGCATTGAACGTCTGTTCACTCCACATGCTTCCTGCCAAGGTCTGAGGGGGAGCATCTTCCTCATTTGTCACAGCCTTTTTAGTTTGCAAGGGCTTCACTGGTACTGGCCATTTCCAAGGGCTGAAACTTTGCACACATGACAAAGCAGGGGGCTTTCACCAGTAACCTCCAGTTCTCAGGCTTAAAATGGATCAGGCAGAGGGCAAGGACTTGGGAAAGAGCAGCAGAGCTATGCTGCAGAAAAAGAAGGAAGGGGGGGAAGCCAAAACCAAACAACAAACTGTGACATGGGGGGATAAGGGGAACCACCCACAGACATGGCAAACATATTCCATTGTCTAGTTTTCTTGGTGGTAAATGTATTGACTGAGGCTGCATGAACGCTGGAGATGTCTGAAATACTTGAATTCCCGAGCCCCACATGCGTACTGAAATGTAAGGGACAGGAGTGGTCGCTTTCTACGGAAGTAAAACTTCCTTGACATTTCTTACTGTGCTCTTAGAGGCACGAGCAACGATGCTGTGTTTACAGAGGAACTCATCCCGCACATAGGTGTCTAGCCAGTGACTCTTCCCCAGTTTCACCCAAACTCCTGACAGGCAGTCAACTCCTCCATTGCTTACTCCACATTGGCCCATCTGTAGTCATGCTACCTGTCCTCTCCCTGGTTTTGGGACCCCGCATGAGAGGAGGGTGTCTCTTGTCGACCCATAAGCACTGCCTGCCCTTCCTGGGCTGCTTCACAGGGGCTCTGCCTGACAGGCATCTGCTCAGTTGCATTACGTTTGTTGCTCAGTTGTTTAACAAAGTGCTTTTAATGGAAACGTAAAACCGGATAGAAATACAAAGCCTAATGGAATAATCTCTTAATTGCAGTGCTGTAAATGACTATTCAGCACATGATTACTGTACTTGCAGGGGGGACAGTGGGGAGGAAAGAATATTGAATGAAAGACACTAAACACTTCAGCTGCTAAGAATGATGATTTATTGCCAATCTGAGTATCAGGCTAAGCAGGGCAAATAAACTGACGATAGTAAGTGCTTTTGGAGGTAGAAATTGCCTCATTCAAGGTATTCACTGTGTGGGACGTAAATTCTACCAGGATAAATGCACAAAGAGCGATTAATTAGTAGTGGCGAGATACTCATGCATGCACTGTCCTTAGGCAACCCAGAAAAAGTATTAATCAGCACACTGCCCAATTATTGGCAGATAATTCCTGGTATGTAGTAGTTAGCCATTTCAGCTAGAAAATGCATTGTCCCTCTTCCTCCCTGTAAAAATCATGGCTTTAGCTGTGTTATGTGGTTCACAAAAAAATACCTCATGTTTTTAAGCAGCAAAGGAGATGTTCTTAAAGGCACATTCACATTATCATTTTTTGGTATTGCTGCAAGCCTTTCAAGACACATTAGTCCTTATAGAAGCTGTGTCCGTCTTTCAGATATCTCACCTAGGTTAGGCAGCAGCAGGTAAAAAAAGATTAGCTCGGTATTGAGCTGGCAGTTGATCTGGTTTGCAGCTGTGTGCTCTCCAGAACAGAGCATGGTTATTGGGGAATGTGTGCTCCAAGGGCACATGCTGCTCAGGGAGGCAAGTGCTTTGGAAGTGGCCTTGCTGGTTCCCACCAGCACTCCCCTTTCCCACAATTTACTGCATGGTTTCCCCGTGCTGCCTAAGAACAAGGACGCCTGACTTCACCTGCTTGCAGAAGCCCCTCTGTTGCTCAAGCCTTTCTTTGCATGTTTGGGACATCCCACGTGCCTGTAGGACTCTCTCTTTCTCTCTCTGGCGCACACAGACGCAGACCGAGCACCATGCCCACACCAAGCAAGTCGGAGAGATTTCCAGTGTTTGCAGTGGGTCTCAGCGCTGCCAAACCCACGCTGCTGTCCCGTGGGAACTGGAGCTAGCTGTTGCTTTTGATCTGAGCCAAAGTGTGATGTTCCCACTGCCTGCACGCAAGTGTTGCTAACAGTGGTAAAGCTGAGCAGTTCACTGTTTCTCACCCGGCTTCCAATACTGAGGGAAGGATAGGAGCTTTTCAAATAGAGGTTCAGATGATGCGAGGAAAATGATCTTTTTTTCTTCTTTTTTTTTTTTTTAATTGGAAAATTAGAAAGATGTTGAATAAATGTGTTCAGAATTGAAGGGAAAAAGTATTTGTAGCTCTTTAAATTATTATTCTTTTAAAGGAGTAGCTTTTTGTAGTTGCTAAAAGTAAAAGCTTGTGTAAAATGAACTGCATGTAAATATTTTTAAAAAGCAGGAAAAAGGAAAGATAAGATACTTCAGAGTGTATTTTGGAGCGGCATATGCTTTGCAATGTGCATTAGGCATGCATCGGTACCTGCCTAATGCACCCTGTCATGGATTATTGCTCTTGCATAGTTTGAACGCTTTCCAAGTACTTTTGAATGACAATGAGATGCTTTGTTATATAGACATCAGGCTAACGATTTGAATGCAGTTTGAAACTCCAGCATAGAGAGGTACTCAGATACGGAGCATGTGCGCCTCAATAAAATTGAACAACAGTTACAAACCATAGGAAAATTAGCAGGTGCTTGTGTGTATAGATGGAAAAATTAGGAAATACTTCTGGAATAATTATAGTCTGGCAGAAACTGCAGGAAAGATTTTTAAATAGGCTTTTCAGCATATAAACAGATCTTTTCTACAAACATTGCTAATCTCTTTCTGTTCCTACTTAGTCCTTGCTATGCAGATAAGACTTGTCCGACCTGTTGCTCAGTACATGCTGTTATGTAAGTGGAAAACTCAAAAGAATAGGAAACCTTTTCATTCGTGTGTGATTTGTTTGCTGCTAATTCCTGTGAAAGTATGAAAGAATTTAGGTCTTTAATATTCTTTAATTTTTTCTTAATCTCAAATTAGTTACAGTACTGTCCTGTTCCTATTCATAGCACGTTAGGTCTGATTTAGTCAACTGTTTGGGAAGGATTTTACACAGAGAGTATGTTTCAAAAAAAAATATTATAGACTTGCTCATGTGCTTAATAGGTTGCAGGGCGTTAAAGGTTCAGGAGGCAGAATTGCACATATCCATATTTCTGAGACAGTTTCAATTGCTCATATTTGTAGGTTTTGCTTTTGTTATGCTTCATAGCAAATTAAACCCCTGATAGCATTTGATGTGTAGTTTATTCTTTAAACAACTTCAGGGTTGCAGTCACGAAAGGAACAAATGCGAAGGCTGATGTTACATTCCTTTTTACGTTGGGCTTTATTTGCGTTCAGCTGTTGGGCTTCAGGAGTACATGTTAACCTACAGCTGGGATGGTAGCAGAGGGTGTTCTGACTGCGCAGGAAATAGGAGGTGAAAGGCTCTTAGGCTCTGCAGCAGTCTCACTGCCAGCCTTGCAAGCTGTCTGACAGCATTTAGGAAAGGCTAGGTGAAATCAAGTCTTTGAAAAACATAGGGTTTTTTCGAAGTGTTTAAGGGAACGTGCTTACATGCTTTACAATGGTACAGATGGTTCTGTTGCCTCAAGAGGAGAATTGACAAAAGATAGGTTGTGATGTATGTGCATATGTTTGTGTGTCATGCAAAGCAAGATGAAGTAACGCTGATAACTGGTGCTCCACCTGCATGACATGGTGTGGGGAGTGTGCAGGGGCTCTTTGTGGAGAAATGGTGCTGAAGTTGAGCTGCATGTGAAGTGAGGATGTGATGCACTGTGTGGCGATAGATGTATGATGGGGCACCTGTGGACTGCACGGCAATGCGGCTGATGGACTTATGAGCTGCTTGGCAGAACATGGACAAGGTCAGCTTGACAGCAGGCTCCTATGGAAAACCAGTGATGTATTCACTCAGCTGGATGTACAGGGGTGTTTAGCTATGTGAGGAGGAGTATTATGTGAGAAGAGATTTAAAATGCAGACATGAAGCAGCTGCTCACTAAACATTTCAGTTTCTTTTTTACTAACTATATATCTTGTTAAAAATCTTCTTTGGTGTAGTGGAGACCAATAATTTTTTTTTTTTAAATAGCATTTAGGAAGCCAGTTCTATAAAATCAGTGAACAAAAGGCACGTCCACATGAATAATTTTAATGTAGTCTTAAAGTAGAAAATTTATTGCATTTGACTTCTTGCACCTGCAGTAAGCATTTATGTATTCTTGAACTGAGGTAGAAAAATAGATTGTAAGACTTTAACTTGCAAAATGATTTCACATGGAAAATTAAACATTGTTTTTTTTCTGAAATGTAATAGCTGAGATAATCTAGATTTTTTTTTTTTTTTTTTTTTTACTTTGCTGTAGCCTACTTTTTTCATAAGACCTTTTAACTGAGATAGTTCTTTGAAAGGCTTATCATTTTTATGAGGACCCTGGGAAAACAGTAACTGGGTTGGGGGGGACCATTGGGCTTTGCTTTACTGAGTATTTCTGTGCTAGGTCAGGAATAAAATGTTTGAGCAGTTGGTGTGAAGAAACAGTAGGTCTAAGCAATCACGGTTTCATTTCCTACAATCAGTAAGATGGAAATAAGTGTGTGAATCAAAATCTTGTAATTGTGTGAAAAAATGAATTAAAATAGGTCTGGGAAATTAATATTAAAGGCCAAAACTGTTTTTCTTGATCCCTTGATTATTTGGCTCTTTCTCAACCAGTAGTAGTTTGCAACAGCCTTTTTACCTAATCTCTCAGATCTCCAGGATTTGCCAGTAAAAGACATTCTTTTGGAGCCTATTTTGAAGAATAGAAACCTGATTTCATATTTACATTCCATTTTTTTGTAGATTGCTACTGTGAATGCACGTTTCTCTCGCTGCCTTTAAGCCTATTACCAATAAATTGATTGTACTGAACAACAATAACAACAAAAAAGATATTTCAAGGCAAAAGCAAATGAACAGGTAGGATAGGTCTTATATAGGGTAGAATGTAGGTTTTACCCTGTGCATTTTCCCAGGCAAACCTAGAACAGTTCATCTGAGGTGTGGGATTTCTGCCACTGAGAGAAGGAATTCAGAGGCAGATGGGTACGGTGGGAGATTTCATGCAGCACTTCACTGAAGAAAGCCTTCAGACTGATTGGGCAGCAGCTGATAACCACTTCTGTCTACTCAAGTATGCCTTATCAGCGTTAGAAACAGTGATATTTTGCTAGTGGTGAGTTGATAAAACATCACAGTCATAGTCTCTCTGTTTCCGCTGGGTAACAACTTCTCACTCTGCTGGGCAGTTGCGCACACACGTGCATAGCGAAAGACTATCCCTGCTCTGAAAGGCTTGCTGCTTACCACGTAGTAGTTACCCTGTTCCTGCGCTCATATAACTGACTTAAAGAGCCGTAACAGAAAGATTTGGCATAGAGATAATAGCTGAAGCGGTGCACTGAAGTGCAGAGTGCTAGAGGATCCAGCCGGGCTTAACAAAACTTGAGTTTTGGCACTCTTCCACCGATTTTACTTCAGTCACATCATTTTCCTGAGTTGGGGTTTGTAAGCTAACACTTGATTTAGATTTATTTATGTGTGTCAGGCTGACTTAAACAACTGGGAGAAGTGTGCGATTGTTTTTATTATGAGTGGCATGTAGATAATCAAGAGGGAGAAACATTGTGGGAGGGGATAATGCTGCAGGGCAGTCCGTTCCTGAGTGGTGAGAGTATTTGCAGGTGCTGTAATCCTGATGGAGAGCAGAAGGTGTCGAGCTGGGACTCCAGTGGGTGTACTCACCTTAATTTTTCTTATTGCCCTCATACTGTCTGAACACTGACTTATCCAAACAGATTGCCGCTGTGCTGCTCTAATGTGGCCACATTTGAGTTCATTTATACATTCTTAATTCACAGTAGTTACTAAGTGCTTTACCTCTGTTTTCATCAAGGGGGAAAAACCCCCACCTTGCAGCAAGCTCCAGGTGCTGCAGAGGCAGGATAAGTACCACTGAAACAGTTACTTAAACAGCAGCTGATGCATAGTAACTTGTTACTCTGCTGCCAGCATGCCTGCGCTTGCCCTGTGGCAAGTTAGGAATATATACAAGGTTGCTTTTTGTTGATGGGAGACTGTATGACTGCCTTTGACTTTTAAATCCATAAAAATGGGAAATAAATCCATAAAAATGGGAAAAGGTCACTTCTGAGAAGAAGCAGATCTTGATCTTGTGTTCAGGATGGGTTAGCATGTGAAACAGCTGGTTTAAAAGCTGAACTCTGGCTATAGGAAGATTTATCTTAACTGTAATACGTTTTTAACAAAATCAGACTGTAGGTAGCACACTGAAGTAGAAGACTGGTTACTTTTTCAGAAGGCTGTGTACTATGACAACAGTTCTTTTGCAACCCTGGGTTACTACAGTACATCTGTGGTTACTTAAACACACACTTTTTCCTAGTGAGATTTGATCCTAGGTCACTTCCTTTTAAAGTTACCTTGCATCTATGTTCTATTGTAATGTTTAGACTGGGTGGAGCAAGATCAGCCCTGGAAAGTGACTGCACCTTGTGTGAATGTGTTTTTCAACTGTCTCTGTCTTCCTCGTCCTTATCTGAGGAAATCAAAATGAGAGCACATCATTAGAGATAATTTCTCCCTTGCCCATTGATGCTTCTTTTTTTGGTGGGTTTCTCAACATCTGGCATTATTCTGGAAGAAGAAACCCTGGAGAAAATTCTGTGACTGACTTCTCCCCATCTTTTTCCTCTCTCGCTTCCCTATTATTTCCACACATCATTTCTGCATTAATTCTAGAGGCATGCGTGACACTCAGTGAGGGCTTTGTGACAATATTTTTTTTCATGTGTAATATTTGGTAGAAGTCTGGGCTTTGATCTGGAAATATGTCACACTTCTTACGTGGGGAGTTCTGCTGGCTTTAGAAGGCAGGTAAAAATATGTTCATCTTCATGAGTATAACTGCTAGTAAGGTTGCTATCCTAGGGTGCATGGCACTTGGTAGGTAAAAACACAAAAAAGGAATAGCCATTTTTTGTCGTAAAGGTGACTCATAGGCTTTTAGGGATATCTTTCCATACTGTTGGTAATATGTTGTTCATAACTGGGGAGAGCTTGCTACTGGGGCATAGCTTTATATGAGATGTCATTGTATGTGCGTATGAAGTGTTTGATCAGAAATGACCCCCTGTGGACAGAATTTTAAATGTAAAATTGACTGCACCTTCTGTATAAAAGTCCTTTTTCTGCACTCATTTTTCATAGAACTGTCTTGAAGGGAAAAAAAAGTAAATGGAATTCTTGTGTTGATTGTCATACTATGCTCTACTGGAAAAAAATATTGCTTTGTTTTGTGTTTGTTATCTTAGAATAATGAGCATGTGTTAGAGTTTCTTTAAAAAAAAAAAGATGATGTCAACTCAGGAAACATCCTTTTCAGGATAGGAGAAGGGAAAGGAGAAGAATGGAAGGATATAAAACCATCTATCAAGTATATGCCCCTCTGTAAAGTAAAGAAACCTGTTTAGCAATGTCTTTTACCTGCTTGTCCACTTAAGGTCAGAATCTGCCTGTTTCTGGCTGTTTCTTAGGCAATCCAGTTGAATTTCTAAGCAACATAGTACATGCGAAGAGTGGTGAGTTACTACAGTAAGTCTGTGCATAGCAATTTCCAAGATGTTTACAGCCATTAGGTATGTCAGTGAAAAGTTCTGTTCTGCTCGCATGAAGAGTGTTTTGTGGCCTTGAACCAACAATGTTTCCTAACTGGTTCAGCTCAGCTGCCCTTAGCTTGATTCAACCAGGCAGCTCGTGTCTTTTGGTCATTTGGTGGGCCTGCTGGGACTTAGAAGGAAGATGAAATGTTGCTGATGCTTGCTCTGTCATGTAGAAGCACTCGAGATGGTGGCGTGAATGCAGATGCTCTAGGCTGTGTTATGTAGCATGGCTGTTCTCATTGGAAAATAAGCTAACATGGAAGGAGTTTGGCTCAGCACAGATGAACCATCAGGAAGATCACATCTAAGGCTTGTCAGAATGGGGCCTAAGCTAATGCAAGATGACACCAAGACAAATCCAGAAGAAAGAAGAATGATAAATGAAACTCGAATGTGATCCTGCAGTCACTGTAGTGATGGATGGTGCTTAATGAAGGTTACGCTAGGAGTCTTCTAAGAAGTCCTTTCTAAATAGCTTATGAACTTGCATGCTGAAGCAGGTTTTGGGAGGGGGGTGTGACGGATGCACTTGTCCACCCCTTAACCAAACTATCAGTAGTTTGGTACAGGCTCCGAAGGAGGTAAAGGCCTGAGCCATAGCTGGGCCAAGAACTCCTCTAGGAAACCGACAAAGGAGCAGAGCACAGTGAGCACTGATGGATGTGAGCTTGGAACACAGATCATGCAATTAACACATGAATAGTGGGTGTTTTTTCCAAGACTCATTTATCGAGGAACAAAGAAAGTTGTGGGTACAAGGAGTCTCATGCATACCTCTCCCATAGTATGCAATTTAACTATAAGCCAACCACTTTATCCCATAAATATGACAGCCTAAGTGAGCCTTCTTTGAGCTCTCCCCGCTAGGCAGCGTGGGTGCATGGCAGTGATCTCCCCTTGAGCTGGGACGCCTCTCAAGGTTGCTCCTCGAAGCAACGAGATCTTTTACCAACGACAGATCGTTGGATGAGCCCAGTTTGAATTCTCCCTGTATGGCAACTGGACTGCAAGCCAGGCAACTCTCCCCTTGAGCAGGGATGCCTCTCAGTGTTAAGAGATATTAGTTGTTTAGCTTAAATAAGTAAGTTTTAAATAGAATTAATCACTTGGAGTTATAATATTGTGTGATTTAGTATGCTGTTTGCTTAGCTTTACTTAATTAGCATGAGTAGCTAGATTTGCTGAAGCCTTAGGCCGCAAGCTGTAAACTTTCACCTAGATGTACTGAATGTGTACCTACTTAAGCAAAACAGGGCCTCTAGAGCCAGCACAAACCAGAAGATAAGGAGGCTACAACTGTCAACAGCAGCTGCAACTAGACAAGATAACGGCCTGTCTGGAGACAGTGAAGGAATCCAATAAGGAGTTGGAAGATCTCAGACCAGAATCCCTATTGGACCAAAGGGCATGTGGAAGGCGCATGGAGAGTGCGTGAGGGGTGGGTGAATAGTCTGTAAGGGTATAATTGCCCAGGGATTTCTTTGTTTGGTGTCCCTCTCCGGAAGCACCCAGCTCAAGCTGATCGTGCTGCTGTGCCACTCTATTAAATTATTTATTTTTACAAGATTCGATGCCTGAGAGAATGCTTTGGGAAAACTAGGGTTCAAATTTCAGAGCAAACTAACACCGGACATCCGAATGGAAAGCGCTTCTTTAACACCAAGGTTTGAGATTCCTTACCTGAGACTAAGAGATCCTTCCTTACCCAAGGCAGAGAGACTGCTTATTTGCAACAGATCCTTGGTAAGTGACTGATAGCATGCTGAATGAACGTCTATGAAATCCATGTAGCTAATTCCATTAGCCATAAACCATTGACCAAGTCTGAGACTGTCTGGATCTAGCCGCACCTAGACTCCTCTCTGAGAAGGAGTTTAGAAAGCAAAGGGGTCCGCTCTGAACCTTGTAACTCAATGGGAGGGTCTCCCTTACCTTTTTGCATCTCCAGTCTCTGTGTAAATCATTCTAAATCGATTCTAATTCGATTTTCCTTTGTATGTTTCTTCCATGTAGTAAGTAATAGACTGAACCTTGCCATCGGACTCTGTTAAGCCGCACTTTTACAAATTCATGTTAAAATCACTTTTCCTAATACCTTTGACAGTGATTCTTTAAGTGATCTAAAACACTCCATCCATGACAGGGGGGGTGGGAAGTGCTTAGAAATGGTGTGAGTGTGGGACCACTTGAAAGAAGACAAGTAGAACGGAGTGGGATAAGAATGTGAATTAGCTGCATGACCACTGTGGGGACAGCAAGAGGAACAGAGTGGCTGGCCTTTGAAATCTGGTTTTCCTGTGCTTTGACGGTAGATGTTTTCTCTCTGAGCTAAACTTCCAAGCAGACCCAAAGTTTACATTCTGGTAGAAAGGCTACACCCCATATGTTTGTTGATAGTGCCGAGGCCTTGTATTTACTTCCAGCAGCCTTTGATCTAGGAAGGCATGATGTAAGTACCTTTGAAGGGTAAATGTCTTTTCTGTTTGTGATCGTTTCCTCAGGCCTGTTTGCAGACAGGTCTTGGGGTGATCGTGGGTGACTCAGAGTCCCCTCCCTGTTAGAGGGGAATGCTCAGCAGGGAATGCTGTTTCTCCAAACAGACCAATTCTCAGACAAAGCCAGGATGTAACACACTGTCAGAGGGATCTGGCTGTGCATTTCTCAAAGTACCAGCTGAGCTTAGCCAGATTGGTCTTGGGTCTGAGAGCGCACTGTGGAAGCGCCTCTGGAGGCACTTGGGTCTATGTGAAAATGTTTGCTCAGCTGTGCAACAGAGGAGTGTAACTGCGTTAGTGGCAGACTGAAGCCTCCCATTTTGATACAAAGAGTGAAGTTTAGAATAACTCATTCTTCACTGTCACCTCGGCAAAGTAACCTCAGTCATTTGGGCATGTGTCTATCTGCATCCTGACCAGGCTAACTTTTTGATCCTTGCTGATGAAGTGAGAAGAGACATGGATGGGCTCCTCTTGCCTGCAAAAACTGCTCACATGTAAGCTCGGTCTTGTCACAGTTGGGTCACCACAACCAAGGCTGCTTGGTGCGCAGCTGCGAGGGGGCTCTCGGAGCCTGGGGAATAGTCCTGCACTCAGGTCCCATCCTAGGCTGCACATCCAGAGCTGCTCCATCGGTGCTGCAGCCAAGGCACCAGCAGCTTTGTCTGAATCTTTCTGTGCATACTCAGTTACTGAAATAGCACTCGAGTTGCAGATCTTTACTCACCTACCCAAAAAGACGTATGTGCCTTCAGGGCTGAAAGGCAGTCGGACCACTTACTTGGCTTGGGGAAATCCTGAGATGTGTGCCTAATGAATTAGGCTGCTGTATACAGAATGCCTTGTCTCTAAGAGGCGAAGTGGTCAGGATTTTTCATTGCACATACCTGGTGATTTAAATTTTTCACATTTCCTCCTTTGCCTGCCACATCCAGATCAAACAAAGCCTTAAATTCATCATTGTTCCAACGCCTTGTCTGCTTTCCTTGTAATTACACTTCACACATCCACACCTTCTTATAAGCCCTCCTAGTATATTTGCATTTAGATGGAGAATGACAACTTTCGTGTTCCCTGTGTAACGTATAATTAACACCTTTTCTGACAGTGTTCTATTAACATCAGTGTACATGGGGTGAGGTTGAAAGCCTGGGTTTCTTTAGAGACTTCATTTCTGCAGCATCATGAACGGAGAAACTGCCTCTTGGTTCGACTACAGCCACATAGTTAAGTGCTGTTATTGAAGAAGACTAAGTGAAGATTGTATAAACTGAAGTAATTGTCACATTTTTCCAAATTTTCTGAGTTGCTGCTGTACGCGGCTGCTAAGTGAGGCTGGCCCTCAGCATGAGCTCCTGCTTTTTGTTGGGAGCATCTTTCTGCTAACAGGCTCTGACTGTTTGTGTGCTGTATTCTGGCCTCTCGGGGGTTCACCAGTTTGGGAGGGGGTGGTTTGTTTGTGTTATATATTCATCGTGAGGCTTTCTTGCTTCTTGCAATTAAAAGCTTTCTGCTCATAGGGTAAATGGTGTGTCTGTGGAGATTGAGGAGTGGTCGACTCTGGTATGAGAGCTCCTGTCACTGTGGAGGGAAGGAGGAATAGGATGCCCTGCTGCTTGGGAGCACCGGAGCTTGGAGCACTCCTTTTGGAGGCATTTTTAGCTGGAGAGTGCCACACCTTTTTTGAAAGTATCTAAAGCCTGTCTAGTGCGATATTGCTATAATGGTTTTCATTTACAACTAAATAAAAGTTAGATTTTAAACATTTTGGTGTGTGGCAGGAAAATCCAAGTCATAAACCTTTCATTTGCTTGCCTTTTTTGAATAGGCAGAGAAGAGGTTGTTACCATCAATTATTTGTATCTTTTCACAAATCTTCTTTTTCCTCTTTTGAGCCTTCAGTGGTTTGTAGACCATAGGCTGAGAAATACTGCTCCAAATCCTGGGGTGTGTTTTTAAACACATAGCCGTTTGAAGATTTGGGGTTTTTAGGCTCAGTTCTGTGAAGGGTTTGTCGTGTTTGAAGAATATCTGAGAGTTCTCAATTCCTGCCAAAGTCACTGGGCGCTGCAGGGGCTCAGCTCTTCTCAGGCTTACTCCTGAGAACTGCTTGGTGAAGAAAGGCCTATTGATGCTGAAAGGAAGCAAAAACCTTTTAATGGCCGAGTAATGAATATATTTTTAAATTTGGCAACAGCAATAGGAAATGAATAAGTAAGAATTTGAACCCAAAGATTACCGTGGAAGAGGCGGAGTGAGAAGATGCTTAATGTTACATAGGTAGAACTGATTTTTTTCTGGCAAAAGCCAACTTAGCTTCTACTTAAGCAAACTGACAGTTCCCTGCTGCTTGTTATAACATCCCAGCCATTCTCCACTTCAATTTTTTGGTGTAACCTAGAGGGCTGTGTATTTAAAACATAGGAAGAGGTGTATTGAGCATCATTTTTGAAGGAAAGCTTGTAGCAGTACTGGATTTTCTTGGAACATTATTTTTGTTCAAAAATATTTGCCAGGAGGTTTCTTACAATCATCGTGGAAGTATGGATGGGCTGTGAGGCCTTGATCTCCTGCTCAGCTAATGCTGCCATCGTACAGTCAGGAAACAGGGCTGGATAGATTTGATGAGTTGAAGGAGATAGAGGAAGCAAAAACTTGAAAAACAAATTCCAACTCATATTTCTCCAGTGTGAGGATATGTATTTTTGGAAAGCATGTACCAAAGCTGGTTGATGATGATGCAGAAAATAATTGACTAACTGTACCATCTGTTCCACTTCTGCCATATGTTTTCCTCTTATCATTTGTTTCTGTTCAAACTGTGTATGTTCTGTGAAATAGTGTTTGATGCGAAACAGAACTTAAAAATATCCAGCAAGTCACAACTTGACGATGTTTCCATAAAGGAAAGGAAGCAAAGGTTGGGACAAGGCATTTTTTATGCTGTTTGGTATTAACTTTAATGTCGTCCTTTCATCTGCTTGTCTTACAGTCACTGTCAGGCAAGCTGCTTAGGTGATACAGTGTGAGAGCTGAGCACATCTGTGACGTTCGGTAACTTTCTGTGCCATGCGTTTATCCACATTTCAAGCTGATGGGCTGATGAATGAAACTGCATATTTAGTCTTTGTAGATGTGATCCTGGCTGTATAAATTGCTGGCGATTCTATGGAGACTTTTAGAGCAGCAGAGCCAGGGCGCTGCAGTGAGGCTGTTACAGTGCATCTGTGTGATTTCTGTTTAATCCTTTTTGGAGGTGATGTGTCTTGCCTTGAAATTAAACAGGAATATGTCTCTCAGTCTTGAGAAATGTTGATCAGCAGCTTCTCATGATAAAAAAGAGTCCATTTTAATGACAATTATCACAATTTGTGATTTCCTGCAGTTGTACTAAAAGGAAATGTTCTCTCTTAATGTTTCGGAGGAAGAGGTTCTGCGCGTTCAGAAGGAAGTGAGCGTCGTTTGTGTGTTTGCTTTTTAGCCTTTCTCCACCCCCTTCCCTGCTGCTAGAATAATTCCTTTTGGGAGCCAGCAACAGATCTTATTACAGTTAAAACTAAAGCAGATTTTTATTTTCATTTCATTTTCATTCGGAGAACACACAGGACAGGAGGAGAGGCAGAATTTCTTCCTGCACCAATCTATTTTTTGAAAATGTTGTCATGGGCTGGATTGTCACATATCAGCCTTCGAAACTCTGTAGTAAGGATTGTCATGTCACTGAGAGTGGCTTCAGAGCACATTGGTATTTTCATGGTTTCTGTTACAGACCTAAGCCTGGATGATGTCGTGGGACAGGGCGTATGCTTTGCTGAACTTTCTGAACCAAATCTGTTATTACTGGAGCCGGCGGACTACCTTCTCCAGCATGGGCTGCTTTGAGCCTAGGAGTATTTTACTGTTTCAGTGTGTAGCAAAGCATGATTTGGGTTTTTTTGGGGCAAGGCAGGGGGGATTTGTGCATGTGTTTACTTCTTGTGGAGCATGTTTGAAGATGATCAAGACTGAACTGATGTTTCAGGGCAGACATTCAGTCTCATCTGCCTGTTGCAACATACGGGGGTTTTCCTGGTGACGTGTGAAGCGCAGCCCAGCTGCAGAGGGTGCAGCAGTATTTTTAGCTCTCAAATTTGGAACAGTTTCCCGCCCTGAAGACGGATGGAATGGGACCGTGGAGTCCCCCAGCTCCCAGGCTCCCACATGCTTGGTATGTTGGTGCTAAGCCTGGAGGTCCAGTTTCCCAAAGCATTTCCACAAATCAGTAAGGAAGAGCTTGGGGGTGGTTTTGGTTTTGAGGTTTTTTGAGTTCCCATTCTAGGAAAATCTAAGTATCAAAGCTGCTAATCTGGAGAGGTTCCTGATGAACAGGAACTGGGGTTCACCCTGTAGCTTTGGCAGTAGCAAGGTTAGGACTCTGTGCATGTGCGAGGGACAGCTTGCTGGAGCCTGGCAGGCAGCTTTGCTGCACGGGTTTCCTCTGATGGCGCCTGGCAGGCCATGGAGACCTCCTCTCCTCTTGGCACGGGTCCACGCAGGGCCTGAGCTGACTGTGGTTCTTTGATGCTTTCTGCCTGGCTTCCTAACACTGACTTTGGGGAAACTGTGCAGTGTTATGAGTTACACCATAGCCCAGGTTTTGAAAAGCTTTAAAGAGCGTGCTGACAAATACTCTAAATGGCCAGGTTAATGGTGGACAGAAACAGTGTCTCCACAGATGTTGGGACTAGCATAACTACAGGCTTATATTAAAAAAGTGGACATTTCAGTAGACAGCAGACGCTTCTGCTCTGAATTAGGAATGCCATCTAGTGCAATACAACTTACTTGTTTTTAAATAAGCCCCTCAATATGAGATGAGGCAGCGTGCATGGAAACTTGACACCTACATGATAAAATATACGAATTAAAATGAGTTTTAGCTGTTGTCTTCAGGTCGTTGAAGGGCTTGTCTGTAACTTAGGGAAGGGAGGGCTGGTGCTCTCAACTGCATGACCAAGTAAGTAGCTACTCTGTGTTTATTCCCTTATCCTTCTGCTTTTAAAACTGTAGCTCCTTCTGTGCACTGAAGTTGGAGGAAAACTTGGAACGAAAATTGTTTTGATCCATTTCAGAAAGGGAGGCAGAGGGTGGATGGTGATCCTGAACAGCAAAACGGAGGGGAATGACCCCTCGCCTGGCTGAACGGGTAGTCAGCTGTGCATGGCCAGCAGCCTGGGCCACTAGTCACCATGACAGCACGAAGAGGTCTGCAATAGGAACAACACATGACTAACCTTGCTGAGCAGTGCCTGGTAGTCCTGTACGTGTGAGAGCACCCGTGTCCGCTGGGCTGTCCCAGAGCAGGCACGTTCATCTTCTTTTAAACCTGCAGGAACTGGCATTATGGCAAAAAGGCGGTGTCCCTTCCCCTCCCCTCCGTTCCTCCTCTCTTTCTCTTCACACACTCTTTAAAAAGAATTTATTGCTGGGAAGAGAGCTTGGGGTCAAGGAAGGTTCAGGGAAAGAAAAGGCCTTTAGAGGTATTACAGCTGCTGTTTTTGCAGCAAGAGGCACGTAAGATGTTTTACGTTCAGTGTTGGGATACATATAGGAAGGATAGCTAGTTCTCATATTATTGTTGCAAGAGACACAAGTTACAGTTGTTTAGGGTTTTCCTTTTGTTTGAATGTAATCAGAACCTCTGAGCAAAACAGCTTGATTGCTCTGAATTTGGATGCTCGCCAGCCTAGAAATAGAAGGATATCCGTAATCCACATGGACATGGCACAGTGTTTTAGTAGAAAACAATTTGCAGGGTCATAATATGTGGCTTGGGTTTTTGGTTGTTTTTTATTTTTTTATTGCTGCTGTTAGTTTTTAAACTACTTGCAAGTTATGGGCTGCTTTTGCTCTAAGTTGAGATCTAGTGAGACGTTTACAGTAAGGCATAATGTAAAACAAGAACCCTGGTCGGCCAGCACTGACAGCAGATTTTATCCTGGCAGAACAAATAAAAATAGCCCATGAGGTTTTCCCCAGTTCTTCCAACATGTCAGACTGATGTTCTGCTTGCCTCCTTTCCAGTAAATTTTTGCTCGTGCACATACATGTTCTGTTTTGTCTTAATAATCAAGACTTGATGTTATTGTTAAGAGAGTTTGTGGTAAAGAGGATGAAATTTGAGTAGTAATATTGTGCTAATGCTTTGGTTTATGATTAACATTTACAAACTCAAATCAACTTTTAATATTTAAGGGCTGTTAGTTTTTGGGGGGGGTTGTGGTTTGTTTGGTTTGGTTTTTGGGGGGTTGTGGATTTTTTTTTTTGTTGTTGTTTTTTTGTTTTTTAAAAGATGCAGAAGCTGAACCTTGTGAGCTGATGTATAGTGTTCAAATGATGACTTTCCTTCATTTTGCCGGAGGTTTGCTCATGTGTGCCCAAGGTCAGGCCTGTTTTGCATGACTGAAGAATGCGCTCTTATTGCCCAACACAAAGTCCGTTGAAACCGCTAGGAATTTTTTTGCCTATTGCAGTGGGCTTTGGCTCACCCTCCTGCTCTGCGAATTGAAACGACTGAACAAAATACAAAACCTCTTGGTCAGAATTTCCACTTGTTTGTTTTGCAGCAGAGTCTCACTGTTGGAGTGATTCAACCTCTCAGGTGAGGTTAACGCGTGGTTATGCTGATACTTGTGGATCATCACTAATGCTTTTCAATCTTGGTTTACTGCTGATAGTGGCATGCTATTTTGTATTTTCCTGCAAGAATAGTAATCTTAATAGTTTATGGCTCCTGCCCTTTTTACCCAGCAACGATAGAAAAAAACCTGTCAATACCAAGTCATGTTCTGTATAGGTTTATCATACAAAGGGAGAACACAGGTGAACAGATCGATCCCCACTGACTCCCCACATCAGCTTTCTGGCGTGTGGAAATGATACCCAGCTTGTTAACTGGATCCATCTAAAGCATTGCATGTATTTTGGGTTTTTTTTTTTAAGAAAGTTGATCTACATTATCTCCTTGCTAATAAATCTTATGTGAAGAACCTGATCAGAGAGGCAAATTCTAGATTACTGTTGAAAGCTAGACAAGCAGGGGGTAGTGAAGTCATTACAAGATAGGATGCTTGACTCTAGTAGCATGCAGAGGCTGTTACTCAAAGTCCTCAGTGCTTTATAGGAATGGCCACTACTACAGTAGTGCACCTTGAAAGATCTCAAGTATTCAAATGCTGTTGCATGTGCCTTACCAAATAGTAATGCAGGTTATAAAGTGGACGTGGTATGCTCTAGTAGTGACGTCAGAGTTTTTGAAAGGTAACTGAGGTTGATAGGGAGGTTGGTAATGGGTCTGTTAGAAGAGAAGTTACTCTTTTAGTCTTGACAGTGCTCCCCAAGAGACTTGTGTTCAACCTCGTGGCTTTTATGTCTTTCTCTGTCCCCTCTGAAAGAGGCAAACTATCTCTTACTTGGGAAGATAAAATGAGATTGGCTCATTTTAAAACAATCTGTTTTTAAGAGATGGATTGGCTGTGGCTTTTGTCCTTATATATTGTTTAGATAAGCATTTTAAACTGCTTTCATTTCTTATCATCTTGGGCTTCAGCAGAGAGCTATGCCAGCTCAACAGCTTATCTTTGGGAGACCTGGATCTGAAGCGTGCTGCAACAATCTGCAAATTGCAGTAGCAAAATCCATTTTGGGGAAAGCTAGCACAATATCTCTGTGTGCTGTGTACTCCAGCCAACACCATGAAGTAATTTAATAAGTACTAGGGAGAAAACAAACAAAACCAAGTATGTATATTTAATGTTGCAGTTGTATTAAAAAGTACTGTGTAGGTCTGAGTGCTTGGCATTCATGGTGTGGATCAAGACAGAAATAGTAACAGGGCGGGCTGAGATGTCAGCAGCGTTCTGCAGACCAAAATGTGTACGTGTATCAAAAGACAAAGCGGGAGAAGAAGCTTTGCTCTCTTTAACACAGTTGTCACACTTGTAAAAAGCAGATCCCCTTTGTGTCTTTTAATCTCCTGTATGTCCCTCTGTCTATCGAATGATGAAAATTACGGCTGAAGAACTGACAGGGAAAAACATGACTGGGAAAACAGCTGATGCTCAAGGAGGAGGAGTTAAAACTAACTTAAAATTGTCCTTTTGTACCTTCAGCATTGCACTGAATATTATTGTTAGGCTCAAAAACATACTTGGTGGCAGCTTCAAAAGGAAAAAGTCAAGGTGGGTGGGGGAGAGCTGGAGCTGAGCACCTGGTTGCAGTAAGAGTCTTGATTAGTCCAAACACATCAGAAGAGCTCCTTGCAAGACACTTGTATAATTTGTTAAGGGAAGATATTGACTGCAGGGCAAAGAGGCTGGGAAATAGCAAGAAGCAAGGACTGCCACCAAAGGCAAGTGGTTTTGTTCCTTTGCCCTCCCCACTGTGTTGAGTGCTTGTGCAGCCATGGGGGAAATGGACTGGGGACCGGTGGGGGAAGAGGAGCTGATTGATCCAGGTTAAATTGTGCCCATCAAAACAAAACAAAAAAAACCCCAAAACACACACACACACAAAAAAGTTTGTTCTACAGTTGGCGTTGGTGTTCCTGACACTGGGCCATTGTGTCACAGATTGGTGAAGAGGAGGTTTCAGAGGTCTGCTTCATGCTAAAAGCCAGTGTCTTAGCTGTTAAAACCATCTTTTGTGGTTTTTTCATGCTTGCTGTTAAGAGAATTTTTTTGAAGTTTATATAAAGGATATTTACAGAATCATTTTTTACTTCCTGGAATATTTGGAAAATGGTGTTTCATTCAGTAAAAATTTTCCAGATAACTTGAACAGATATGTTTAAAAAATGCTGTCAACTTGAAATGCATTCACTTAAGAAATCATTCGCACGCATACAGTTTCAAGTAGTAGATGTAGCCAAGATTGTTTCTAGTTTGCCTTATAATTCCTCCTAATTTTTTGTCTTCTGCAGTTGATATCTCCCATATCTTGCTGCATAAAGCTTTCCTGGTACATACAGGGCAACTGACCGACTGATTATAGATACGAAATTGCTCACATGCAAAATGACAGATGCACAGAGGAAATGCTTCCATTATATATTGTTTGTAACAGAAGGATTGTGTATATTTACTGAATCAGTGATCTGATTCCTTTTTTTTTTTTTTTTTTTTAATTTTTAAAATTGTTTGCATTGTTTGCAGAAGTGGGGTACATAGAGCTTACTGGAAACTTCTGTTTTTCTATGTTTGGAAACAGTTCAGCACTAACAAAGTTGGAAACTATTTTAAATGTGCACAGTCTAACCCCTGAATATCTTTTTCTGTCTTAGTGGCACAAGTACATCCTTGCTGCAGTTCCATATATGGAAATTTGCCATCAGACAGCATCGTTTTCCAGAGCTCACATTGAGTCAGGAAACCACTTCTGCACTAGTCAGACCTCTTGGTTAACTGTTAGAGCAAAGCTAGTCCTCTACCTCTCCTTTAGGGATGATTAAGCTTTCAGTAGATGATTATTGGTGTGGTATTTGAGAAAATGTCACTGGTGGGGAAGACAAGGCTCTTCCTTTCCAAACTGGGGCACTTCAGGAGTTGAGTGTACTAGGAAGAATATAGGAATTGTATGTATGCAGTAGACTGTGCAGTAGAGTAGAAATAGGAGAGGAGAGAAATAGCTGCGTCCACATACTATACCTGCATGCTTTTTCCTCCCAAATGTCCATAAATATTAGACCGATAGATTCCCTTATTTTGCAGTAGTATTTCACAGAGGAGGTGTAGTTTAAAGGATCTGTTTTTTCATGAAGTCATCCTGCTGTGCATGTGACAGCTTTATTGCTGTTTTGATGTGGGGCTGGTGGAATTGAGTGTGTGTGTATGTGGTTGAGGAGGAACAGGAGGATTCAACCTGGTGTTTTTGAAATTTCTGAGACCTTCTCTTTAAATACATTTTATGTGATTGCTTTAAATGGTTTGCCAGGTAAGCAGCTTTCCAAATGTCCATTTAAAGTAGAGAGTAAATTTTCAAGCCTGTTTATAAAGTAAGCAAAGTTCAATCTCTGAAAGTGGCAACACCTTCGAAGTAGTGGATTCTTTTTTACTCTCAGGTAAAGAGTTGGGGCGGAAGTTTGGAGAAGAACAAGAATGGTAGTTTTCACATTGATCATTGTAACTGGATTTGCCAGCTCATGCGCTTATCACCCACATTGACGACTTCTCAATTTGTGTTTCACAATTAAATGGATGGATAGTTTTTCCCTTCCCACCCTTCTTGATGTATGGTATCAGGAGTAGAAATCACTGAGAAGGATGTATGCTGTACCTTGTATGTTACATTACTATGCGGTATGGCAAATACTTGACATAACTGATTTGTCAGCTATAACCACTCTGTGGATTTCAGAATTACTTTTATGCTGGATGTATGCTGTTGTCTGAAAACCACTGTTTCTGCACAAAGTAGATACTTGTTGATAAGACTGGTGTAAAGCGTTAACCATCCTTTCTTTCTCTCTTTACTAAAGCTTGTACAACGAGGACAGAAACTTGCTGCGTATTCGAGAGAGAGAGAGGCGGAATCAGGAGGCTCTGCAGGAGAAAGACAAGTTCCCTGAGAAGACTCCCCTCTTTGCAGAACCCTACAAGGTAATGGTAGGGGGGTTGCATGGTGGAGGGAGAGGAGGAAAGACGGTTGGGATGGAAGAGGAGAGCTGTGGCCTCTGCATACGATATAGCAGACTTGAGCATGATACGTGCAAACACAGCGTCTTCCCATCTGCTTAGTGTAAATTCATCAGAGTATGTGCTTAAAGCTCTGTAGATGGTGCAAGCGCAGTACAGACTTTGGGTTGGGCAGATTCATTTGGGGGCCTCTTGTAGTCTGGGAGTTTGAGGGAGAGTGCTCAATAGCAGCTTGGCTGCCTGTCTGTCTGCAGCTGTGGTTGAAACAAACTGGTCTGGTGTTAGTGTTCTTGAAGACTGTAGGCACAGTGGCAATCTTGGCTCAGAAGAACTAATACTGACCAGAGCAGTCCCACTTGCTTTGGAGAGACTGCATGCAGGATCAAGATGAGCTTGCATAACTTCACTCGTGGTGATACATGGTGATTAAAATAAGATCCTGAAGATGTCTCTTCTTGAGCTGGATCTCTTGGGGTGGGGGGTCCGTGCTTTTTAAATTTCCACCTCTCTGTTCTTTTGTTGCAGACTAATAAAGAAGATGAGTTGTCAAGCCGAATTCAGAACATGCTGGGCAATTATGAGGAGGTCAAAGAGCTCATCAGCAACAAATCCCATCAGAATCTCATAGGGATTCCAAAAAGTATTGCTCCTCTGATCCCACAAGGAAAGCCTGATCGCCCATACTTCCCTGAAAAGACCAGCCATACATTACCATCTTCATTCCACCGCACAACCCGCCATCCACCTATGGGACCTACGATTGTAGCTCCTCCCCCTCCAAGCCACTCCATTCACTACCAAAAGGCACAATCAAGAACAGAACCAGCTTCAGGTTTGCACGCCAAGAGTCACAGCTTGTCCAATGGTCGGAGCCAAGGTCAAGAACACAATCGTGGTGGCCAGGAAAGTCATGCAGGTTTTCACCACAAGAGAAATGACAGGCGTGCGGTTGGGGAAGGTCATGCTAATGAACTGCAGGCCTCCCTTTTGGCGCTTTCTCCATTGTTGTCATCTTTGTCTTCTCCAGTGGCACCCCTGTCACCTCTACATTCCAGCCAGCATATCAATTCCAGGTCACAGAACAGCAGCAAAAGTCATGGGCCGACCTACAGTCAAACAAAATCCTCTCAGGACCTAGTGACAGGATCACAGGAGAAGGAAAGTCGGGACAGCTCAACCGTTAACCTGACCAGCACCACTCAGCCTTCCTCTCAGACTTTTCCCCCACCTTTGCCATCAAAAACCAGTGCAATGCAGCAGAAACCAACTGCCTATGTCAGACCAATGGATGGCCAAGATCAGGTACCAGTTGAATCACCGGAGCTCAAACCTCTCCTGGAGGAATACCACGGAGAACCCTATGAAAAAATCTCAGATTTGAAGGCGAACGCCAAAGCCAGGCTATCCAAATTGGAAATCCCTTCTGAGCCCATAGAGGTGAGTGCAATTGTTGGGGGGCTCTGTTACTGGCAGGGTAAGTTCAGCTGTGGGAGAACATGTTATCGAAGGGCAGAGACTACCAGAAGCAATGATGGTTGTGCACGTGTTACTGTCTTTAGAAGGTGTATTTTGAGGTTGGCTTTTGCTGACCTGGGTGATCTGTTTGGATGGTGAAAATGCAACGCTTGCCATGATTCTGTGGTTTTCTCAGTGAGGCTGCAGCAGGTTTTATGGTTAGAGAGACTGCTGCTGTTGCTATTATTTTTGTTTTGCCTGTAAAGATTGTTGAAAAGGAGGAGGAGGAAATGATATACTGAGAAGGTCAAGTGGTAATGTACCTGCAGTTAGTACATGCAGAGTGTCAGTACTCAGTCTGAGTGCTGGTGGGTAGAGGCCCCAAATCCTCACTGAATATTGGGACAGCTGACTGTGCGGTGAGTTCTGTGTTCACCTGATAGGTTGAAGGTTTTGGGGCTTTGTGATAAGTGACTGCAAACACCACAGGGTTCTCCTAAGTAAGTTTGTAAGATCTCACTGTAGACCCTCAGGAAAGTATTAATGCGAACAAAAAACATCCTGTAGATTTCTGCCAGATGGATTTAGCCCAGCTTCCTCGGGAAGCACAACACCATTCTGTCTCCCACTTCATCAAATGCCGTTTGAGCAAGTTCTGAAGGTTTAAGTAAATTTAGTGCAGAGGTGGAATTCTCAATGATAAGCAAGATCCTAAAAGTTCTGTAAAATTCTGCATTTGAGCAAAGAAGATACCCTCTTTCTTGTCCCAACTATGAGCAAAATGAGCAGTACTCTGCTATGTGTTTGTTCTTACCAGCAGAAGGCAGCCTGGGCAGCAAGCTCGAGCATACCTTCATTCTAGTCACTACACTTGTCCTTTCTCTGCCACGGACTGAGAGGGATGTTGTAAAAGATGTGAGATGGGAAGCTGCAGTTGTTGCAGTGAAGAGGTGGCAGTTGGGCCAAAAACCAAAATGTGTTGCATGTAAACCTTTGGTTATTCCTGCTCACCTGAGAACAGCTTCTTCCCAATATGTATTATTTTCTTGAGAGCAAAACACTAGCTTCTTCATTTGCCCCACCATTCAAAAATGAATAATGTTTTGGGGCTTAGATTTCAATCTTCAGTTAGAATCTGCAGTTTCAATCTGCAGTTAGATTTCTGTCTTCAGGTGCTCTTTCATCTTTTGTTCTGCTCTTTTTGTCATTTTCATGGATTGCCCTTTTCCAGGTTGAGACATTTCAATTGGTTGCAGCAAGGTTGAGTGCAGGGTATTGCAGATTAGCAGGTGCAATTCAGAACATAACGCTGTTGCTCTTGTATTGCTTAAGTGGCTCTCTTACTAGAGGGAAGAAAACTTCTGAGAATATGGATTTTTTTTTTTTTGTATAGTTCTCCCTGCATCTTGAGTTGGTTAGAGATCATACGCAGTGTGTGGTAGAGACTGGTGCAGTTGAGCTGGGTTAGATTAGTCTGTTCTAGCTTTCACTTCAGAGAAAAAGGAAAGGGCTGCGGTCAGAGTGGTTGGGAAGGCTTTTCCGAAGATTTCAGAAAGCATCTCTCACCTACGTTTGGGCCTTGCTGCAAGTCCAGTGGCTTCACAAGGAGCAGGTGTGTTTGTTTAGGAGACTATTAGGAAACTTTAGGGGAAGGGGATGGCTGGAATTATAATTGCTTCTTAACCAGGCAGTTAAGAAGTGGTTCTTTCCTTTATAATTATTTTGATACAGCAAGATTCCTTGTTGTACTCCATCTGTATTTGCTGGCCCCAAGACCACCTATCTGATTTGTCACGTGTGATGGAGGCAGAAGCCTCAGATTTCTCAGATGTGTCCTGTAGGTTAAAGCGGCTTGAAGCTTGCACTGGTAAAGCAGTGGGAGAGGAGGAGCAGTGTTGTTGTACGTGTGGTGTTCAGCAAATGCACGCTTTTTTTCGTTGTGCCCTTTCAAGCCCATTGTTTCAGCTTTGCTAAGGGACCAGCACACTGATTCTGCCTGCCTTGTGGCTCAGCCTCCCGCGAGCTCAAAGGCACTTGGTCCCCAGGTATGTTTGGCAGTTTTACACGCTCATCCTTCAGTACTGAGAATATTGTTATGCCCTATGGGATGTAGGATCTCACAGTGCTGACCTCAGGCAGCTGGGTGAGGAGAGCTATGGAGATAGTTTTCAAATTGTATTTTGCCTTTCTAATAAAAAGGGAGAGTGTGGGTGCCATCTGCTTTTCATGGAAAAGGGTGTTGATCAGCTGCAAATGGCTGTAGGCAATTTCTTATGGAAAATGAGAGGAAACTGGCAAAATGACATTGTTGAGAAGTTGTGAAAATACTTTCATGCTGAGAGACTTTGTTTGCCTCAAAGTAGGTTTGGCATTGCACATCATACCTCAAAATAGGAAGCACACTGTGGTCTGCATTTCATTATTTGCTTGACCGGATATTTTACTCCTGGGGGAGAAGTAAAGCAGTGCAGGGCCTTACTTTCTGCATTATCCATTCTTCATTATCCATTGCCAAAAAGGTAAAGGGCATTACTGGGTTTAAAACTCTTTGCAATTTTTTTTTTTTTTTTGAGGGCATGCTTATTTTTCAGAAATGAGACTTCCTTGTTCTCTCCCAACTCTCCTGGTCCCGTTTCTATTTTCATCTTATCTCTTTTCCCATCCCCGTGCTTTTTATGTCATCTTGTGTATCTCTGGTTTAATATGATTTTAGATAGGGCAGCGTTAGCTGTGATGCTGTATGCTGAATGAAACTTCTTTCTCGCTTTCCATTGAGCACGTGACTGTATCCAAATGTGCACAAAAATCCTACAGCTGCCAGAGCACAAGTAGTGTTACCCATGCTGGTGCGGAAGTGCTGTTAGATCTGTGGCGGAATAAGAACGTAATAAAAAGGGAATTGAAGATAATGAAAGAAATGGTTTTGCACAAACCAAAACCCTGGTTTTAATTATATGCTTAGTCTATTTTGAAGCTGATAGATGAAACCTTTTGTGAATATGCTGAATGACCCTCATTTGAGATAGGTGTCTTTAGGCTGTGACATCTGTTTTCTATGCATAGGCGTTTTGGATAACGGCTCTGTAAGCTCTAGTGAAAAATCCATTACTTCATTTTCTGCTTGTTTCAGGCTTGTCATTATCATATTTACTTACTTCTGTTTGGTTTCAATGATTAACGTATATTTGATGATACAGTCTTTCAGTGCAAAGCCAGGAGAGTGAAGAGGAAGAAACAGTGTGGTTGCACACCTGGATATATTCCCTGTGTGCTGGATGTACAGTACGAGAGAGGTGATTGGGGAACAGGCTGGGCTGGTTTGCTTTTAGGAAACATCCAGTGAGGTATGTTGCATGCAGGTGAAAGACTCACCCAAAGAAGGGATCTTGGGAAGGCTGATCAGGGGGTCCTTCGGCTGAAAGGTTGGCCCTCCCTTTTGTTTTTGGTGAAACAGGAGCTGCGGGGAGGATCCTGCCCTCCCATGACCCTGACAGTGAATAGGTCTAGACTAGCAGAAACTCTGCTGTTCTTCCCTCTTCCTCCCAGCAACTGGGAGCATGGTTTTACAAATTTTATTTAAACTGTTCGGCCTCGGTTGTACTGAACAGCCACATGCCGAATACAGTTTTTCCTGTGATCTCCCTTGACATCATTTAGGAAAGCCATTTCTTCTACCACATGGTTTTTGGCTAATTGAATTTCTAAGGCGTGTGTCACCTGCAGCTGTGAATTCATTATTGACAGCTTCTGTTCATGGCAACACTCACAAGTTAAGCCTTCCAGTCTGAATAGACAAGCAGATTCACTGTAGAGTGAATTAATCCACAGTGGATAACTGTGCAGTGACTCACTTTGCATTCACATAAAGAAACTGAACAGCTCTTTCCCCTCTTCCCCAAATAAAAACCGTCACATTCAAATGTCATCCCTGTCTCTTTAAGGCATCTTTCCAAATTTATTGTGAGAAGACTTAAAAATATAGCATACACGAAGCTTAGATGTATCCCTTCTCTTAATGTGCCAGGTTTTACCTCTTCCTCCAGCACCTAAACAAAGATGCTTTTAAAGCCATTCTCTCTTTTCATGTCTATAGGAGAGCCGCAGCACCAATAGAGACCCTTGTATTACCTCCATTGACAAAGACTGTGATGTCTTAAAGGGAACTGGCTTGACGGCAGGGCCAAGAAGCAGTGAGGCTTGTTTGAGAGAGAGTTTGTAAATCCTCAAGCATTATTAAGGGCATAGTGTGTGGAGGAATGCATAGCACTCGATGCTCACTGAAGATTTGGCTTTGTTTTCCCGGCAGTTTCATAAACGTTAGGGAGTAGCTCCTTTTATCTCATGTCATGAGACCTCATCAGGCTCTCCTCTTTCACCTACAAACTGGGAAGCAATTAGGGAAGCAACCAATTTAAAAAACCAAAACAACAACAACAAACAATGAAGGAGTCCAGATGTGTTAAGTCTTTTTGGTACCAGTGTATTATCCTTGAAGCACAGGGTACACACAAATACCTCTCTGGTCAGAGTGGGATTGCTGTCATTGAGCTCTGTTCACCTTAGTAAGCATTTATGAATGGTCACCAGTTAAAACATGATTGTTGCATAGTATATAGTAATAACTAAATACCTAGAAAGAAGTTTGGATGACAAAAATAAAAAGTCCATTCTAGATAAATAATTTTTTACTGACTTCTCTCCATGGCAACTGAGCTTTTCTACTGGGAAGTGTGGTCAGACAGGTGAACCCTGTAAACTAGAAATAAATATATTGCTTTAATCCTGCATCCTTTAAAAATGAAAATCTTTAAAAATATATATATAGCACTGTCATTTGGTCTTATCTAATGAATACAGAGTGTTTAGCATTAAGCTACTATTGTTGTCTTTCTACCAACCTTATATTTATTTATCATTTATTGAATAGAAGGGAGATTGGGCTTTTTTTTCCCTCTCCCCTTTGTATTCCTTTTTTTGATTCTTTTTTTTCTTTTCCTGCCCTGCTTTGCACTGTAGTCAGAAGTGCCTTATATGATTGGAGAAGGGTTTCCTTGCTTCACCACAAGCATTGTGTAAATTTGTCTTTTTGTTGGTGTGTGCCTGCTAAAGAAGCAGATCAAACACGAACGACAATTGTTACTAGTAGATTTTTAATGTTTGCTTGCGGTCTCTGGAACAAAGAGCACTCTGGAAGAGCTGGAGGGTGAGGGCATGTGGGGCAAGGAGCAGGTGGTTGGTTCAAAAGCCAAAAGGACATCTTGTATTGTTACTTCAGTTTAACCAGACTCTGATGTTCAAAGTTCATGTGTCAGACTACAGAAGTCATAAATTAGAAGTAGTCTTGTTCATCTTCCTCTTTGATGCTTGGAGAAGGTGCAGTCAGGGCCCGTGCTCAACTACCAACTCGAGTTTGAGATCCTTGCTTGTTCACTTGGCTCCAAGGTCTAGGCTTGGCTTTTATGCAAAATATCAAATAATAGGGGAGTTGTTTGGTTTTTTGTTTTTTGTTTGTTTGTTTGTTTTTAAAAAAAAAAAAAGGCAGCATAGTGCTGCATTCAGCCATCAGGCCACCAGAAATGGGTAGTGTTTGTTCTTGCTGCTTGGAAGCCCAACTAGGGAGTATCAGTGTGAAGAAAGGAACAGGGATCCTGCATCTGCCTGGAGTGTGTGGTGAGGAGGGGGAGGAGAGGGTGCCAAGAAACAGTGTTTCTGAGAAAGCGGTTGAGTCCTTGCCAGCTTCTCCCATCAGGTATGGATGGACTTAGCTCTTTGGCTTACAGCAAACCTGACTTCTCTCCACAGGGTGTCTCTGGGCACCATTGCAGAACATTTGTCCAAATTCAGCTGCTAAATCCATCACTTTGCAAAGCAATGGAAGACTGAGAGAGAGAGTAGTTAGATGCAAATCCTGCAGAGAGCAAGAGCAGGATAGATAAGGTCAGGCAAGAATTTCCGTAAACTACGTTGCATCTTTCCAGATGACTCAGAAGTCAGTGTCTCGTCCAGACTGCTGGGAGAAACTCGGGCTTAAACGAGCTGCCATAGCATATTAATCACTGGGAAGTTTTTTGGTTGAGGTTTTTTAGGTTGTTGTTCTTCCTATGAAGGGCTTGTGATCAGCCATCCTTACCGGAATCAGTTATGATTCCAGCACAGCATTTAGACTATTGCTTTTCTCATTGGCAACTGTAAAGAGTACTGTGTTTAAAAAGGAGGGACAAAAAGACCCCAAAACAGCGAAAGAAAACCTGTGGTCCTCTGCAGTTTGCAAAGTCAGGAGCCAACAAGCTGAATTTAAGGACAACTTAAGAGCACTTCTGTTGTTAGTTACCATTGCTGTGCAGAACAAAATCAGTGCTTGTTAAATGTTGTTTATGTAAACAGCTACTTTTTTTTCTGTAATAATCCATTTTGTGTCAATGGCTGTATGTTAATGAGTTAAATTAAGATCCTGCAATTGTGGGTATGAGTAATTTTCCAAACCTTCATCTGTACAATGGGGACTAACACACACAAGTTTTATGAAGGTAAGTGAATAAACGTGCGTAGAAACACTCAGATGTAGTAATGCTGAGAAGATATTAAAATGAAATTGATAACCTTGTCTTCAAAGCATGGAGTTAGTAGTGCACTCTGGTAAGTCAAGCAAGAAGCAATAGTTTAGAAATGAGGGGTAAACCAGCATGTGCTATAAGCTGCTCTGTAAAGCTCCATCTGTCTAACACAGCAAATGGCAAAACGTCTATTGTGACTTTTTTAACGTGACACAAATTCTCGTATTTCTCCTGAGCGCTTGATGTTGTCAGGTTAATACTCTTGAAATGCAGGGCAGCAGGAATGAGTGGCTGGCTTGTGAGCGAGTATGGAAAATGTCAGTGAAACGGTTTTGCTGGATCCCTCAGCTTTCCTAACTCTTTTTCAGGTCATGATTGTCTAGTGCCAGCTGTGTGAGTTTGTACATGCTAGAGAGAGCAAGGGGAAGATAGCGTGTGCCACTGGGGCTGCAGTTACGTTAGGGTAGCTGTGGTTTGAGGGACAGCATGGAGTTTGTGGGCTTTGGTGCTGCCCATGAGTCCCGGGGAAGGAGGGAAGCATCATTTGAAGGTGGCTGAAAACAGATTGTTTGAGAGTCTGCTCTATCTTGCAGGAGTTTCATATGAGGATGTTTTCCTTGTGCTATAATTGCTAAACAAAACCAAATCAAACTTGTAGAGCTTGTCTGCAAGCTGTGCTTAGTTTGAAGTTTGTGGTCTCTATTTTAGTCCTTCAGAAAAGCTTGTGTGCCTGAAGGCCTGACTTGTTTTTTCCACTAAAGCACTTGTCTAACAAGTAGTAGTATCTCTTTCAGGGAACCTGGAATCATGTGTCTTGAGAAATATCATTGCTTCAGTTTCACTGATCTTAACAGTTATATTGACAGAACTCAAAAGAGGAGTAAAACCATAATGCTGTGAGTTGTGTGCTGGGTATTTTCCTTCCTCTGAAAGATTGGGGGGGGGGGGGGGGCGGCACTTCCAGAAGAGTCCCATCTTCTACCTTGAAGGCTTAACCATTGTTGTCATTACTTAAACCTGTGTCCCCCCCACCCCCCCGCGGTGAAGATAGTAAAGTCCTTTGCCAGAGCTGCTTAGCAAAAGTTAAATTTCAGCAGAAGGACCCAGCCTGGTGACCAGTATGAATTACCTGACCTTGAACAGTATTCTGAATTTGAAGCCAAGCATCAAACTGCACCTTGCAGGTGGTAGCATTATAGCCAGCTTTATTTACTTCTGAACAGCAAGGAGTCTAATTTTAGTTGGGTGAATGACAAATGTTACTGCTTCTTTAGAACTGGCTTAGAAGAATTGGGAACTATTATTTCTGACTTTTTTTATTTAACTAATGAAGTTTTCTGCACAAATCTTTTAAATGCAGAGGCAGCCTGTGCCTTTGCAGGCAAAGCTTAGATGCTTCAATAGCAACTTAAGGAAAGCAAAATTCAATGAAGGGAGCAGACTGCAGAAAAATATTTATTTTAAAAAAACCCAAACACAGTAGTTTGGGGATGGAAACAGTGTTCCCCGACTGTCAGGTGGGCACTGCAATTGCATCAGCGTTACTGGTTTGGGATGGGGTGTCAGGAAGGGATTGTTTGGTTGGTTGGTTTTAACTGTTTTGTTAAGCTGAAGTGGTTGTTTTCAAACCTTGTGTGGATAGTAATAATTTGTAGTAATTGCCTGACAGTCCTGCTAAAAATCTGTGTGGAAACAAGAAAACTTTGTGTCAACCTTATCTTTGGTTATTGTTTATATGGATCTCCAGTGGTGACTGCTGGTATGCAAAACTGTTGTCCGAACAGAGTAATATGTACTCATGTAGTGGCATCTCAGAGAGGGAATTGTTGTGGGGGAGAAACAGCTAGTGAAAATAGAACTTGGATTCCTTGCTTGTGGGTGCACATCACGAACGAAATTCAAGGAGGTTGTGATTAGCAGCAGAAACATTACAAGAAGCATTTCATACTGCTAATATAATGATTGTTACTGCCCAATATTATGACTAATAAACAAGAAAAGTGATCTGGAAAGCCTGAGGAGAAGGCTAAGAGCAGATGACAGCCAAACCTTCCAACAAGGCAACTTCAAAGCAAGCACTGAAGGCAGGGAGAGGTGGCAGGCGACATGCATGTTAATGAGCTCAAAACAAAACACAGCCACTGACAGCTTATCGCTGCCAGTTTCAAAAGTAAAGCCAGACATTTATCTCAGAGGAGGAGGGGGAGGAGGTGACTGTGGTGGCTTCAACACTTTCTCTGCCTGGTCTCCAGACTCCATCATCCTGCAGTTGTAAGGTCTTTGATTGTAAGAGGTATAAAAAGTTTTTGGTTTTCTTTTTTTTTAATTTTAGATGTAATTCTGGGAAAAAAAAAAACAACAACAAAAAAACCAAAACCCACAAACCCGCGGTCTTTTGAAAATCCATGTTGTACTTGATGTTAGGCAGCACCAACAGACAATTTTCTTTTAGCCTGGGGCGATAAGCTTGTTAAAATGAAAAGCTGAGGAGTAGCTTTATTTCTGACCTGATACCTGTTTAAATGTGAGGTATGTCTAAGGTTTGTTTAAAAATGATTTGTGATTTATTTAAGAATTCCTTTCGAGTTTGAAATAGAAAATTTTTCTGTCCTGGACACGACTCACTTAATCCATCGGTCCTCTGCAACCCAGACTGCGTTGGTTGGGGCATATTTTGGAAACCTTTACGGAAAACTGCACGCTTCAATGGAGCCTCAAAGCTGCAGTATCTTACCTTCTGTTAAAGTAAAATGAAATAGGCAAAAAAAGCATAAACAGATCACTGGAGACCACAAATCACAATTCCTTCACCTCTTTACCTCCTCTCCTCCTGCATTTATGTTGCATTGGGTTTTCCCAGTGTTTTTTCTCCTACCCCCTTGCATGCTGTACCAAGCCGGGGGCAGTGGGAAGGGTGCAGTGTGCAAGATGAGGGGGGTTGAACATGGTGGCAGGTCCTGAAGTTATTTTTCTGTAGCTTAAAGTATATGTCAGCTTTTCACAATATACAGTTAGCTAGCCATTCATCAGTCTTCCCATTATAAGCACCTGTTAACAACCAGGATGGAATTTGTCATTGGGGTTTATATTGTGGCATAAAATCCCTAGATCTGGGATGGCACTCACTCTTAAACACGACAGGAGTCATTTGCTTAGAAGAAACTGAACTTTGATTCCACCACTATGCTCTTACTGGGCGTAGTGGTTGGCACTTTGGAAGACATTAAGGGTGTTCACCTACATCTTTGTAAGAGGATGGATTGTATGTGTTTCTAGGAGGATTGGGGGTTTTAATTACCTTTTTTTTAAATCACTTGGCAAAACTTTATTTTTGTAGTTTCTTCATATGTATATTTAATGATACTTTAATACTCAGGCTTGTTGTAATAGCACTTAGTCTGATCAACTCCATTTTATTTTTCTGACTCTGTTTTGTATAAGAAAAATTTAAAAAAAAAAAAAAAAGAAAACCTCAACTTCATTATAAGGGCTGAAACTGAGCTATATCATTCCCAGTAAACATCCCTAATAACTTGCATGTAAATATCCAAAGCTGTGCAGTCCAAGGCCTTTCTCATAACACTTAGGCATTGTGGTAAGTGCGAGGTGAAATGAATTGCAGCCAGAGAAAGGTTAACTACAGGATTCTCTGCTGCTTGTTGTAATACCAAGTGCCCAAAGATGGATCCTTTTACTTGAGTCTTCTCCGTGGCCCTTTTTGGCTCTCAGGAGTGAAAGC